>NW_026728105.1:0-328173 GCF_030684315.1 Stegostoma tigrinum
GGGGCTGAAACAGAGGGGCCGAAAAAGAGGGGCTGAAACAGAGGCGAGAAACAGAGGAGCTGAAACAGAGGGGCTGAAACAGAGGGGCCGAAACAGAGGGGCTGAAACAGAGGCGAGAAACAGAGGGGCTGAAACAGAGGGGCTGATACAGAGGGGCTGAAACAGAGGGCGAGAAACAGTGGGCGAGAAACAAAGGGCGAGAAACAGAGGGGCTGAAACAGTGGGGCTGAAACAGAGGGCGAGAAACAGAGGGCGAGAAACAGAGGGCGAGAAACAGAGGGCGAGAAACAGAGAGCACGAAACAGAGGGGCTGAAACAGAGGGGCTGAAACAGAGGGGCTGAAACAGAAGGGCTGAAACAGAGGGCGAGAAACAGAGAGGCTGAAACAGAGGGGCTGAAACAGAGGGGCTGAAACAGAGGGGCTGAAACAGAGGGCGAGAAACAGAGGGCGAGAAACAGAGGGGCTGATACAGAGGAGCTGAAACAGAGGGGCTGAAACAGAGGGCGAGAAACAGAGGGGCTGAAACAGAGGGGCTGAAACAGAGGGGCTGAAACAGAGGGGCTGAAACAGAGGGCGAGAAACAGAGGGGCTGAAACAGAGGGGCTGAAACAGAGGGGCTGAAACAGAGGGTTTGAAACAGAGGGCGAGAAACAGAGGGCGAGAAACAGAGGGGCTGAAACAGAGGGGCTGATACAGAGGGGCTGAAACAGAGGGGTTGAAACAGAGGGCGAGAAATAGAGGGGCTGAAACAGAGTGGCTGAAACAGAGGGCGAGAAACAGAGGGGTTGAAACAGAGGGGCTGAAACAGAGGGGCTGAAACAGAGGGCGAGAAACAGAGGGGCTGAAACAGAGGGCGAGAAACAGAGGGGCTGAAACAGAGGGCGAGAAACAGAGGGGCTGAAACAGAGGGCGAGAAACAGAGGGCGAGAAACAGAGGAGCTGAAACAGAGGGGCTGAAACAGAGCGGCCGAAAAAGAGGGGCTGAAACAGAGGCGAGAAACAGAGGGGCTGATACAGAGGGGCTGATACAGAGGGGCTGAAACAGAGGGCGAGAAACAGTGTGCGAGAAACAGAGGGCGAGAAACAGAGGGGCTGAAACAGTGGGGCCGAAACAGAGGGCGAGAAACAGAGGGCGAGAAACAGAGGGCGAGAAACAGAGGGCGAGAAACAGAGAGCGAGAAACAGAGGGGCTGAAACAGAGGGGCTGAAACAGAGGGGCTGAAACAGAGGGGCTGAAACAGAGGGCGTGAAACAGAGAGGCTGAAACAGAGGGGCTGAAACAGAGGGGCTGAAACAGAGGGGCTGAAACACAGGGCGAGAAACAGAGGGCGAGAAACAGAGGGACTGATACAGAGGAGCTGAAACAGAGGGGCTGAAACAGAGGGCGAGAAACAGAGGGGCTGAAACAGAGGGGCTGAAACAGAGGGGCTGAAACAGAGGGGCTGAAACAGAGGGCGAGAAACAGAGGGGCTGAAACAGAGGGGCTGAAACAGAGGGGCTGAAACAGAGGGGCTGAAACAGAGGGCGAGAAACAGTGGGCGAGAAACAGAGGGCGAGAAACAGAGGGGCTGAAACAGAGGGGCTGAAACAGAAGGGCTGAAACAGAGGGCGAGAAACAGAGGGCGAGAAACAGAGGGCGAGAAACAGAGGGCGAGAAACAGGGGGGCTGAAACAGAGGGCGAGAAACAGAGGGGCTGAAACAGAGGGGCTGAAACAGAGGGCGAGAAACAGAGGGCGAGAAACAGAGGGGTTGGAACAGAGGGGCTGATACAGAGGGTCTGAAAAAGAGGGGCTGAAACAGAGGGCGAGAAACAGAGGGGCTTAAACAGAGGGCGAGAAACAGAGGGGCTAAAAACAGAGGGGCTGAAACAGAGGGGCTGAAAGAGAGGGGCTGAAACAGAGGCGAGAAACAGAGGGCGAGAAACTGAGGGCGAGAAACAGAGAGCGAGAAACAGAGGGCGAGAAACAGAGGGGCTGAAACAGAGGGGCTGAAACAGAGGGGCTGAAACAGAGGGGCTGAAACAGAGGGCGAGAAACAGAGGGCGAGAAACAGAGGGGCTGAAACAGAGGGGCTGAAACAGAGGGGCTGAAACAGAGGGCGAGAAACAAAGGGGCAGAAACAGAGAGGCTGAAACAGAGGGGCTGAAACAGAGGGGCTGAAACAGAGGGCGAGAAACAGAGGGGCTGAAACAGAGGGGCTGAAACAGAGGGGCTGAAACAGAGGGGCTGACACTGAGGGCGAGAAACAGTGGGCGAGAAACAGAGGGCGAGAAACAGAGGGGCTGAAACAGAGGGGCTGAAACAGAGGGGCTGAAACAGAGGGCGAGAAACAGAGGGCGAGAAACAGAGGGCGAGAAACAGAGGGCGAGAAACAGAGGGGCTGAAACAGACGGGCTGAAAGAGACGGCCTGAAACAGAGGGACTGAAACAGAGGGCGAGAAACAGAGGGCGAGAAACAGAGGGGTTGAAACAGAGGGGCTGATACAGAGGGGCTGAAACCGAGGGGCTGAAACAGAGGGCGAGAAACAGAGGGGCTGAAACAGAGGGCGAGAAACAGAGGGGCTAAAAACAGAGGGGCTGAAACAGAGGGGCTGAAACTGAGGGGCTGAAACAGAGGCGAGAAACAGAGGGCGAGAAACAGAGAGCGAGAAACAGGGCGAGAAACAGAGGGCTGAAACAGAGGGGCTGAAACAGAGGGGCTGAAACAGAGGGGCTGAAACACAGGGCGAGAAACAGAGGGCGAGAAACAGAGGGGCTGAAACAGAGGGGCTGATACAGAGGGGCTGAAACAGAGGGGCTGAAACAGAGGGCGAGAAACAGAGGGCGAGAAACAGAGGGGCTGAAACAGAGGGTCTGAAACAGAGGGGCTGAAACAGAGGGCGAGAAACAGAGGGGCTGAAACAGAGGGGCTGAAACAGAGGGGCTGAAACAGAGGGGCTGAAACAGAGGGTGAGAAACAGAGGGGCTGAAACAGAGGGGCTGAAACAGAGGGGCTGAAAAGAGGGGCTGAAACAGAGGGCGAGAAACAGAGGGGCTGAAACAGAGGGGCTGAAACAGAGGGGCTGACCAGAGGGGCTGAAACAGAGGGCGAGAAACAGTGGGCGAGAAACAGAGGGCGAGAAACAGAGGGGCTGAAACAGAGGGGCTGAAACAGAGGGGCTGAAACAGAGGGGATGAAACAGAGGGCGAGAAACAGTGGGCGAGAAACAGAGGGCAAGAAACAGAGGGGCTGAAACAGAGGGGCTGAAACAGAGGGGCTGAAACAGAGGGCGAGAAACAGAGGGCGAGAAACAGAGGGCGAGAAACAGAGGGCGAGAAACAGGGGGGCTGAAACAGAGGGCGAGAAACAGAGTGTCTGAAACAGAGGTGCTGAAACAGAGGGCGAGAAACAGAGGGGCTGAAACAGAGGGGCTGAAACAGAGGGGCTGAAACAGAGGGCGAGAAACAGATTGGCTGAAACAGAGGGGCTGAAACAGAGGGGCTGAAACAGAGGGGCTGAAACATAGGCGAGAAACAGAGGGCGAGAAACAGAGAGCGAGAAACAGAGGGCGAGAAACAGAGGGCGAGAAACAGAGGGGCTGAAACAGAGGGGCTGAAACAGAGGGGCTGAAACTCTGGGGCTGAAACAGAGGGCGAGAAACAGAGGGCGAGAAACAGAGGGGCTGAAACAGAGGGGCTGAAACAGAGGGGCTGAAACAGAGGTCGAGAAACAGAGGGCGAGAAACAGAGGGGCTGAAACAGAGGGGCTGAAAGAGAGGGGCTGAAACAGAGGGGCTGAAACAGAGGGCTAGAAACAGAGGGCGTGAAACAGAGGGGCTGAAACAGAGGGGCTGATACAGAGGGGCTGAAACAGAGGGGCTGAAACAGAGGGCGTGAAACAGAGGGGCTGAAACAGAGGGCGAGAAACAGAGGGGCTGAAACAGAGGGGCTGAACCAGAGGGGCTGAAACAGAGGGGCTGAAACACAGGGCGAGAAACAGAGGGCGAGAAACAGAGAGCGAGAAACAGAGGGCTAGAAACAGTGGGCGAGAAACAGAGGGGCTGAAACAGAGGGGCTGAAACAGAGGGGCTGAAACAGAGGGGCTGAAACAGAGGGTTTGAAACAGAGGGCGAGAAACAGAGGGCGAGAAACAGAGGGGCTGAAACAGAGGGGCTGATACAGAGGGGCTGAAACAGAGGGGCTGAAACAGAGGGCGAGAAATAGAGGGGCTGAAACAGAGTGGCTGAAACAGAGGGCGAGAAACAGAGGGGTTGAAACAGAGGGGCTGAAACAGAGGGGCTGAAACAGAGGGCGAGAAACAGAGGGGCTGAAACAGAGGGCGAGAAAAAGAGGGGCTGAAACAGAGGGCGAGAAACAGAGGGCGAGAAACAGAGGAGCTGAAACAGAGGGGCTGAAACAGAGGGGCCGAAACAGAGGGGCTGAAACAGAGGCGAGAAACAGAGGGGCTGAAACAGAGGGGCTGATACAGAGGGCCTGAAACAGAGGGCGAGAAACAGTGGGCGAGAAACAAAGGGCGAGAAACAGAGGGGCTGAAACAGTGGGGCTGAAACAGAGGGCGAGAAACAGAGGGCGAGAAACAGAGGGCGAGAAACAGAGGGCGAGAAACAGAGAGCGAGAAACAGAGGGGCTGAAACAGAGGGGCTGAAACAGAGGGGCTGAAACAGAGGGCGAGAAACAGAGAGGCTGAAACAGAGGGGCTGAAACAGAGGGGCTGAAACAGAGGGGCTGAAACAGAGGGCGAGAAACAGAGGGCGAGAAACAGAGGGGCTGATACAGAGGAGCTGAAACAGAGGGGCTGAAACAGAGGGCGAGAAACAGAGGGGCTGAAACAGAGGGGCTGAAACAGAGGGGCTGAAACAGAGGGGCTGAAACAGAGGGCGAGAAACAGAGGGGCTGATACAGAGGGGCTGAAACAGAGGGGCTGAAACAGAGGGGCTGAAACAGAGGGCGAGAAACAGTGGGCGAGAAACAGAGGGCGAGAAACAGAGGGGCTGAAACAGAGGGGCTGAAACAGAGGGGCTGAAACAGAGGGCGAGAAACAGAGGGCGAGAAACAGAGGGCGAGAAACAGAGGGCGAGAAATAGGGGGGCTGAAACAGAGGGCGAGAAACAGAGGGGCTGAAACAGAGGGGCTGAAACAGAGGGCGAGAAACAGAGGGCGAGAAACAGAGGGGTTGAAACAGAGGGGCTGATACAGAGGGGCTGAAACAGAGGGGCTGAAACAGAGGGCGAGAAACAGAGGGGCTGAAACAGAGGGCGAGAAACAGAGGGGCTAAAAACAGAGGGGCTGAACAGAGGGGCTGAAACGGAGTGGCTGAAACATAGGCGAGAAACAGATGGCGAGAAACAGAGGGCGAGAAACAGAGAGCGAGAAACAGAGGGCGAGAAACAGAGGGGCTGAAACAGAGGGGCTGAAACAGAGGGGCTGAAACAGAGGGGCTGAAACAGAGGGCGAGAAACAGAGGGCGAGAAACAGAGGGGCTGAAACAGAGGGGCTGAAACAGAGGGCGCGAAACAGAGGGGCTGAAACAGAGAGGCTGAAACAGAGGGGCTGAAACAGATTTGCTGAAACAGAGGGCGAGAAACAGAGGGGCTGAAACAGAGGGGCTGAAACAGAGGGGCTGAAACAGAGGGGCTGAAACTGAGGGCGAGAAACAGTGGGCGAGAAACAGAGGGCGAGAAGCAGAGGGGCTGAAACAGAGGGGCTGAAACAGAGGGGCTGAAACAGAGGGCGAGAAACAGAGGGCGAGAAACAGAGGGCGAGAAACAGAGGGCGAGAAACAGAGGGGCTGAAACAGAGGGGCTGAAAGAGACGGCCTGAAACAGAGGGACTGAAACAGAGGGCGAGAAACAGAGGGCGAGAAACAGAGGGGTTGAAACAGAGGGGCTAATACAGAGGGGCTGAAACAGAGGGGCTGAAACAGAGGGGCTGAAACAGAGGGGCTGAAACAGAGGGCGAGAAACAGAGGGGCTAAAAACAGAGGGGCTGAAACAGAGGGGCTGAAACAGAGGGGCTGAAACAGAGGCGAGAAACAGAGGGCGAGAAACAGAGAGCGAGAAACAGGGCGAGAAACAGAGGGCTGAAACAGAGGGGCTGAAACAGAGGGGCTGAAACAGAGGGGCTGAAACAGAGGGCGAGAAACAGAGGGCGAGAAACAGAGGGGCTGAAACAGAGGGGCTGATACAGAGGGGCTGAAACAGAGGGGCTGAAACAGAGGGCGAGAAACAGAGTGCGAGAAACAGAGGGGCTGAAACAGAGGGTCTGAAACAGAGGGGCTGAAACAGAGGGTGAGAAAAAGAGGGGCTGAAACAGAGGGGCTGAAACAGAGGGGCTGAAACAGAGGGGCTGAAACAGAGGGCGAGAAACAGAGGGGCTGAAACAGAGGGGCTGAAACAGAGGGGCTGAAACAGAGGGGCTGAAACATAGGCGAGAAACAGAGGGCGAGAAACAGAGAGCGAGAAACAGAGGGCGAGAAACAGAGGGCGAGAAACAGAGGGGCTGAAACAGAGGGGCTGAAACAGAGGGGCTGAAACTGAGGGGCTGAAACAGAGGGCGAGAAACAGAGGGCGAGAAACAGAGGGGCTGAAACAGAGGGGCTGAAACAGAGGGGCAGAAACAGAGGGCGAGAAACAGAGGGGCTGAAACAGAGGGGCTGAAACAGAGGGGCTGAAACAGAGGGGCTAAAACAGAGGGCGAGAAACAGAGGGGCTGAAACAGAGGGGCTGAAACAGAGGGGCTGAAACTGAGTGCGAGAAACAGTGGGCGAGAAACAGAGGGCGAGAAACAGAGAGGCTGAAACAGAGGGGCTGAAACAGAGGGGCTAACAGAGGGCGAGAAACAGAGGGCGAGAAACAGAGGGCGAGAAACAGAGGGCGAGAAACAGAGGGGCTGAAACAGAGGGGCTGAAAGAGACGGGCTGAAACAGAGGGGCTGAAACAGAGGGCGAGAAACAGAGGGGTTGAAACAGAGGGGCTGATACAGAGGGGCTGAAACCGAGGGGCTGAAACAGAGGGCGAGAAACAGAGGGGCTGAAACAGAGGGCGAGAAACAGAGGGGCTAAAAACAGAGGGTCTGAAACAGAGGGGCTGAAACTGAGGGGCCGAAACAGAGGCGAGAAACAGAGGGCGAGAAACAGAGAGCGAGAAACAGAGGGGCTGAAACAGAGGGGCTGATACAGAGGGGCTGAAACAGAGGGCGAGAAACAGAGGGGCTGAAACAGAGGGGCTGAAACAGAGTGGCTGAAACAGAGGGCGAGAAACAGAGGGGCTGAAACAGAGGGCGAGAAACAGAGGGGCTGAAACAGTGGGCGAGAAACAGAGGGCGAGAAACAGAGGAGCTGAAACAGAGGGGCTGAAACAGAGGGGCTGAAACAGAGGGGCTGAAACAGAGGGCGGAAAACACAGTGGCTGAAACAGAGGGGCTGAAACAGAGGGGCTGAAACAGAGGGCGAGAAACAGAGAGCGAGAAACAGAGGGCGAGAAACAGAGGGCGAGAAACAGAGGGGCTGAAACAGAGGGCGAGAAACAGAGGGCGAGAAACAGAGGGCGAGAAACAGATGGCGAGAAACAGAGGGGGAGAAACAGAGGGACTGAAACAGAGGGGCTGAAACAGAGGGGCTGTAACAGAGGGGCTGAAACAGAGGGGCTGAAACAGAGGGGCTGAAACAGAGGGGCTGAAACAGAGGGCGAGAAACAGAGGGGCTGAAACAGAGGGGTTGAAACAGAGGAGCTGAAACAGAGGGCGAGAAACAGAGGGGCTGGAACAGAGGGCGAGAAACAGAGGGCGAGAAACAGAGGGCGAGAAACAGAGGGCGAGAAACAGAGGGGCTGAAACAGAGGGGCTGAAACAGAGGGGCTGAAACAGAGGGGCTGAAACAGAGGGCGAAAAACAGAGGGGCTGAAACAGAGGGGCTGAAACAGAGGGTTTGAAACAGAGGGCGAGAAACAGAGGGGCTGAAACAGAGGGGCTGAAACAGAGGGCGAGAAACAGAGGGGCTGAAACTGAGGGCGAGAAACAGAGGGCGAGAAACAGAGAGCGAGAAACAGAGGGGCTGAAACAGAGGGGCTGAAACAGAGGGGCTGAAACAGAGGGGCTGAAACAGAGGGCGAGAAACAGAGAGGCTGAAACAGAGGGGCTGAAACAGAGGGGCTGAAACAGAGGGGCTGAAACAGAGGGCGAGAAACAGAGGGCGAGAAACAGAGGGGCTGATACAGAGGAGCTGAAACAGAGGGGCTGAAACAGAGGGCGAGAAACAGAGGGGCTGAAACAGAGGGGCTGAAACAGAGGGGCTGAAACAGAAGGGCGGAAACAGAGGGCGAGAAACAGAGGGGCTGAAACAGAGGGGCTGAAACAGAGGGGCTGAAACAGAGGGGCTGAAACAGAGGGAGGGAAACAGTGGGCGAGAAACAGAGGGCGAGAAACAGAGGGTCTGAAACAGAGGGGCTGAAACAGAGGGGCTGAAACAGAGGGCGAGAAACAGAGGGCGAGAAACAGAGGGCGAGAAACAGAGGGCGAGAAACAGGGGGGCTGAAACAGAGGGCGAGAAACAGAGGAGCTGAAACAGAGGGGCTGAAACAGAGGGCGAGAAACAGAGGGCGAGAAACAGAGGGGTTGAAACAGAGGGGCTGATACAGAGGGGCTGAAACAGAGGGGCTGAAACAGAGGGCGAGAAACAGAGGGGCTGAAACAGAGGGCGAGAAACAGAGGGCGAGAAACAGAGGGGCTGAAACAGAGGGGCTGAAACAGAGGGGCTGAAACAGAGGTCGAGAAACAGAGGGCGAGAAACAGAGGGTCTGAAACAGAGGGGCTGAAAGAGAGGGGCTGAAACAGAGGGGCTGAAACAGAGGGCTAGAAACAGAGGGCGAGAAACAGAGGGGCTGAAACAGAGGGGCTGATACAGAGGGGCTGAAACAGAGGGGCTGAAACAGAGGGCGTGAAACAGAGGGGCTGAAACAGAGGGCGAGAAACAGAGGGGCTGAAACAGAGGGGCTGAACCAGAGGGGCTGAAACAGAGTTACTGAAACACAGGGCGAGAAACAGAGGGCGAGAAACAGAGAGCGAGAAACAGAGGGCGAGAAACAGAGGGCGAGAAACAGAGGGGCTGAAACAGAGGGGCTGAAACAGAGGGGCTGAAACAGAGGGGCTGAAACAGAGGGTTTGAAACAGAGGGCGAGAAACAGAGGGCGAGAAACAGAGGGGCTGAAACAGAGGGGCTGATACAGAGGGGCTGAAACAGAGGCGCTGAAACAGAGGGCGAGAAATAGAGGGGCTGAAACTGAGTGGCTGAAACAGAGGGCGAGAAACAGAGGGGTTGAAACAGAGGGGCTGAAACAGAGGGGCTGAAACAGAGGGCGAGAAACAGAGGGGCTGAAACAGAGGGCGAGAAAAAGAGGGGCTGAAACAGAGGGCGAGAAACAGAGGGCGAGAAACAGAGGAGCTGAAACAGAGGGGCTGAAACAGAGGGGCCGAAACAGAGGGGCTGAAACAGAGGCGAGAAACAGAGGGGCTGAAACAGAGGGGCTGATACAGAGGGCCTGAAACAGAGGGCGAGAAACAGTGGGCGAGAAACAAAGGGCGAGAAACAGAGGGGCTGAAACAGTGGGGCTGAAACAGAGGGCGAGAAACAGAGGGCGAGAAACAGAGGGCGAGAAACAGAGGGCGAGAAACAGAGAGCGAGAAACAGAGGGGCTGAAACAGAGGGGCTGAAACAGAGGGGCTGAAACAGAGGGCGAGAAACAGAGAGGCTGAAACAGAGGGGCTGAAACAGAGGGGCTGAAACAGAGGGGCTGAAACAGAGGGCGAGAAACAGAGGGCGAGAAACAGAGGGGCTGATACAGAGGAGCTGAAACAGAGGGGCTGAAACAGAGGGCGAGAAACAGAGGGGCTGAAACAGAGGGGCTGAAACAGAGGGGCTGAAACAGAGGGGCTGAAACAGAGGGCGAGAAACAGAGGGGCTGATACAGAGGGGCTGAAACAGAGGGGCTGAAACAGAGGGGCTGAAACAGAGGGCGAGAAACAGTGGGCGAGAAACAGAGGGCGAGAAACAGAGGGGCTGAAACAGAGGGGCTGAAACAGAGGGGCTGAAACAGAGGGCGAGAAACAGAGGGCGAGAAACAGAGGGCGAGAAACAGAGGGCGAGAAACAGGGGGGCTGAAACAGAGGGCGAGAAACAGAGGGGCTGAAACAGAGGGGCTGAAACAGAGGGCGAGAAACAGAGGGCGAGAAACAGAGGGCGAGAAACAGAGAGCGAGAAACAGAGGGCGAGAAACAGAGGGGCTGAAACAGAGGGGCTGAAACAGAGGGCCTGAAACAGAGGGGCTGAAACAGAGGGCGAGAAACAGAGGGCGAGAAACAGAGGGGCTGAAACAGAGGGGCTGAAACAGAGGGCGCGAAACAGAGGGGCTGAAACAGAGAGGCTGAAACAGAGGGGCTGAAACAGATTTGCTGAAACAGAGGGCGAGAAACAGAGGGGCTGAAACAGAGGGGCTGAAACAGAGGGGCTGAAACAGAGGGGCTGAAACTGAGGGCGAGAAACAGTGGGCGAGAAACAGAGGGCGAGAAACAGAGGGGCTGAAACAGAGGGGCTGAAACAGAGGGGCTGAAACAGAGGGCGAGAAACAGAGGGCGAGAAACAGAGGGGCTAAAAACAGAGGGGCTGAAACTGAGGGGCTGAAACTGAGGGGCTGAAACAGAGGCGAGAAACAGAGGGCGAGAAACAGAGAGCGAGAAACAGGGCGAGAAACAGAGGGCTGAAACAGAGGGGCTGAAACAGAGGGGCTGAAACAGAGGGGCTGAAACAGAGGGCGAGAAACAGAGGGCGAGAAACAGAGGGGCTGAAACAGAGGGGCTGATACAGAGGGGCTGAAACAGAGGGGCTGAAACAGAGGGCGAGAAACAGAGTGCGAGAAACAGAGGGGCTGAAACAGAGGGTCTGAAACAGAGGGGCTGAAACAGAGGGTGAGAAAAAGAGGGGCTGAAACAGAGGGGCTGAAACAGAGGGGCTGAAACAGAGGGGCTGAAACAGAGGGCGAGAAACAGAGGGGCTGAAACAGAGGGGCTGAAACAGAGGGGCTGAAACAGAGGGGCTGAAACATAGGCGAGAAACAGAGGGCGAGAAACAGAGAGCGAGAAACAGAGGGCGAGAAACAGAGGGCGAGAAACAGAGGGGCTGAAACAGAGGGGCTGAAACAGAGGGGCTGAAACTGAGGGGCTGAAACAGAGGGCGAGAAACAGAGGGCGAGAAACAGAGGGGCTGAAACAGAGGGGCTGAAACAGAGGGGCAGAAACAGAGGGCGAGAAACAGAGGGGCTGAAACAGAGGGGCTGAAACAGAGGGGCTGAAACAGAGGGGCTAAAACAGAGGGCGAGAAACAGAGGGGCTGAAACAGAGGGGCTGAAACAGAGGGGCTGAAACTGAGTGCGAGAAACAGTGGGCGAGAAACAGAGGGCGAGAAACAGAGAGGCTGAAACAGAGGGGCTGAAACAGAGGGGCTAACAGAGGGCGAGAAACAGAGGGCGAGAAACAGAGGGCGAGAAACAGAGGGCGAGAAACAGAGAGGCTGAAACAGAGGGGCTGAAAGAGACGGGCTGAAACAGAGGGGCTGAAACAGAGGGCGAGAAACAGAGGGCGAGAAACAGAGGGGTTGAAACAGAGGGGCTGATACAGAGGGGCTGAAACCGAGGGGCTGAAACAGAGGGCGAGAAACAGAGGGGCTGAAACAGAGGGCGAGAAACAGAGGGGCTAAAAACAGAGGGTCTGAAACAGAGGGGCTGAAACTGAGGGGCCGAAACAGAGGCGAGAAACAGAGGGCGAGAAACAGAGAGCGAGAAACAGGGCGAGAAACAGAGGGCTGAAACAGAGGGGCTGAAACAGAGGGGCTGAAACAGAGGGGCTGAAACAGAGGGCGAGAAACAGAGGGCGAGAAACAGAGGGGCTGAAACAGAGGGGCTGATACAGAGGGGCTGAAACAGAGGGGCTGAAACAGTGGGCAAGAAACAGAGGGGCTGAAACAGAGGGGCTGAAACAGAGGGCGAGAAACAGAGGGGCTGAAACAGAGGGGCTGAAACAGAGTGGCTGAAACAGAGGGCGAGAAACAGAGGGGCTGAAACAGAGGGCGAGAAACAGAGGGGCTGAAACAGTGGGCGAGAAACAGAGGGCGAGAAACAGAGGAGCTGAAACAGAGGGGCTGAAACAGAGGGGCTGAAACAGAGGGGCTGAAACAGAGGGCGGAAAACACAGTGGCTGAAACAGAGGGGCTGAAACAGAGGGGCTGAAACAGAGGGCGAGAAACAGAGAGCGAGAAACAGAGGGCGAGAAACAGAGGGCGAGAAACAGAGGGGCTGAAACAGAGGGCGAGAAACAGAGGGCGAGAAACAGAGGGCGAGAAACAGATGGCGAGAAACAGAGGGGGAGAAACAGAGGGACTGAAACAGAGGGGCTGAAACAGAGGGGCTGTAACAGAGGGGCTGAAACAGAGGGGCTGAAACAGAGGGGCTGAAACTGAGGGGCTGAAACAGAGGGCGAGAAACAGAGGGGCTGAAACAGAGGGGTTGAAACAGAGGAGCTGAAACAGAGGGCGAGAAACAGAGGGGCTGGAACAGAGGGCGAGAAACAGAGGGCGAGAAACAGAGGGCGAGAAACAGAGGGCGAGAAACAGAGGGGCTGAAACAGAGGGGCTGAAACAGAGGGGCTGAAACAGAGGGGCTGAAACAGAGGGCGAAAAACAGAGGGGCTGAAACAGAGGGTTTGAAACAGAGGGCGAGAAACAGAGGGCGAGAAACAGAGGGGCTGAAACAGAGGGGCTGATACAGAGGGGCTGAAACAGAGGCGCTGAAACAGAGGGCGAGAAATAGAGGGGCTGAAACTGAGTGGCTGAAACAGAGGGCGAGAAACAGAGGGGTTGAAACAGAGGGGCTGAAACAGAGGGGCTGAAACAGAGGGCGAGAAACAGAGGGGCTGAAACAGAGGGCGAGAAAAAGAGGGGCTGAAACAGAGGGCGAGAAACAGAGGGCGAGAAACAGAGGAGCTGAAACAGAGGGGCTGAAACAGAGGGGCCGAAACAGAGGGGCTGAAACAGAGGCGAGAAACAGAGGGGCTGAAACAGAGGGGCTGATACAGAGGGCCTGAAACAGAGGGCGAGAAACAGTGGGCGAGAAACAAAGGGCGAGAAACAGAGGGGCTGAAACAGTGGGGCTGAAACAGAGGGCGAGAAACAGAGGGCGAGAAACAGAGGGCGAGAAACAGAGGGCGAGAAACAGAGAGCGAGAAACAGAGGGGCTGAAACAGAGGGGCTGAAACAGAGGGGCTGAAACAGAGGGCGAGAAACAGAGAGGCTGAAACAGAGGGGCTGAAACAGAGGGGCTGAAACAGAGGGGCTGAAACAGAGGGCGAGAAACAGAGGGCGAGAAACAGAGGGGCTGATACAGAGGAGCTGAAACAGAGGGGCTGAAACAGAGGGCGAGAAACAGAGGGGCTGAAACAGAGGGGCTGAAACAGAGGGGCTGAAACAGAGGGGCTGAAACAGAGGGCGAGAAACAGAGGGGCTGATACAGAGGGGCTGAAACAGAGGGGCTGAAACAGAGGGGCTGAAACAGAGGGCGAGAAACAGTGGGCGAGAAACAGAGGGCGAGAAACAGAGGGGCTGAAACAGAGGGGCTGAAACAGAGGGGCTGAAACAGAGGGCGAGAAACAGAGGGCGAGAAACAGAGGGCGAGAAACAGAGGGCGAGAAACAGGGGGGCTGAAACAGAGGGCGAGAAACAGAGGGGCTGAAACAGAGGGGCTGAAACAGAGGGCGAGAAACAGAGGGCGAGAAACAGAGGGCGAGAAACAGAGAGCGAGAAACAGAGGGCGAGAAACAGAGGGGCTGAAACAGAGGGGCTGAAACAGAGGGCCTGAAACAGAGGGGCTGAAACAGAGGGCGAGAAACAGAGGGCGAGAAACAGAGGGGCTGAAACAGAGGGGCTGAAACAGAGGGCGCGAAACAGAGGGGCTGAAACAGAGAGGCTGAAACAGAGGGGCTGAAACAGATTTGCTGAAACAGAGGGCGAGAAACAGAGGGGCTGAAACAGAGGGGCTGAAACAGAGGGGCTGAAACAGAGGGGCTGAAACTGAGGGCGAGAAACAGTGGGCGAGAAACAGAGGGCGAGAAACAGAGGGGCTGAAACAGAGGGGCTGAAACAGAGGGGCTGAAACAGAGGGCGAGAAACAGAGGGCGAGAAACAGAGGGGCTAAAAACAGAGGGGCTGAAACTGAGGGGCTGAAACTGAGGGGCTGAAACAGAGGCGAGAAACAGAGGGCGAGAAACAGAGAGCGAGAAACAGGGCGAGAAACAGAGGGCTGAAACAGAGGGGCTGAAACAGAGGGGCTGAAACAGAGGGGCTGAAACAGAGGGCGAGAAACAGAGGGCGAGAAACAGAGGGGCTGAAACAGAGGGGCTGATACAGAGGGGCTGAAACAGAGGGGCTGAAACAGAGGGCGAGAAACAGAGTGCGAGAAACAGAGGGGCTGAAACAGAGGGTCTGAAACAGAGGGGCTGAAACAGAGGGTGAGAAAAAGAGGGGCTGAAACAGAGGGGCTGAAACAGAGGGGCTGAAACAGAGGGGCTGAAACAGAGGGCGAGAAACAGAGGGGCTGAAACAGAGGGGCTGAAACAGAGGGGCTGAAACAGAGGGGCTGAAACATAGGCGAGAAACAGAGGGCGAGAAACAGAGAGCGAGAAACAGAGGGCGAGAAACAGAGGGCGAGAAACAGAGGGGCTGAAACAGAGGGGCTGAAACAGAGGGGCTGAAACTGAGGGGCTGAAACAGAGGGCGAGAAACAGAGGGCGAGAAACAGAGGGGCTGAAACAGAGGGGCTGAAACAGAGGGGCAGAAACAGAGGGCGAGAAACAGAGGGGCTGAAACAGAGGGGCTGAAACAGAGGGGCTGAAACAGAGGGGCTAAAACAGAGGGCGAGAAACAGAGGGGCTGAAACAGAGGGGCTGAAACAGAGGGGCTGAAACTGAGTGCGAGAAACAGTGGGCGAGAAACAGAGGGCGAGAAACAGAGAGGCTGAAACAGAGGGGCTGAAACAGAGGGGCTAACAGAGGGCGAGAAACAGAGGGCGAGAAACAGAGGGCGAGAAACAGAGGGCGAGAAACAGAGAGGCTGAAACAGAGGGGCTGAAAGAGACGGGCTGAAACAGAGGGGCTGAAACAGAGGGCGAGAAACAGAGGGCGAGAAACAGAGGGGTTGAAACAGAGGGGCTGATACAGAGGGGCTGAAACCGAGGGGCTGAAACAGAGGGCGAGAAACAGAGGGGCTGAAACAGAGGGCGAGAAACAGAGGGGCTAAAAACAGAGGGTCTGAAACAGAGGGGCTGAAACTGAGGGGCCGAAACAGAGGCGAGAAACAGAGGGCGAGAAACAGAGAGCGAGAAACAGGGCGAGAAACAGAGGGCTGAAACAGAGGGGCTGAAACAGAGGGGCTGAAACAGAGGGGCTGAAACAGAGGGCGAGAAACAGAGGGCGAGAAACAGAGGGGCTGAAACAGAGGGGCTGATACAGAGGGGCTGAAACAGAGGGGCTGAAACAGTGGGCAAGAAACAGAGGGGCTGAAACAGAGGGGCTGAAACAGAGGGCGAGAAACAGAGGGGCTGAAACAGAGGGGCTGAAACAGAGTGGCTGAAACAGAGGGCGAGAAACAGAGGGGCTGAAACAGAGGGCGAGAAACAGAGGGGCTGAAACAGTGGGCGAGAAACAGAGGGCGAGAAACAGAGGAGCTGAAACAGAGGGGCTGAAACAGAGGGGCTGAAACAGAGGGGCTGAAACAGAGGGCGGAAAACACAGTGGCTGAAAGAGAGGGGCTGAAACAGAGGGGCTGAAACAGAGGGCGAGAAACAGAGAGCGAGAAACAGAGGGCGAGAAACAGAGGGCGAGAAACAGAGGGGCTGAAACAGAGGGCGAGAAACAGAGGGCGAGAAACAGAGGGCGAGAAACAGATGGCGAGAAACAGAGGGGGAGAAACAGAGGGACTGAAACAGAGGGGCTGAAACAGAGGGGCTGTAACAGAGGGGCTGAAACAGAGGGGCTGAAACAGAGGGGCTGAAACTGAGGGGCTGAAACAGAGGGCGAGAAACAGAGGGGCTGAAACAGAGGGGTTGAAACAGAGGAGCTGAAACAGAGGGCGAGAAACAGAGGGGCTGGAACAGAGGGCGAGAAACAGAGGGCGAGAAACAGAGGGCGAGAAACAGAGGGCGAGAAACAGAGGGGCTGAAACAGAGGGGCTGAAACAGAGGGGCTGAAACAGAGGGGCTGAAACAGAGGGCGAAAAACAGAGGGGCTGAAACAGAGGGTTTGAAACAGAGGGCGAGAAACAGAGGGCGAGAAACAGAGGGGCTGAAACAGAGGGGCTGATACAGAGGGGCTGAAACAGAGGCGCTGAAACAGAGGGCGAGAAATAGAGGGGCTGAAACTGAGTGGCTGAAACAGAGGGCGAGAAACAGAGGGGTTGAAACAGAGGGGCTGAAACAGAGGGGCTGAAACAGAGGGCGAGAAACAGAGGGGCTGAAACAGAGGGCGAGAAAAAGAGGGGCTGAAACAGAGGGCGAGAAACAGAGGGCGAGAAACAGAGGAGCTGAAACAGAGGGGCTGAAACAGAGGGGCCGAAACAGAGGGGCTGAAACAGAGGCGAGAAACAGAGGGGCTGAAACAGAGGGGCTGATACAGAGGGCCTGAAACAGAGGGCGAGAAACAGTGGGCGAGAAACAAAGGGCGAGAAACAGAGGGGCTGAAACAGTGGGGCTGAAACAGAGGGCGAGAAACAGAGGGCGAGAAACAGAGGGCGAGAAACAGAGGGCGAGAAACAGAGAGCGAGAAACAGAGGGGCTGAAACAGAGGGGCTGAAACAGAGGGGCTGAAACAGAGGGCGAGAAACAGAGAGGCTGAAACAGAGGGGCTGAAACAGAGGGGCTGAAACAGAGGGGCTGAAACAGAGGGCGAGAAACAGAGGGCGAGAAACAGAGGGGCTGATACAGAGGAGCTGAAACAGAGGGGCTGAAACAGAGGGCGAGAAACAGAGGGGCTGAAACAGAGGGGCTGAAACAGAGGGGCTGAAACAGAGGGGCTGAAACAGAGGGCGAGAAACAGAGGGGCTGATACAGAGGGGCTGAAACAGAGGGGCTGAAACAGAGGGGCTGAAACAGAGGGCGAGAAACAGTGGGCGAGAAACAGAGGGCGAGAAACAGAGGGGCTGAAACAGAGGGGCTGAAACAGAGGGGCTGAAACAGAGGGCGAGAAACAGAGGGCGAGAAACAGAGGGCGAGAAACAGAGGGCGAGAAACAGGGGGGCTGAAACAGAGGGCGAGAAACAGAGGGGCTGAAACAGAGGGGCTGAAACAGAGGGCGAGAAACAGAGGGCGAGAAACAGAGGGCGAGAAACAGAGAGCGAGAAACAGAGGGCGAGAAACAGAGGGGCTGAAACAGAGGGGCTGAAACAGAGGGCCTGAAACAGAGGGGCTGAAACAGAGGGCGAGAAACAGAGGGCGAGAAACAGAGGGGCTGAAACAGAGGGGCTGAAACAGAGGGCGCGAAACAGAGGGGCTGAAACAGAGAGGCTGAAACAGAGGGGCTGAAACAGATTTGCTGAAACAGAGGGCGAGAAACAGAGGGGCTGAAACAGAGGGGCTGAAACAGAGGGGCTGAAACAGAGGGGCTGAAACTGAGGGCGAGAAACAGTGGGCGAGAAACAGAGGGCGAGAAACAGAGGGGCTGAAACAGAGGGGCTGAAACAGAGGGGCTGAAACAGAGGGCGAGAAACAGAGGGCGAGAAACAGAGGGGCTAAAAACAGAGGGGCTGAAACTGAGGGGCTGAAACTGAGGGGCTGAAACAGAGGCGAGAAACAGAGGGCGAGAAACAGAGAGCGAGAAACAGGGCGAGAAACAGAGGGCTGAAACAGAGGGGCTGAAACAGAGGGGCTGAAACAGAGGGGCTGAAACAGAGGGCGAGAAACAGAGGGCGAGAAACAGAGGGGCTGAAACAGAGGGGCTGATACAGAGGGGCTGAAACAGAGGGGCTGAAACAGAGGGCGAGAAACAGAGTGCGAGAAACAGAGGGGCTGAAACAGAGGGTCTGAAACAGAGGGGCTGAAACAGAGGGTGAGAAAAAGAGGGGCTGAAACAGAGGGGCTGAAACAGAGGGGCTGAAACAGAGGGGCTGAAACAGAGGGCGAGAAACAGAGGGGCTGAAACAGAGGGGCTGAAACAGAGGGGCTGAAACAGAGGGGCTGAAACATAGGCGAGAAACAGAGGGCGAGAAACAGAGAGCGAGAAACAGAGGGCGAGAAACAGAGGGCGAGAAACAGAGGGGCTGAAACAGAGGGGCTGAAACAGAGGGGCTGAAACTGAGGGGCTGAAACAGAGGGCGAGAAACAGAGGGCGAGAAACAGAGGGGCTGAAACAGAGGGGCTGAAACAGAGGGGCAGAAACAGAGGGCGAGAAACAGAGGGGCTGAAACAGAGGGGCTGAAACAGAGGGGCTGAAACAGAGGGGCTAAAACAGAGGGCGAGAAACAGAGGGGCTGAAACAGAGGGGCTGAAACAGAGGGGCTGAAACTGAGTGCGAGAAACAGTGGGCGAGAAACAGAGGGCGAGAAACAGAGAGGCTGAAACAGAGGGGCTGAAACAGAGGGGCTAACAGAGGGCGAGAAACAGAGGGCGAGAAACAGAGGGCGAGAAACAGAGGGCGAGAAACAGAGAGGCTGAAACAGAGGGGCTGAAAGAGACGGGCTGAAACAGAGGGGCTGAAACAGAGGGCGAGAAACAGAGGGCGAGAAACAGAGGGGTTGAAACAGAGGGGCTGATACAGAGGGGCTGAAACCGAGGGGCTGAAACAGAGGGCGAGAAACAGAGGGGCTGAAACAGAGGGCGAGAAACAGAGGGGCTAAAAACAGAGGGTCTGAAACAGAGGGGCTGAAACTGAGGGGCCGAAACAGAGGCGAGAAACAGAGGGCGAGAAACAGAGAGCGAGAAACAGGGCGAGAAACAGAGGGCTGAAACAGAGGGGCTGAAACAGAGGGGCTGAAACAGAGGGGCTGAAACAGAGGGCGAGAAACAGAGGGCGAGAAACAGAGGGGCTGAAACAGAGGGGCTGATACAGAGGGGCTGAAACAGAGGGGCTGAAACAGTGGGCAAGAAACAGAGGGGCTGAAACAGAGGGGCTGAAACAGAGGGCGAGAAACAGAGGGGCTGAAACAGAGGGGCTGAAACAGAGTGGCTGAAACAGAGGGCGAGAAACAGAGGGGCTGAAACAGAGGGCGAGAAACAGAGGGGCTGAAACAGTGGGCGAGAAACAGAGGGCGAGAAACAGAGGAGCTGAAACAGAGGGGCTGAAACAGAGGGGCTGAAACAGAGGGGCTGAAACAGAGGGCGGAAAACACAGTGGCTGAAACAGAGGGGCTGAAACAGAGGGGCTGAAACAGAGGGCGAGAAACAGAGAGCGAGAAACAGAGGGCGAGAAACAGAGGGCGAGAAACAGAGGGGCTGAAACAGAGGGCGAGAAACAGAGGGCGAGAAACAGAGGGCGAGAAACAGATGGCGAGAAACAGAGGGGGAGAAACAGAGGGACTGAAACAGAGGGGCTGAAACAGAGGGGCTGTAACAGAGGGGCTGAAACAGAGGGGCTGAAACAGAGGGGCTGAAACTGAGGGGCTGAAACAGAGGGCGAGAAACAGAGGGGCTGAAACAGAGGGGTTGAAACAGAGGAGCTGAAACAGAGGGCGAGAAACAGAGGGGCTGGAACAGAGGGCGAGAAACAGAGGGCGAGAAACAGAGGGCGAGAAACAGAGGGCGAGAAACAGAGGGGCTGAAACAGAGGGGCTGAAACAGAGGGGCTGAAACAGAGGGGCTGAAACAGAGGGCGAAAAACAGAGGGGCTGAAACAGAGGGGCTGAAACAGAGGGTTTGAAACAGAGGGCGAGAAACAGAGGGGCTGAAACAGAGGGGCTGAAACAGAGGGCGAGAAACAGAGGGGCTGAAACGGAGGGCGAGAAACAGAGGGCGAGAAACAGAGGGCGAGAAACAGAGGGGCTGAAACAGAGGGGCTGAAACAGAGGGGCTGAAACAGAGGGGCTGAAACAGAGGGCGAGAAACAGAGAGGCTGAAACAGAGGGGCTGAAACAGAGGGGCTGAAACAGAGGGGCTGAAACAGAGGGCGAGAAACAGAGGGCGAGAAACAGAGGGGCTGATACAGAGGAGCTGAAACAGAGGGGCTGAAACAGAGGGCGAGAAACAGAGGGGCTGAAACAGAGGGGCTGAAACAGAGGGGCTGAAACAGAGGGCGAGAAACAGAGGGGCTGAAACAGAGGGGCTGAAACAGAGGGGCTGAAACAGAGGGGCTGAAACAGAGGGAGGGAAACAGTGGGCGAGAAACAGAGGGCGAGAAACAGAGGGTCTGAAACAGAGGGGCTGAAACAGAGGGGCTGAAACAGAGGGCGAGAAACAGAGGGCGAGAAACAGAGGGCGAGAAACAGAGGGCGAGAAACAGGGGGGCTGAAACAGAGGGCGAGAAACAGAGGGGCTGAAACAGAGGGGCTGAAACAGAGGGCGAGAAACAGAGGGCGAGAAACAGAGGGGTTGAAACAGAGGGGCTGATACAGAGGGGCTGAAACAGAGGGGCTGAAACAGAGGGCGAGAAACAGAGGGGCTGAAACAGAGGGCGATAAACAGAGGGCGAGAAACAGAGGGGCTGAAACAGAGGGGCTGAAACAGAGGGGCTGAAACAGAGGTCGAGAAACAGAGGGCGAGAAACAGAGGGGCTGAAACAGAGGGGCTGAAAGAGAGGGGCTGAAACAGAGGGGCTGAAACAGAGGGCTAGAAACAGAGGGCGAGAAACAGAGGGGCTGAAACAGAGGGGCTGATACAGAGGGGCTGAAACAGAGGGGCTGAAACAGAGGGCGTGAAACAGAGGGGCTGAAACAGAGGGCGAGAAACAGAGGGGCTGAAACAGAGGGGCTGAACCAGAGGGGCTGAAACAGAGGGGCTGAAACACAGGGCGAGAAACAGAGGGCGAGAAACAGAGAGCGAGAAACAGAGGGCGAGAAACAGAGGGCGAGAAACAGAGGGGCTGAAACAGAGGGGCTGAAACAGAGGGGCTGAAACAGAGGGGCTGAAACAGAGGGTTTGAAACAGAGGGCGAGAAACAGAGGGCGAGAAACAGAGGGGCTGAAACAGAGGGGCTGATACAGAGGGGCTGAAACAGAGGGGCTGAAACAGAGGGCGAGAAATAGAGGGGCTGAAACTGAGTGGCTGAAACAGAGGGCGAGAAACAGAGGGGTTGAAACAGAGGGGCTGAAACAGAGGGGCTGAAACAGAGGGCGAGAAACAGAGGGGCTGAAACAGAGGGCGAGAAAAAGAGGGGCTGAAACAGAGGGCGAGAAACAGAGGGCGAGAAACAGAGGAGCTGAAACAGAGGGGCTGAAACAGAGGGGCCGAAACAGAGGGGCTGAAACAGAGGCGAGAAACAGAGGGGCTGAAACAGAGGGGCTGATACAGAGGGGCTGAAACAGAGGGCGAGAAACAGTGGGCGAGAAACAAAGGGCGAGAAACAGAGGGGCTGAAACAGTGGGGCTGAAAAAGAGGGGCTGAAACAGAGGGCGAGAAACAGAGGGCGAGAAACAGAGGGCGAGAAACAGAGAGCACGAAACAGAGGGGCTGAAACAGAGGGGCTGAAACAGAGGGGCTGAAACAGAGGGGCTGAAACAGAGGGCGAGAAACAGAGAGGCTGAAACAGAGGGGCTGAAACAGAGGGGCTGAAACAGAGGGCGAGAAACAGAGGGCGAGAAACAGAGGGGCTGATACAGAGGAGCTGAAACAGAGGGGCTGAAACAGAGGGCGAGAAACAGAGGGGCTGAAACAGAGGGGCTGAAACAGAGGGGCTGAAACAGAGGGGCTGAAACAGAGGGCGAGAAACAGAGGGGCTGAAACAGAGGGGCTGTAACAGAGGGGCTGAAACAGAGGGTTTGAATCAGAGGGCGAGAAACAGAGGGCGAGAAACAGAGGGGCTGAAACAGAGGGGCTGATACAGAGGGGCTGAAACAGAGGGGTTGAAATAGAGGGCGAGAAATAGAGGGGCTGAAACAGAGTGGCTGAAACAGAGGGCGAGAAACAGAGGGGTTGAAACAGAGGGGCTGAAACAGAGGGGCTGAAACAGAGGGCGAGAAACAGAGGGGCTGAAACAGAGGGCGAGAAACAGAGGGGCTGAAACAGAGGGCGACAAACAGAGGGCGAGAAACAGAGGAGCTGAAACAGAGGGGCTGAAACAGAGGGGCCGAAAAAGAGGGGCTGAAACAGAGGCGAGAAACAGAGGAGCTGAAACAGAGGGGCTGAAACAGAGGGACCGAAACAGAGGGGCTGAAACAGAGGCGAGAAACAGAGGGTCTGAAACAGAGGGGCTGATACAGAGGGGCTGAAACAGAGGGCGAGAAACAGTGGGCGAGAAACAAAGGGCGAGAAACAGAGGGGCTGAAACAGTGGGGCTGAAACAGAGGGCGAGAAACAGAGGGCGAGAAACAGAGGGCGAGAAACAGAGGGCGAGAAACAGAGAGCACGAAACAGAGGGGCTGAAACAGAGGGGCTGAAACAGAGGGGCTGAAACAGAGGGGCTGAAACAGAGGGCGAGAAACAGAGAGGCTGAAACAGAGGGGCTGAAACAGAGGGGCTGAAACAGAGGGGCTGAAACAGAGGGCGAGAAACAGAGGGCGAGAAACAGAGGGGCTGATACAGAGGAGCTGAAACAGAGGGGCTGAAACAGAGGGCGAGAAACAGAGGGGCTGAAACAGAGGGGCTGAAACAGAGGGGCTGAAACAGAGGGGCTGAAACAGAGGGCGAGAAACAGAGGGGCTGAAACAGAGGGGCTGAAACAAAGGGGCTGAAACAGAGGGTTTGGAACAGAGGGCGAGAAACAGAGGGCGAGAAACAGAGGGGCTGAAACAGAGGGGCTGATACAGAGGGGCTGAAACAGAGGGGTTGAAACAGAGGGCGAGAAATAGAGGGGCTGAAACAGAGTGGCTGAAACAGAGGGCGAGAAACAGAGGGGTTGAAACAGAGGGGCTGAAACAGAGGGGCTGAAACAGAGGGCGAGAAACAGAGGGGCTGAAACAGAGGGCGAGAAACAGAGGGGCTGAAACAGAGGGCGAGAAACAGAGGGGCTGAAACAGAGGGCGAGAAACAGAGGGCGAGAAACAGAGGAGCTGAAACAGAGGGGCTGAAACAGAGCGGCCGAAAAAGAGGGGCTGAAACAGAGGCGAGAAACAGAGGGGCTGAAACAGAGGGGCTGATACAGAGGGGCTGAAACAGAGGGCGAGAAACAGTGTGCGAGAAACAGAGGGCGAGAAACAGAGGGGCTGAAACAGTGGGGCTGAAACAGAGGGCGAGAAACAGAGGGCGAGAAACAGAGGGCGAGAAACAGAGGGCGAGAAACAGAGAGCGAGAAACAGAGGGGCTGAAACAGAGGGGCTGAAACAGAGGGGCTGAAACAGAGGGGCTGAAACAGAGGGCGTGAAACAGAGAGGCTGAAACAGAGGGGCTGAAACAGAGGGGCTGAAACAGAGGGGCTGAAACACAGGGCGAGAAACAGAGGGCGAGAAACAGAGGGGCTGATACAGAGGAGCTGAAACAGAGGGGCTGAAACAGAGGGCGAGAAACAGAGGGGCTGAAACAGAGGGGCTGAAACAGAGGGGCTGAAACAGAGGGGCTGAAACAGAGGGCGAGAAACAGAGGGGCTGAAACAGAGGGGCTGAAACAGAGGGGCTGAAACAGAGGGACTGAAACAGAGGGCGAGAAACAGTGGGCGAGAAACAGAGGGCGAGAAACAGAGGGGCTGAAACAGAGGGGCTGAAACAGAAGGGCTGAAACAGAGGGCGAGAAACAGAGGGCGAGAAACAGAGGGCGAGAAACAGAGGGCGAGAAACAGGAGGGCTGAAACAGAGGGCGAGAAACAGAGGGGCTGAAACAGAGGGGCTGAAACAGAGGGCGAGAAACAGAGGGCGAGAAACAGAGGGGTTGGAACAGAGGGGCTGATACAGAGGGTCTGAAAAAGAGGGGCTGAAACAGAGGGCGAGAAACAGAGGGGCTTAAACAGAGGGCGAGAAACAGAGGGGCTAAAAACAGAGGGGCTGAAACAGAGGGGCTGAAAGAGAGGGGCTGAAACAGAGGCGAGAAACAGAGGGCGAGAAACTGAGGGCGAGAAACAGAGAGCGAGAAACAGAGGGCGAGAAACAGAGGGGCTGAAACAGAGGGGCTGAAACAGACGGGCTGAAACAGAGGGGCTGAAACAGAGGGCGAGAAACAGAGGGCGAGAAACAGAGGGGCTGAAACAGAGGGGCTGAAACAGAGGGGCTGAAACAGAGGGCGAGAAACAGAGGGGCAGAAACAGAGAGGCTGAAACAGAGGGGCTGAAACAGAGGGGCTGAAACAGAGGGCGAGAAACAGAGGGGCTGAAACAGAGGGGCTGAAACAGAGGGGCTGAAACAGAGGGGCTGACACTGAGGGCGAGAAACAGTGGGCGAGAAACAGAGGGCGAGAAACAGAGGGGCTGAAACAGAGGGGCTGAAACAGAGGGGCTGAAACAGAGGGCGAGAAACAGAGGGCGAGAAACAGAGGGCGAGAAACAGAGGGCGAGAAACAGAGGGGCTGAAACAGACGGGCTGAAAGAGACGGCCTGAAACAGAGGGACTGAAACAGAGGGCGAGAAACAGAGGGCGAGAAACAGAGGGGTTGAAACAGAGGGGCTGATACAGAGGGGCTGAAACCGAGGGGCTGAAACAGAGGGCGAGAAACAGAGGGGCTGAAACAGAGGGGCTGATACAGAGGGGCTGAAACAGAGGGGCTGAAACAGTGGGCAAGAAACAGAGGGGCTGAAACAGAGGGGCTGAAACAGAGGGCGAGAAACAGAGGGGCTGAAACAGAGGGGCTGAAACAGAGTGGCTGAAACAGAGGGCGAGAAACAGAGGGGCTGAAACAGAGGGCGAGAAACAGAGGGGCTGAAACAGTGGGCGAGAAACAGAGGGCGAGAAACAGTGGAGCTGAAACAGAGGGGCTGAAACAGAGGGGCTGAAACAGAGGGGCTGAAACAGAGGGCGGAAAACACAGTGGCTGAAACAGAGGGGCTGAAACAGAGGGGCTGAAACAGAGGGCGAGAAACAGAGAGCGAGAAACAGAGGGCGAGAAACAGAGGGCGAGAAACAGAGGGGCTGAAACAGAGGGCGAGAAACAGAGGGCGAGAAACAGAGGGCGAGAAACAGATGGCGAGAAACAGAGGGGGAGAAACAGAGGGACTGAAACAGAGGGGCTGAAACAGAGGGGCTGTAACAGAGGGGCTGAAACAGAGGGGCTGAAACAGAGGGGCTGAAACAGAGGGGCTGAAACAGAGGGCGAGAAACAGAGGGGCTGAAACAGAGGGGTTGAAACAGAGGAGCTGAAACAGAGGGCGAGAAACAGAGGGGCTGGAACAGAGGGCGAGAAACAGAGGGCGAGAAACAGAGGGCGAGAAACAGAGGGCGAGAAACAGAGGGGCTGAAACAGAGGGGCTGAAACAGAGGGGCTGAAACAGAGGGGCTGAAACAGAGGTCGAAAAACAGAGGGGCTGAAACAGAGGGGCTGAAACAGAGGGTTTGAAACAGAGGGCGAGAAACAGAGGGGCTGAAACAGAGGGGCTGAAACAGAGGGCGAGAAACAGAGGGGCTGAAACTGAGGGCGAGAAACAGAGGGCGAGAAACAGAGAGCGAGAAACAGAGGGGCTGAAACAGAGGGGCTGAAACAGAGGGGCTGAAACAGAGGGGCTGAAACAGAGGGCGAGAAACAGAGAGGCTGAAACAGAGGGGCTGAAACAGAGGGGCTGAAACAGAGGGGCTGAAACAGAGGGCGAGAAACAGAGGGCGAGAAACAGAGGGGCTGATACAGAGGAGCTGAAACAGAGGGGCTGAAACAGAGGGCGAGAAACAGAGGGGCTGAAACAGAGGGGCTGAAACAGAGGGGCTGAAACAGAAGGGCGGAAACAGAGGGCGAGAAACAGAGGGGCTGAAACAGAGGGGCTGAAACAGAGGGGCTGAAACAGAGGGGCTGAAACAGAGGGAGGGAAACAGTGGGCGAGAAACAGAGGGCGAGAAACAGAGGGTCTGAAACAGAGGGGCTGAAACAGAGGGGCTGAAACAGAGGGCGAGAAACAGAGGGCGAGAAACAGAGGGCGAGAAACAGAGGGCGAGAAACAGGGGGGCTGAAACAGAGGGCGAGAAACAGAGGGGCTGAAACAGAGGGGCTGAAACAGAGGGCGAGAAACAGAGGGCGAGAAACAGAGGGGTTGAAACAGAGGGGCTGATACAGAGGGGCTGAAACAGAGGGGCTGAAACAGAGGGCGAGAAACAGAGGGGCTGAAACAGAGGGCGAGAAACAGAGGGCGAGAAACAGAGGGGCTGAAACAGAGGGGCTGAAACAGAGGGGCTGAAACAGAGGTCGAGAAACAGAGGGCGAGAAACAGAGGGTCTGAAACAGAGGGGCTGAAAGAGAGGGGCTGAAACAGAGGGGCTGAAACAGAGGGCTAGAAACAGAGGGCGAGAAACAGAGGGGCTGAAACAGAGGGGCTGATACAGAGGGGCTGAAACAGAGGGGCTGAAACAGAGGGCGTGAAACAGAGGGGCTGAAACAGAGGGCGAGAAACAGAGGGGCTGAAACAGAGGGGCTGAACCAGAGGGGCTGAAACAGAGTTACTGAAACACAGGGCGAGAAACAGAGGGCGAGAAACAGAGAGCGAGAAACAGAGGGCGAGAAACAGAGGGCGAGAAACAGAGGGGCTGAAACAGAGGGGCTGAAACAGAGGGGCTGAAACAGAGGGGCTGAAACAGAGGGTTTGAAACAGAGGGCGAGAAACAGAGGGCGAGAAACAGAGGGGCTGAAACAGAGGGGCTGATACAGAGGGGCTGAAACAGAGGGGCTGAAACAGAGGGCGAGAAATAGAGGGGCTGAAACTGAGTGGCTGAAACAGAGGGCGAGAAACAGAGGGGTTGAAACAGAGGGGCTGAAACAGAGGGGCTGAAACAGAGGGCGAGAAACAGAGGGGCTGAAACAGAGGGCGAGAAAAAGAGGGGCTGAAACAGAGGGCGAGAAACAGAGGGCGAGAAACAGAGGAGCTGAAACAGAGGGGCTGAAACAGAGGGGCCGAAACAGAGGGGCTGAAACAGAGGCGAGAAACAGAGGGGCTGAAACAGAGGGGCTGATACAGAGGGCCTGAAACAGAGGGCGAGAAACAGTGGGCGAGAAACAAAGGGCGAGAAACAGAGGGGCTGAAACAGTGGGGCTGAAACAGAGGGCGAGAAACAGAGGGCGAGAAACAGAGTGCGAGAAACAGAGGGCGAGAAACAGAGAGCGAGAAACAGAGGGGCTGAAACAGAGGGGCTGAAACAGAGGGGCTGAAACAGAGGGCGAGAAACAGAGAGGCTGAAACAGAGGGGCTGAAACAGAGGGGCTGAAACAGAGGGGCTGAAACAGAGGGCGAGAAACAGAGGGCGAGAAACAGAGGGGCTGATACAGAGGAGCTGAAACAGAGGGGCTGAAACAGAGGGCGAGAAACAGAGGGGCTGAAACAGAGGGGCTGAAACAGAGGGGCTGAAACAGAGGTGCTGAAACAGAGGGCGAGAAACAGAGGGGCTGATACAGAGGGGCTGAAACAGAGGGGCTGAAACAGAGGGGCTGAAACAGAGGGCGAAAAACAGTGGGCGAGAAACAGAGGGCGAGAAACAGAGGGGCTGAAACAGAGGGGCTGAAACAGAGGGGCTGAAACAGAGGGCGAGAAACAGAGGGCGAGAAACAGAGGGCGAGAAACAGAGGGCGAGAAACAGGGGGGCTGAAACAGAGGGCGAGAAACAGAGGGGCTGAAACAGAGGGGCTGAAACAGAGGGCGAGAAACAGAGGGCGAGAAACAGAGGGGTTGAAACAGAGGGGCTGATACAGAGGGGCTGAAACAGAGGGCGAGAAACAGAGGGGCTGAAACAGAGGGCGAGAAACAGAGGGGCGAAAAACAGAGGGGCTGAACAGAGGGGCTGAAACGGAGGGGCTGAAACATAGGCGAGAAACAGAGGGCGAGAAACAGAGGGCGAGAAACAGAGAGCGAGAAACAGAGGGCGAGAAACAGAGGGGCTGAAACAGAGGGGCTGAAACAGAGGGGCTGAAACAGAGGGGCTGAAACAGAGGGCGAGAAACAGAGGGCGAGAAACAGAGGGGCTGAAACAGAGGGGCTGAAACAGAGGGCGCGAAACAGAGGGGCTGAAACAGAGAGGCTGAAACAGAGGGGCTGAAACAGATTTGCTGAAACAGAGGGCGAGAAACAGAGGGGCTGAAACAGAGGGGCTGAAACAGAGGGGCTGAAACAGAGGGGCTGAAACTGAGGGCGAGAAACAGTGGGCGAGAAACAGAGGGCGAGAAACAGAGGGGCTGAAACAGAGGGGCTGAAACAGAGGGGCTGAAACAGAGGGCGAGAAACAGAGGGCGAGAAACAGAGGGGCTAAAAACAGAGGGGCTGAAACTGAGGGGCTGAAACTGAGGGGCTGAAACAGAGGCGAGAAACAGAGGGCGAGAAACAGAGAGCGAGAAACAGGGCGAGAAACAGAGGGCTGAAACAGAGGGGCTGAAACAGAGGGGCTGAAACAGAGGGGCTGAAACAGAGGGCGAGAAACAGAGGGCGAGAAACAGAGGGGCTGAAACAGAGGGGCTGATACAGAGGGGCTGAAACAGAGGGGCTGAAACAGAGGGCGAGAAACAGAGTGCGAGAAACAGAGGGGCTGAAACAGAGGGTCTGAAACAGAGGGGCTGAAACAGAGGGTGAGAAAAAGAGGGGCTGAAACAGAGGGGCTGAAACAGAGGGGCTGAAACAGAGGGGCTGAAACAGAGGGCGAGAAACAGAGGGGCTGAAACAGAGGGGCTGAAACAGAGGGGCTGAAACAGAGGGGCTGAAACATAGGCGAGAAACAGAGGGCGAGAAACAGAGAGCGAGAAACAGAGGGCGAGAAACAGAGGGCGAGAAACAGAGGGGCTGAAACAGAGGGGCTGAAACAGAGGGGCTGAAACTGAGGGGCTGAAACAGAGGGCGAGAAACAGAGGGCGAGAAACAGAGGGGCTGAAACAGAGGGGCTGAAACAGAGGGGCAGAAACAGAGGGCGAGAAACAGAGGGGCTGAAACAGAGGGGCTGAAACAGAGGGGCTGAAACAGAGGGGCTAAAACAGAGGGCGAGAAACAGAGGGGCTGAAACAGAGGGGCTGAAACAGAGGGGCTGAAACTGAGTGCGAGAAACAGTGGGCGAGAAACAGAGGGCGAGAAACAGAGAGGCTGAAACAGAGGGGCTGAAACAGAGGGGCTAACAGAGGGCGAGAAACAGAGGGCGAGAAACAGAGGGCGAGAAACAGAGGGCGAGAAACAGAGAGGCTGAAACAGAGGGGCTGAAAGAGACGGGCTGAAACAGAGGGGCTGAAACAGAGGGCGAGAAACAGAGGGCGAGAAACAGAGGGGTTGAAACAGAGGGGCTGATACAGAGGGGCTGAAACCGAGGGGCTGAAACAGAGGGCGAGAAACAGAGGGGCTGAAACAGAGGGCGAGAAACAGAGGGGCTAAAAACAGAGGGTCTGAAACAGAGGGGCTGAAACTGAGGGGCCGAAACAGAGGCGAGAAACAGAGGGCGAGAAACAGAGAGCGAGAAACAGGGCGAGAAACAGAGGGCTGAAACAGAGGGGCTGAAACAGAGGGGCTGAAACAGAGGGGCTGAAACAGAGGGCGAGAAACAGAGGGCGAGAAACAGAGGGGCTGAAACAGAGGGGCTGATACAGAGGGGCTGAAACAGAGGGGCTGAAACAGTGGGCAAGAAACAGAGGGGCTGAAACAGAGGGGCTGAAACAGAGGGCGAGAAACAGAGGGGCTGAAACAGAGGGGCTGAAACAGAGTGGCTGAAACAGAGGGCGAGAAACAGAGGGGCTGAAACAGAGGGCGAGAAACAGAGGGGCTGAAACAGTGGGCGAGAAACAGAGGGCGAGAAACAGAGGAGCTGAAACAGAGGGGCTGAAACAGAGGGGCTGAAACAGAGGGGCTGAAACAGAGGGCGGAAAACACAGTGGCTGAAACAGAGGGGCTGAAACAGAGGGGCTGAAACAGAGGGCGAGAAACAGAGAGCGAGAAACAGAGGGCGAGAAACAGAGGGCGAGAAACAGAGGGGCTGAAACAGAGGGCGAGAAACAGAGGGCGAGAAACAGAGTGCGAGAAACAGATGGCGAGAAACAGAGGGGGAGAAACAGAGGGACTGAAACAGAGGGGCTGAAACAGAGGGGCTGTAACAGAGGGGCTGAAACAGAGGGGCTGAAACAGAGGGGCTGAAACTGAGGGGCTGAAACAGAGGGCGAGAAACAGAGGGGCTGAAACAGAGGGGTTGAAACAGAGGAGCTGAAACAGAGGGCGAGAAACAGAGGGGCTGGAACAGAGGGCGAGAAACAGAGGGCGAGAAACAGAGGGCGAGAAACAGAGGGCGAGAAACAGAGGGGCTGAAACAGAGGGGCTGAAACAGAGGGGCTGAAACAGAGGGGCTGAAACAGAGGGCGAAAAACAGAGGGGCTGAAACAGAGGGGCTGAAACAGAGGGTTTGAAACAGAGGGCGAGAAACAGAGGGGCTGAAACAGAGGGGCTGAAACAGAGGGCGAGAAACAGAGGGGCTGAAACTGAGGGCGAGAAACAGAGGGCGAGAAACAGAGGGCGAGAAACAGAGGGGCTGAAACAGAGGGGCTGAAACAGAGGGGCTGAAACAGAGGGGCTGAAACAGAGGGCGAGAAACAGAGAGGCTGAAACAGAGGGGCTGAAACAGAGGGGCTGAAACAGAGGGGCTGAAACAGAGGGCGAGAAACAGAGGGCGAGAAACAGAGGGGCTGATACAGAGGAGCTGAAACAGAGGGGCTGAAACAGAGGGCGAGAAACAGAGGGGCTGAAACAGAGGGGCTGAAACAGAGGGGCTGAAACAGAGGGGCTGAAACAGAGGGCGAGAAACAGAGGGGCTGAAACAGAGGGGCTGAAACAGAGGGGCTGAAACAGAGGGGCTGAAACAGAGGGAGGGAAACAGTGGGCGAGAAACAGAGGGCGAGAAACAGAGGGTCTGAAACAGAGGGGCTGAAACAGAGGGGCTGAAACAGAGGGCGAGAAACAGAGGGCGAGAAACAGAGGGCGAGAAACAGAGGGCGAGAAACAGGGGGGCTGAAACAGAGGGCGAGAAACAGAGGGGCTGAAACAGAGGGGCTGAAACAGAGGGCGAGAAACAGAGGGCGAGAAACAGAGGGGTTGAAACAGAGGGGCTGATACAGAGGGGCTGAAACAGAGGGGCTGAAACAGAGGGCGAGAAACAGAGGGGCTGAAACAGAGGGCGAGAAACAGAGGGCGAGAAACAGAGGGGCTGAAACAGAGGGGCTGAAACAGAGGGGCTGAAACAGAAGGGCGGAAACAGAGGGCGAGAAACAGAGGGGCTGAAACAGAGGGGCTGAAACAGAGGGGCTGAAACAGAGGGGCTGAAACAGAGGGAGGGAAACAGTGGGCGAGAAACAGAGGGCGAGAAACAGAGGGTCTGAAACAGAGGGGCTGAAACAGAGGGGCTGAAACAGAGGGCGAGAAACAGAGGGCGAGAAACAGAGGGCGAGAAACAGAGGGCGAGAAACAGGGGGGCTGAAACAGAGGGCGAGAAACAGAGGGGCTGAAACAGAGGGGCTGAAACAGAGGGCGAGAAACAGAGGGCGAGAAACAGAGGGGTTGAAACAGAGGGGCTGATACAGAGGGGCTGAAACAGAGGGGCTGAAACAGAGGGCGAGAAACAGAGGGGCTGAAACAGAGGGCGAGAAACAGAGGGCGAGAAACAGAGGGGCTGAAACAGAGGGGCTGAAACAGAGGGGCTGAAACAGAGGTCGAGAAACAGAGGGCGAGAAACAGAGGGTCTGAAACAGAGGGGCTGAAAGAGAGGGGCTGAAACAGAGGGGCTGAAACAGAGGGCGAGAAACAGAGAGCGAGAAACAGAGGGCGAGAAACAGAGGGCGAGAAACAGAGGGGCTGAAACAGAGGGCGAGAAACAGAGGGCGAGAAACAGAGGGCGAGAAACAGATGGCGAGAAACAGAGGGGGAGAAACAGAGGGACTGAAACAGAGGGGCTGAAACAGAGGGGCTGTAACAGAGGGGCTGAAACAGAGGGGCTGAAACAGAGGGGCTGAAACTGAGGGGCTGAAACAGAGGGCGAGAAACAGAGGGGCTGAAACAGAGGGGTTGAAACAGAGGAGCTGAAACAGAGGGCGAGAAACAGAGGGGCTGGAACAGAGGGCGAGAAACAGAGGGCGAGAAACAGAGGGCGAGAAACAGAGGGCGAGAAACAGAGGGGCTGAAACAGAGGGGCTGAAACAGAGGGGCTGAAACAGAGGGGCTGAAACAGAGGGCGAAAAACAGAGGGGCTGAAACAGAGGGGCTGAAACAGAGGGTTTGAAACAGAGGGCGAGAAACAGAGGGGCTGAAACAGAGGGGCTGAAACAGAGGGCGAGAAACAGAGGGGCTGAAACTGAGGGCGAGAAACAGAGGGCGAGAAACAGAGGGCGAGAAACAGAGGGGCTGAAACAGAGGGGCTGAAACAGAGGGGCTGAAACAGAGGGGCTGAAACAGAGGGCGAGAAACAGAGAGGCTGAAACAGAGGGGCTGAAACAGAGGGGCTGAAACAGAGGGGCTGAAACAGAGGGCGAGAAACAGAGGGCGAGAAACAGAGGGGCTGATACAGAGGAGCTGAAACAGAGGGGCTGAAACAGAGGGCGAGAAACAGAGGGGCTGAAACAGAGGGGCTGAAACAGAGGGGCTGAAACAGAGGGGCTGAAACAGAGGGCGAGAAACAGAGGGGCTGAAACAGAGGGGCTGAAACAGAGGGGCTGAAACAGAGGGGCTGAAACAGAGGGAGGGAAACAGTGGGCGAGAAACAGAGGGCGAGAAACAGAGGGTCTGAAACAGAGGGGCTGAAACAGAGGGGCTGAAACAGAGGGCGAGAAACAGAGGGCGAGAAACAGAGGGCGAGAAACAGAGGGCGAGAAACAGGGGGGCTGAAACAGAGGGCGAGAAACAGAGGGGCTGAAACAGAGGGGCTGAAACAGAGGGCGAGAAACAGAGGGCGAGAAACAGAGGGGTTGAAACAGAGGGGCTGATACAGAGGGGCTGAAACAGAGGGGCTGAAACAGAGGGCGAGAAACAGAGGGGCTGAAACAGAGGGCGAGAAACAGAGGGCGAGAAACAGAGGGGCTGAAACAGAGGGGCTGAAACAGAGGGGCTGAAACAGAAGGGCGGAAACAGAGGGCGAGAAACAGAGGGGCTGAAACAGAGGGGCTGAAACAGAGGGGCTGAAACAGAGGGGCTGAAACAGAGGGAGGGAAACAGTGGGCGAGAAACAGAGGGCGAGAAACAGAGGGTCTGAAACAGAGGGGCTGAAACAGAGGGGCTGAAACAGAGGGCGAGAAACAGAGGGCGAGAAACAGAGGGCGAGAAACAGAGGGCGAGAAACAGGGGGGCTGAAACAGAGGGCGAGAAACAGAGGGGCTGAAACAGAGGGGCTGAAACAGAGGGCGAGAAACAGAGGGCGAGAAACAGAGGGGTTGAAACAGAGGGGCTGATACAGAGGGGCTGAAACAGAGGGGCTGAAACAGAGGGCGAGAAACAGAGGGGCTGAAACAGAGGGCGAGAAACAGAGGGCGAGAAACAGAGGGGCTGAAACAGAGGGGCTGAAACAGAGGGGCTGAAACAGAGGTCGAGAAACAGAGGGCGAGAAACAGAGGGTCTGAAACAGAGGGGCTGAAAGAGAGGGGCTGAAACAGAGGGGCTGAAACAGAGGGCTAGAAACAGAGGGCGAGAAACAGAGGGGCTGAAACAGAGGGGCTGATACAGAGGGGCTGAAACAGAGGGGCTGAAACAGAGGGCGTGAAACAGAGGGGCTGAAACAGAGGGCGAGAAACAGAGGGGCTGAAACAGAGGGGCTGAACCAGAGGGGCTGAAACAGAGTTACTGAAACACAGGGCGAGAAACAGAGGGCGAGAAACAGAGAGCGAGAAACAGAGGGCGAGAAACAGAGGGCGAGAAACAGAGGGGCTGAAACAGAGGGGCTGAAACAGAGGGGCTGAAACAGAGGGGCTGAAACAGAGGGTTTGAAACAGAGGGCGAGAAACAGAGGGCGAGAAACAGAGGGGCTGAAACAGAGGGGCTGATACAGAGGGGCTGAAACAGAGGGGCTGAAACAGAGGGCGAGAAATAGAGGGGCTGAAACTGAGTGGCTGAAACAGAGGGCGAGAAACAGAGGGGTTGAAACAGAGGGGCTGAAACAGAGGGGCTGAAACAGAGGGCGAGAAACAGAGGGGCTGAAACAGAGGGCGAGAAAAAGAGGGGCTGAAACAGAGGGCGAGAAACAGAGGGCGAGAAACAGAGGAGCTGAAACAGAGGGGCTGAAACAGAGGGGCCGAAACAGAGGGGCTGAAACAGAGGCGAGAAACAGAGGGGCTGAAACAGAGGGGCTGATACAGAGGGCCTGAAACAGAGGGCGAGAAACAGTGGGCGAGAAACAAAGGGCGAGAAACAGAGGGGCTGAAACAGTGGGGCTGAAACAGAGGGCGAGAAACAGAGGGCGAGAAACAGAGGGCGAGAAACAGAGGGCGAGAAACAGAGAGCGAGAAACAGAGGGGCTGAAACAGAGGGGCTGAAACAGAGGGGCTGAAACAGAGGGCGAGAAACAGAGAGGCTGAAACAGAGGGGCTGAAACAGAGGGGCTGAAACAGAGGGGCTGAAACAGAGGGCGAGAAACAGAGGGCGAGAAACAGAGGGGCTGATACAGAGGAGCTGAAACAGAGGGGCTGAAACAGAGGGCGAGAAACAGAGGGGCTGAAACAGAGGGGCTGAAACAGAGGGGCTGAAACAGAGGTGCTGAAACAGAGGGCGAGAAACAGAGGGGCTGATACAGAGGGGCTGAAACAGAGGGGCTGAAACAGAGGGGCTGAAACAGAGGGCGAAAAACAGTGGGCGAGAAACAGAGGGCGAGAAACAGAGGGGCTGAAACAGAGGGGCTGAAACAGAGGGGCTGAAACAGAGGGCGAGAAACAGAGGGCGAGAAACAGAGGGCGAGAAACAGAGGGCGAGAAACAGGGGGGCTGAAACAGAGGGCGAGAAACAGAGGGGCTGAAACAGAGGGGCTGAAACAGAGGGCGAGAAACAGAGGGCGAGAAACAGAGGGGTTGAAACAGAGGGGCTGATACAGAGGGGCTGAAACAGAGGGCGAGAAACAGAGGGGCTGAAACAGAGGGCGAGAAACAGAGGGGCGAAAAACAGAGGGGCTGAACAGAGGGGCTGAAACGGAGGGGCTGAAACATAGGCGAGAAACAGAGGGCGAGAAACAGAGGGCGAGAAACAGAGAGCGAGAAACAGAGGGCGAGAAACAGAGGGGCTGAAACAGAGGGGCTGAAACAGAGGGGCTGAAACAGAGGGGCTGAAACAGAGGGCGAGAAACAGAGGGCGAGAAACAGAGGGGCTGAAACAGAGGGGCTGAAACAGAGGGCGCGAAACAGAGGGGCTGAAACAGAGAGGCTGAAACAGAGGGGCTGAAACAGATTTGCTGAAACAGAGGGCGAGAAACAGAGGGGCTGAAACAGAGGGGCTGAAACAGAGGGGCTGAAACAGAGGGGCTGAAACTGAGGGCGAGAAACAGTGGGCGAGAAACAGAGGGCGAGAAACAGAGGGGCTGAAACAGAGGGGCTGAAACAGAGGGGCTGAAACAGAGGGCGAGAAACAGAGGGCGAGAAACAGAGGGGCTAAAAACAGAGGGGCTGAAACTGAGGGGCTGAAACTGAGGGGCTGAAACAGAGGCGAGAAACAGAGGGCGAGAAACAGAGAGCGAGAAACAGGGCGAGAAACAGAGGGCTGAAACAGAGGGGCTGAAACAGAGGGGCTGAAACAGAGGGGCTGAAACAGAGGGCGAGAAACAGAGGGCGAGAAACAGAGGGGCTGAAACAGAGGGGCTGATACAGAGGGGCTGAAACAGAGGGGCTGAAACAGAGGGCGAGAAACAGAGTGCGAGAAACAGAGGGGCTGAAACAGAGGGTCTGAAACAGAGGGGCTGAAACAGAGGGTGAGAAAAAGAGGGGCTGAAACAGAGGGGCTGAAACAGAGGGGCTGAAACAGAGGGGCTGAAACAGAGGGCGAGAAACAGAGGGGCTGAAACAGAGGGGCTGAAACAGAGGGGCTGAAACAGAGGGGCTGAAACATAGGCGAGAAACAGAGGGCGAGAAACAGAGAGCGAGAAACAGAGGGCGAGAAACAGAGGGCGAGAAACAGAGGGGCTGAAACAGAGGGGCTGAAACAGAGGGGCTGAAACTGAGGGGCTGAAACAGAGGGCGAGAAACAGAGGGCGAGAAACAGAGGGGCTGAAACAGAGGGGCTGAAACAGAGGGGCAGAAACAGAGGGCGAGAAACAGAGGGGCTGAAACAGAGGGGCTGAAACAGAGGGGCTGAAACAGAGGGGCTAAAACAGAGGGCGAGAAACAGAGGGGCTGAAACAGAGGGGCTGAAACAGAGGGGCTGAAACTGAGTGCGAGAAACAGTGGGCGAGAAACAGAGGGCGAGAAACAGAGAGGCTGAAACAGAGGGGCTGAAACAGAGGGGCTAACAGAGGGCGAGAAACAGAGGGCGAGAAACAGAGGGCGAGAAACAGAGGGCGAGAAACAGAGAGGCTGAAACAGAGGGGCTGAAAGAGACGGGCTGAAACAGAGGGGCTGAAACAGAGGGCGAGAAACAGAGGGCGAGAAACAGAGGGGTTGAAACAGAGGGGCTGATACAGAGGGGCTGAAACCGAGGGGCTGAAACAGAGGGCGAGAAACAGAGGGGCTGAAACAGAGGGCGAGAAACAGAGGGGCTAAAAACAGAGGGTCTGAAACAGAGGGGCTGAAACTGAGGGGCCGAAACAGAGGCGAGAAACAGAGGGCGAGAAACAGAGAGCGAGAAACAGGGCGAGAAACAGAGGGCTGAAACAGAGGGGCTGAAACAGAGGGGCTGAAACAGAGGGGCTGAAACAGAGGGCGAGAAACAGAGGGCGAGAAACAGAGGGGCTGAAACAGAGGGGCTGATACAGAGGGGCTGAAACAGAGGGGCTGAAACAGTGGGCAAGAAACAGAGGGGCTGAAACAGAGGGGCTGAAACAGAGGGCGAGAAACAGAGGGGCTGAAACAGAGGGGCTGAAATAGAGTGGCTGAAACAGAGGGCGAGAAACAGAGGGGCTGAAACAGAGGGCGAGAAACAGAGGGGCTGAAACAGTGGGCGAGAAACAGAGGGCGAGAAACAGAGGAGCTGAAACAGAGGGGCTGAAACAGAGGGGCTGAAACAGAGGGGCTGAAACAGAGGGCGGAAAACACAGTGGCTGAAACAGAGGGGCTGAAACAGAGGGGCTGAAACAGAGGGCGAGAAACAGAGGGCGAGAAACAGAGGGCGAGAAACAGAGGGCGAGAAACAGAGGGGCTGAAACAGAGGGCGAGAAACAGAGGGCGAGAAACAGAGGGCGAGAAACAGATGGCGAGAAACAGAGGGGGAGAAACAGAGGGACTGAAACAGAGGGGCTGAAACAGAGGGGCTGTAACAGAGGGGCTGAAACAGAGGGGCTGAAACAGAGGGGCTGAAACTGAGGGGCTGAAACAGAGGGCGAGAAACAGAGGGGCTGAAACAGAGGGGTTGAAACAGAGGAGCTGAAACAGAGGGCGAGAAACAGAGGGGCTGGAACAGAGGGCGAGAAACAGAGGGCGAGAAACAGAGGGCGAGAAACAGAGGGCGAGAAACAGAGGGGCTGAAACAGAGGGGCTGAAACAGAGGGGCTGAAACAGAGGGGCTGAAACAGAGGGCGAAAAACAGAGGGGCTGAAACAGAGGGGCTGAAACAGAGGGTTTGAAACAGAGGGCGAGAAACAGAGGGGCTGAAACAGAGGGGCTGAAACAGAGGGCGAGAAACAGAGGGGCTGAAACTGAGGGCGAGAAACAGAGGGCGAGAAACAGAGGGCGAGAAACAGAGGGGCTGAAACAGAGGGGCTGAAACAGAGGGGCTGAAACAGAGGGGCTGAAACAGAGGGCGAGAAACAGAGAGGCTGAAACAGAGGGGCTGAAACAGAGGGGCTGAAACAGAGGGGCTGAAACAGAGGGCGAGAAACAGAGGGCGAGAAACAGAGGGGCTGATACAGAGGAGCTGAAACAGAGGGGCTGAAACAGAGGGCGAGAAACAGAGGGGCTGAAACAGAGGGGCTGAAACAGAGGGGCTGAAACAGAGGGGCTGAAACAGAGGGCGAGAAACAGAGGGGCTGAAACAGAGGGGCTGAAACAGAGGGGCTGAAACAGAGGGGCTGAAACAGAGGGAGGGAAACAGTGGGCGAGAAACAGAGGGCGAGAAACAGAGGGTCTGAAACAGAGGGGCTGAAACAGAGGGGCTGAAACAGAGGGCGAGAAACAGAGGGCGAGAAACAGAGGGCGAGAAACAGAGGGCGAGAAACAGGGGGGCTGAAACAGAGGGCGAGAAACAGAGGGGCTGAAACAGAGGGGCTGAAACAGAGGGCGAGAAACAGAGGGCGAGAAACAGAGGGGTTGAAACAGAGGGGCTGATACAGAGGGGCTGAAACAGAGGGGCTGAAACAGAGGGCGAGAAACAGAGGGGCTGAAACAGAGGGCGAGAAACAGAGGGCGAGAAACAGAGGGGCTGAAACAGAGGGGCTGAAACAGAGGGGCTGAAACAGAGGTCGAGAAACAGAGGGCGAGAAACAGAGGGGCTGAAACAGAGGGGCTGAAAGAGAGGGGCTGAAACAGAGGGGCTGAAACAGAGGGCTAGAAACAGAGGGCGAGAAACAGAGGGGCTGAAACAGAGGGGCTGATACAGAGGGGCTGAAACAGAGGGGCTGAAACAGAGGGCGTGAAACAGAGGGGCTGAAACAGAGGGCGAGAAACAGAGGGGCTGAAACAGAGGGGCTGAACCAGAGGGGCTGAAACAGAGGGGCTGAAACACAGGGCGAGAAACAGAGGGCGAGAAACAGAGAGCGAGAAACAGAGGGCGAGAAACAGAGGGCGAGAAACAGAGGGGCTGAAACAGAGGGGCTGAAACAGAGGGGCTGAAACAGAGGGGCTGAAACAGAGGGTTTGAAACAGAGGGCGAGAAACAGAGGGCGAGAAACAGAGGGGCTGAAACAGAGGGGCTGATACAGAGGGGCTGAAACAGAGGGGCTGAAACAGAGGGCGAGAAATAGAGGGGCTGAAACTGAGTGGCTGAAACAGAGGGCGAGAAACAGAGGGGTTGAAACAGAGGGGCTGAAACAGAGGGGCTGAAACAGAGGGCGAGAAACAGAGGGGCTGAAACAGAGGGCGAGAAAAAGAGGGGCTGAAACAGAGGGCGAGAAACAGAGGGCGAGAATCAGAGGAGCTGAAACAGAGGGGCTGAAACAGAGGGGCCGAAACAGAGGGGCTGAAACAGAGGCGAGAAACAGAGGGGCTGAAACAGAGGGGCTGATACAGAGGGGCTGAAACAGAGGGCGAGAAACAGTGGGCGAGAAACAAAGGGCGAGAAACAGAGGGGCTGAAACAGTGGGGCTGAAAAAGAGGGGCTGAAACAGAGGGCGAGAAACAGAGGGCGAGAAACAGAGGGCGAGAAACAGAGAGCACGAAACAGAGGGGCTGAAACAGAGGGGCTGAAACAGAGGGGCTGAAACAGAGGGGCTGAAACAGAGGGCGAGAAACAGAGAGGCTGAAACAGAGGGGCTGAAACAGAGGGGCTGAAACAGAGGGCGAGAAACAGAGGGCGAGAAACAGAGGGGCTGATACAGAGGAGCTGAAACAGAGGGGCTGAAACAGAGGGCGAGAAACAGAGGGGCTGAAACAGAGGGGCTGAAACAGAGGGGCTGAAACAGAGGGGCTGAAACAGAGGGCGAGAAACAGAGGGGCTGAAACAGAGGGGCTGTAACAGAGGGGCTGAAACAGAGGGTTTGAATCAGAGGGCGAGAAACAGAGGGCGAGAAACAGAGGGGCTGAAACAGAGGGGCTGATACAGAGGGGCTGAAACAGAGGGGTTGAAATAGAGGGCGAGAAATAGAGGGGCTGAAACAGAGTGGCTGAAACAGAGGGCGAGAAACAGAGGGGTTGAAACAGAGGGGCTGAAACAGAGGGGCTGAAACAGAGGGCGAGAAACAGAGGGGCTGAAACAGAGGGCGAGAAACAGAGGGGCTGAAACAGAGGGCGACAAACAGAGGGCGAGAAACAGAGGAGCTGAAACAGAGGGGCTGAAACAGAGGGGCCGAAAAAGAGGGGCTGAAACAGAGGCGAGAAACAGAGGAGCTGAAACAGAGGGGCTGAAACAGAGGGACCGAAACAGAGGGGCTGAAACAGAGGCGAGAAACAGAGGGGCTGAAACAGAGGGGCTGATACAGAGGGGCTGAAACAGAGGGCGAGAAACAGTGGGCGAGAAACAAAGGGCGAGAAACAGAGGGGCTGAAACAGTGGGGCTGAAACAGAGGGCGAGAAACAGAGGGCGAGAAACAGAGGGCGAGAAACAGAGGGCGAGAAACAGAGAGCACGAAACAGAGGGGCTGAAACAGAGGGGCTGAAACAGAGGGGCTGAAACAGAGGGGCTGAAACAGAGGGCGAGAAACAGAGAGGCTGAAACAGAGGGGCTGAAACAGAGGGGCTGAAACAGAGGGGCTGAAACAGAGGGCGAGAAACAGAGGGCGAGAAACAGAGGGGCTGATACAGAGGAGCTGAAACAGAGGGGCTGAAACAGAGGGCGAGAAACAGAGGGGCTGAAACAGAGGGGCTGAAACAGAGGGGCTGAAACAGAGGGGCTGAAACAGAGGGCGAGAAACAGAGGGGCTGAAACAGAGGGGCTGAAACAAAGGGGCTGAAACAGAGGGTTTGGAACAGAGGGCGAGAAACAGAGGGCGAGAAACAGAGGGGCTGAAACAGAGGGGCTGATACAGAGGGGCTGAAACAGAGGGGTTGAAACAGAGGGCGAGAAATAGAGGGGCTGAAACAGAGTGGCTGAAACAGAGGGCGAGAAACAGAGGGGTTGAAACAGAGGGGCTGAAACAGAGGGGCTGAAACAGAGGGCGAGAAACAGAGGGGCTGAAACAGAGGGCGAGAAACAGAGGGGCTGAAACAGAGGGCGAGAAACAGAGGGGCTGAAACAGAGGGCGAGAAACAGAGGGCGAGAAACAGAGGAGCTGAAACAGAGGGGCTGAAACAGAGCGGCCGAAAAAGAGGGGCTGAAACAGAGGCGAGAAACAGAGGGGCTGAAACAGAGGGGCTGATACAGAGGGGCTGAAACAGAGGGCGAGAAACAGTGTGCGAGAAACAGAGGGCGAGAAACAGAGGGGCTGAAACAGTGGGGCTGAAACAGAGGGCGAGAAACAGAGGGCGAGAAACAGAGGGCGAGAAACAGAGGGCGAGAAACAGAGAGCGAGAAACAGAGGGGCTGAAACAGAGGGGCTGAAACAGAGGGGCTGAAACAGAGGTGCTGAAACAGAGGGCGTGAAACAGAGAGGCTGAAACAGAGGGGCTGAAACAGAGGGGCTGAAACAGAGGGGCTGAAACACAGGGCGAGAAACAGAGGGCGAGAAACAGAGGGGCTGATACAGAGGAGCTGAAACAGAGGGGCTGAAACAGAGGGCGAGAAACAGAGGGGCTGAAACAGAGGGGCTGAAACAGAGGGGCTGAAACAGAGGGGCTGAAACAGAGGGCGAGAAACAGAGGGGCTGAAACAGAGGGGCTGAAACAGAGGGGCTGAAACAGAGGGACTGAAACAGAGGGCGAGAAACAGTGGGCGAGAAACAGAGGGCGAGAAACAGAGGGGCTGAAACAGAGGGGCTGAAACAGAAGGGCTGAAACAGAGGGCGAGAAACAGAGGGCGAGAAACAGAGGGCGAGAAACAGAGGGCGAGAAACAGGGGGGCTGAAACAGAGGGCGAGAAACAGAGGGGCTGAAACAGAGGGGCTGAAACAGAGGGCGAGAAACAGAGGGCGAGAAACAGAGGGGTTGGAACAGAGGGGCTGATACAGAGGGTCTGAAAAAGAGGGGCTGAAACAGAGGGCGAGAAACAGAGGGGCTTAAACAGAGGGCGAGAAACAGAGGGGCTAAAAACAGAGGGGCTGAAACAGAGGGGCTGAAAGAGAGGGGCTGAAACAGAGGCGAGAAACAGAGGGCGAGAAACTGAGGGCGAGAAACAGAGAGCGAGAAACAGAGGGCGAGAAACAGAGGGGCTGAAACAGAGGGGCTGAAACAGATGGGCTGAAACAGAGGGGCTGAAACAGAGGGCGAGAAACAGAGGGCGAGAAACAGAGGGGCTGAAACAGAGGGGCTGAAACAGAGGGGCTGAAACAGAGGGCGAGAAACAGAGGGGCAGAAACAGAGAGGCTGAAACAGAGGGGCTGAAACAGAGGGGCTGAAACAGAGGGCGAGAAACAGAGGGGCTGAAACAAAGGGGCTGAAACAGAGGGGCTGAAACAGAGGGGCTGACACTGAGGGCGAGAAACAGTGGGCGAGAAACAGAGGGCGAGAAACAGAGGGGCTGAAACAGAGGGGCTGAAACAGAGGGGCTGAAACAGAGGGCGAGAAACAGAGGGCGAGAAACAGAGGGCGAGAAACAGAGGGCGAGAAACAGAGGGGCTGAAACAGACGGGCTGAAAGAGACGGCCTGAAACAGAGGGACTGAAACAGAGGGCGAGAAACAGAGGGCGAGAAACAGAGGGGTTGAAACAGAGGGGCTGATACAGAGGGGCTGAAACCGAGGGGCTGAAACAGAGGGCGAGAAACAGAGGGGCTGAAACAGAGGGCGAGAAACAGAGGGGCTAAAAACAGAGGGGCTGAAACAGAGGGGCTGAAACTGAGGGGCTGAAACAGAGGCGAGAAACAGAGGGCGAGAAACAGAGAGCGAGAAACAGGGCGAGAAACAGAGGGCTGAAACAGAGGGGCTGAAACAGAGGGGCTGAAACAGAGGGGCAGAAACAGAGGGCGAGAAACAGAGGGCGAGAAACAGAGGGGCTGAAACAGAGGGGCTGATACAGAGGGGCTGAAACAGAGGGGCTGAAACAGAGGGCGAGAAACAGAGGGCGAGAAACAGAGGGGCTGAAACAGATGGTCTGAAACAGAGGGGCTGAAACAGAGGGCGAGAAACAGAGGGGCTGAAACAGAGGGGCTGAAACAGAGGGGCTGAAACAGAGGGGCTGAAACAGAGGGCGAGAAACAGAGGGGCTGAAACAGAGGGGCTGAAACAGAGGGGCTGAAACAGAGGGGCTGAAACATAGGCGAGAAACAGAGGGCGAGAAACAGAGAGCGAGAAACAGAGGGCGAGAAACAGAGGGCGAGAAACAGAGGGGCTGAAACAGAGGGGCTGAAACAGAGGGGCTGAAACTCTGGGGCTGAAACAGAGGGCGAGAAACAGAGGGCGAGAAACAGAGGGGCTGAAACAGAGGGGCTGAAACAGAGGGGCTGAAACAGAGGTCGAGAAACAGAGGGCGAGAAACAGAGGGGCTGAAACAGAGGTGCTGAAAGAGAGGGGCTGAAACAGAGGGGCTGAAACTGAGGGCTAGAAACAGAGGGCGAGAAACAGAGGGGCTGAAACAGAGGGGCTGATACAGAGGGGCTGAAACAGAGGGGCTGAAACAGAGGGGCTGAAACAGAGGGCGAGAAACAGAGGGGCTGAAACAGAGGGGCTGAACCAGAGGGGCTGAAACAGAGGGGCTGAAACACAGGGCGAGAAACAGAGGGCGAGAAACAGAGAGCTTGAAACAGAGGGCGAGAAACAGAGGGCGAGAAACAGAGGGGCTGAAACAGAGGGGCTGAAACAGAGGGGCTGCAACAGAGGGGCTGAAACAGAGGGTTTGAAACAGAGGGCGAGAAACAGAGGGCGAGAAACAGAGGGGCTGAAACAGAGGGGCTGATACAGAGGGGCTGAAACAGAGGGGCTGAAACAGAGGGCGAGAAATAGAGGGGCTGAAACTGAGTGGCTGAAACAGAGGGCGAGAAACAGAGGGGTTGAAACAGAGGGGCTGAAACAGAGGGGCTGAAACAGAGGGCGAGAAACAGAGGGGCTGAAACAGAGGGCGAGAAAAAGAGGGGCTGAAACAGAGGGCGAGAAACAGAGGGCGAGAAACAGAGGAGCTGAAACAGAGGGGCTGAAACAGAGGGGCAGAAACAGAGGGGCTGAAACAGAGGCGAGAAACAGAGGGGCTGAAACAGAGGGGCTGATACAGAGGGGCTGAAACAGAGGGCGAGAAACAGTGGGCGAGAAACAAAGGGCGAGAAACAGAGGGGCTGAAACAGTGGGGCTGAAACAGAGGGCGAGAAACAGAGGGCGAGAAACAGAGGGCGAGAAACAGAGGGCGAGAAACAGAGAGCACGAAACAGAGGGGCTGAAACAGAGGGGCTGATACAGAGGGGCTGAAACAGAGGGGCTGAAACAGAGGGCGAGAAATAGAGGGGCTGAAACTGAGTGGCTGAAACAGAGGGCGAGAAACAGAGGGGCTGAAACAGAGGGCGAGAAACAGAGGGGCTGAAACAGAGGGCGAGAAACAGAGGGGCTGAAACAGAGGGCGAGAAACAGAGGGGCTGAAACAGAGGGCGAGAAACAGAGGGCGAGAAACAGAGGAGCTGAAACAGAGGGGCTGAAACAGAGCGGCCGAAAAAGAGGGGCTGAAACAGAGGCGAGAAACAGAGGGGCTGAAACAGAGGGGCTGATACAGAGGGGCTGAAACAGAGGGCGAGAAACAGTGTGCGAGAAACAGAGGGCGAGAAACAGAGGGGCTGAAACAGTGGGGCTGAAACAGAGGGCGAGAAACAGAGGGCGAGAAACAGAGGGCGAGAAACAGAGGGCGAGAAACAGAGAGCGAGAAACAGAGGGGCTGAAACAGAGGGGCTGAAACAGAGGGGCTGAAACAGAGGTGCTGAAACAGAGGGCGTGAAACAGAGAGGCTGAAACAGAGGGGCTGAAACAGAGGGGCTGAAACAGAGGGGCTGAAACACAGGGCGAGAAACAGAGGGCGAGAAACAGAGGGGCTGATACAGAGGAGCTGAAACAGAGGGGCTGAAACAGAGGGCGAGAAACAGAGGGGCTGAAACAGAGGGGCTGAAACAGAGGGGCTGAAACAGAGGGGCTGAAACAGAGGGCGAGAAACAGAGGGGCTGAAACAGAGGGGCTGAAACAGAGGGGCTGAAACAGAGGGACTGAAACAGAGGGCGAGAAACAGTGGGCGAGAAACAGAGGGCGAGAAACAGAGGGGCTGAAACAGAGGGGCTGAAACAGAAGGGCTGAAACAGAGGGCGAGAAACAGAGGGCGAGAAACAGAGGGCGAGAAACAGAGGGCGAGAAACAGGGGGGCTGAAACAGAGGGCGAGAAACAGAGGGGCTGAAACAGAGGGGCTGAAACAGAGGGCGAGAAACAGAGGGCGAGAAACAGAGGGGTTGGAACAGAGGGGCTGATACAGAGGGTCTGAAAAAGAGGGGCTGAAACAGAGGGCGAGAAACAGAGGGGCTTAAACAGAGGGCGAGAAACAGAGGGGCTAAAAACAGAGGGGCTGAAACAGAGGGGCTGAAAGAGAGGGGCTGAAACAGAGGCGAGAAACAGAGGGCGAGAAACTGAGGGCGAGAAACAGAGAGCGAGAAACAGAGGGCGAGAAACAGAGGGGCTGAAACAGAGGGGCTGAAACAGATGGGCTGAAACAGAGGGGCTGAAACAGAGGGCGAGAAACAGAGGGCGAGAAACAGAGGGGCTGAAACAGAGGGGCTGAAACAGAGGGGCTGAAACAGAGGGCGAGAAACAGAGGGGCAGAAACAGAGAGGCTGAAACAGAGGGGCTGAAACAGAGGGGCTGAAACAGAGGGCGAGAAACAGAGGGGCTGAAACAAAGGGGCTGAAACAGAGGGGCTGAAACAGAGGGGCTGACACTGAGGGCGAGAAACAGTGGGCGAGAAACAGAGGGCGAGAAACAGAGGGGCTGAAACAGAGGGGCTGAAACAGAGGGGCTGAAACAGAGGGCGAGAAACAGAGGGCGAGAAACAGAGGGCGAGAAACAGAGGGCGAGAAACAGAGGGGCTGAAACAGACGGGCTGAAAGAGACGGCCTGAAACAGAGGGACTGAAACAGAGGGCGAGAAACAGAGGGCGAGAAACAGAGGGGTTGAAACAGAGGGGCTGATACAGAGGGGCTGAAACCGAGGGGCTGAAACAGAGGGCGAGAAACAGAGGGGCTGAAACAGAGGGCGAGAAACAGAGGGGCTAAAAACAGAGGGGCTGAAACAGAGGGGCTGAAACTGAGGGGCTGAAACAGAGGCGAGAAACAGAGGGCGAGAAACAGAGAGCGAGAAACAGGGCGAGAAACAGAGGGCTGAAACAGAGGGGCTGAAACAGAGGGGCTGAAACAGAGGGGCAGAAACAGAGGGCGAGAAACAGAGGGCGAGAAACAGAGGGGCTGAAACAGAGGGGCTGATACAGAGGGGCTGAAACAGAGGGGCTGAAACAGAGGGCGAGAAACAGAGGGCGAGAAACAGAGGGGCTGAAACAGATGGTCTGAAACAGAGGGGCTGAAACAGAGGGCGAGAAACAGAGGGGCTGAAACAGAGGGGCTGAAACAGAGGGGCTGAAACAGAGGGGCTGAAACAGAGGGCGAGAAACAGAGGGGCTGAAACAGAGGGGCTGAAACAGAGGGGCTGAAACAGAGGGGCTGAAACATAGGCGAGAAACAGAGGGCGAGAAACAGAGAGCGAGAAACAGAGGGCGAGAAACAGAGGGCGAGAAACAGAGGGGCTGAAACAGAGGGGCTGAAACAGAGGGGCTGAAACTCTGGGGCTGAAACAGAGGGCGAGAAACAGAGGGCGAGAAACAGAGGGGCTGAAACAGAGGGGCTGAAACAGAGGGGCTGAAACAGAGGTCGAGAAACAGAGGGCGAGAAACAGAGGGGCTGAAACAGAGGTGCTGAAAGAGAGGGGCTGAAACAGAGGGGCTGAAACTGAGGGCTAGAAACAGAGGGCGAGAAACAGAGGGGCTGAAACAGAGGGGCTGATACAGAGGGGCTGAAACAGAGGGGCTGAAACAGAGGGGCTGAAACAGAGGGCGAGAAACAGAGGGGCTGAAACAGAGGGGCTGAACCAGAGGGGCTGAAACAGAGGGGCTGAAACACAGGGCGAGAAACAGAGGGCGAGAAACAGAGAGCTTGAAACAGAGGGCGAGAAACAGAGGGCGAGAAACAGAGGGGCTGAAACAGAGGGGCTGAAACAGAGGGGCTGCAACAGAGGGGCTGAAACAGAGGGTTTGAAACAGAGGGCGAGAAACAGAGGGCGAGAAACAGAGGGGCTGAAACAGAGGGGCTGATACAGAGGGGCTGAAACAGAGGGGCTGAAACAGAGGGCGAGAAATAGAGGGGCTGAAACTGAGTGGCTGAAACAGAGGGCGAGAAACAGAGGGGTTGAAACAGAGGGGCTGAAACAGAGGGGCTGAAACAGAGGGCGAGAAACAGAGGGGCTGAAACAGAGGGCGAGAAAAAGAGGGGCTGAAACAGAGGGCGAGAAACAGAGGGCGAGAAACAGAGGAGCTGAAACAGAGGGGCTGAAACAGAGGGGCAGAAACAGAGGGGCTGAAACAGAGGCGAGAAACAGAGGGGCTGAAACAGAGGGGCTGATACAGAGGGGCTGAAACAGAGGGCGAGAAACAGTGGGCGAGAAACAAAGGGCGAGAAACAGAGGGGCTGAAACAGTGGGGCTGAAACAGAGGGCGAGAAACAGAGGGCGAGAAACAGAGGGCGAGAAACAGAGGGCGAGAAACAGAGAGCACGAAACAGAGGGGCTGAAACAGAGGGGCTGATACAGAGGGGCTGAAACAGAGGGGCTGAAACAGAGGGCGAGAAATAGAGGGGCTGAAACTGAGTGGCTGAAACAGAGGGCGAGAAACAGAGGGGTTGAAACAGAGGGGCTGAAACAGAGGGGCTGAAACAGAGGGCGAGAAACAGAGGGGCTGAAACAGAGGGCGAGAAAAAGAGGGGCTGAAACAGAGGGCGAGAAACAGAGGGCGAGAAACAGAGGAGCTGAAACAGAGGGGCTGAAACAGAGGGGCCGAAACAGAGGGGCTGAAACAGAGGCGAGAAACAGAGGGGCTGAAACAGAGGGGCTGATACAGAGGGCCTGAAACAGAGGGCGAGAAACAGTGGGCGAGAAACAAAGGGCGAGAAACAGAGGGGCTGAAACAGTGGGGCTGAAACAGAGGGCGAGAAACAGAGGGCGAGAAACAGAGGGCGAGAAACAGAGGGCGAGAAACAGAGAGCGAGAAACAGAGGGGCTGAAACAGAGGGGCTGAAACAGAGGGGCTGAAACAGAGGGCGAGAAACAGAGAGGCTGAAACAGAGGGGCTGAAACAGAGGGGCTGAAACAGAGGGGCTGAAACAGAGGGCGAGAAACAGAGGGCGAGAAACAGAGGGGCTGATACAGAGGAGCTGAAACAGAGGGGCTGAAACAGAGGGCGAGAAACAGAGGGGCTGAAACAGAGGGGCTGAAACAGAGGGGCTGAAACAGAGGTGCTGAAACAGAGGGCGAGAAACAGAGGGGCTGATACAGAGGGGCTGAAACAGAGGGGCTGAAACAGAGGGGCTGAAACAGAGGGCGAAAAACAGTGGGCGAGAAACAGAGGGCGAGAAACAGAGGGGCTGAAACAGAGGGGCTGAAACAGAGGGGCTGAAACAGAGGGCGAGAAACAGAGGGCGAGAAACAGAGGGCGAGAAACAGAGGGCGAGAAACAGGGGGGCTGAAACAGAGGGCGAGAAACAGAGGGGCTGAAACAGAGGGGCTGAAACAGAGGGCGAGAAACAGAGGGCGAGAAACAGAGGGGTTGAAACAGAGGGGCTGATACAGAGGGGCTGAAACAGAGGGCGAGAAACAGAGGGGCTGAAACAGAGGGCGAGAAACAGAGGGGCGAAAAACAGAGGGGCTGAACAGAGGGGCTGAAACGGAGGGGCTGAAACATAGGCGAGAAACAGAGGGCGAGAAACAGAGGGCGAGAAACAGAGAGCGAGAAACAGAGGGCGAGAAACAGAGGGGCTGAAACAGAGGGGCTGAAACAGAGGGGCTGAAACAGAGGGGCTGAAACAGAGGGCGAGAAACAGAGGGCGAGAAACAGAGGGGCTGAAACAGAGGGGCTGAAACAGAGGGCGCGAAACAGAGGGGCTGAAACAGAGAGGCTGAAACAGAGGGGCTGAAACAGATTTGCTGAAACAGAGGGCGAGAAACAGAGGGGCTGAAACAGAGGGGCTGAAACAGAGGGGCTGAAACAGAGGGGCTGAAACTGAGGGCGAGAAACAGTGGGCGAGAAACAGAGGGCGAGAAACAGAGGGGCTGAAACAGAGGGGCTGAAACAGAGGGGCTGAAACAGAGGGCGAGAAACAGAGGGCGAGAAACAGAGGGGCTAAAAACAGAGGGGCTGAAACTGAGGGGCTGAAACTGAGGGGCTGAAACAGAGGCGAGAAACAGAGGGCGAGAAACAGAGAGCGAGAAACAGGGCGAGAAACAGAGGGCTGAAACAGAGGGGCTGAAACAGAGGGGCTGAAACAGAGGGGCTGAAACAGAGGGCGAGAAACAGAGGGCGAGAAACAGAGGGGCTGAAACAGAGGGGCTGATACAGAGGGGCTGAAACAGAGGGGCTGAAACAGAGGGCGAGAAACAGAGTGCGAGAAACAGAGGGGCTGAAACAGAGGGTCTGAAACAGAGGGGCTGAAACAGAGGGTGAGAAAAAGAGGGGCTGAAACAGAGGGGCTGAAACAGAGGGGCTGAAACAGAGGGGCTGAAACAGAGGGCGAGAAACAGAGGGGCTGAAACAGAGGGGCTGAAACAGAGGGGCTGAAACAGAGGGGCTGAAACATAGGCGAGAAACAGAGGGCGAGAAACAGAGAGCGAGAAACAGAGGGCGAGAAACAGAGGGCGAGAAACAGAGGGGCTGAAACAGAGGGGCTGAAACAGAGGGGCTGAAACTGAGGGGCTGAAACAGAGGGCGAGAAACAGAGGGCGAGAAACAGAGGGGCTGAAACAGAGGGGCTGAAACAGAGGGGCAGAAACAGAGGGCGAGAAACAGAGGGGCTGAAACAGAGGGGCTGAAACAGAGGGGCTAAAACAGAGGGCGAGAAACAGAGGGGCTGAAACAGAGGGGCTGAAACAGAGGGGCTGAAACTGAGTGCGAGAAACAGTGGGCGAGAAACAGAGGGCGAGAAACAGAGAGGCTGAAACAGAGGGGCTGAAACAGAGGGGCTAACAGAGGGCGAGAAACAGAGGGCGAGAAACAGAGGGCGAGAAACAGAGGGCGAGAAACAGAGAGGCTGAAACAGAGGGGCTGAAAGAGACGGGCTGAAACAGAGGGGCTGAAACAGAGGGCGAGAAACAGAGGGCGAGAAACAGAGGGGTTGAAACAGAGGGGCTGATACAGAGGGGCTGAAACCGAGGGGCTGAAACAGAGGGCGAGAAACAGAGGGGCTGAAACAGAGGGCGAGAAACAGAGGGGCTAAAAACAGAGGGTCTGAAACAGAGGGGCTGAAACTGAGGGGCCGAAACAGAGGCGAGAAACAGAGGGCGAGAAACAGAGAGCGAGAAACAGGGCGAGAAACAGAGGGCTGAAACAGAGGGGCTGAAACAGAGGGGCTGAAACAGAGGGGCTGAAACAGAGGGCGAGAAACAGAGGGCGAGAAACAGAGGGGCTGAAACAGAGGGGCTGATACAGAGGGGCTGAAACAGAGGGGCTGAAACAGTGGGCAAGAAACAGAGGGGCTGAAACAGAGGGGCTGAAACAGAGGGCGAGAAACAGAGGGGCTGAAACAGAGGGGCTGAAATAGAGTGGCTGAAACAGAGGGCGAGAAACAGAGGGGCTGAAACAGAGGGCGAGAAACAGAGGGGCTGAAACAGTGGGCGAGAAACAGAGGGCGAGAAACAGAGGAGCTGAAACAGAGGGGCTGAAACAGAGGGGCTGAAACAGAGGGGCTGAAACAGAGGGCGGAAAACACAGTGGCTGAAACAGAGGGGCTGAAACAGAGGGGCTGAAACAGAGGGCGAGAAACAGAGGGCGAGAAACAGAGGGCGAGAAACAGAGGGCGAGAAACAGAGGGGCTGAAACAGAGGGCGAGAAACAGAGGGCGAGAAACAGAGGGCGAGAAACAGATGGCGAGAAACAGAGGGGGAGAAACAGAGGGACTGAAACAGAGGGGCTGAAACAGAGGGGCTGTAACAGAGGGGCTGAAACAGAGGGGCTGAAACAGAGGGGCTGAAACTGAGGGGCTGAAACAGAGGGCGAGAAACAGAGGGGCTGAAACAGAGGGGTTGAAACAGAGGAGCTGAAACAGAGGGCGAGAAACAGAGCCGCTGGAACAGAGGGCGAGAAACAGAGGGCGAGAAACAGAGGGCGAGAAACAGAGGGCGAGAAACAGAGGGGCTGAAACAGAGGGGCTGAAACAGAGGGGCTGAAACAGAGGGGCTGAAACAGAGGGCGAAAAACAGAGGGGCTGAAACAGAGGGGCTGAAACAGAGGGTTTGAAACAGAGGGCGAGAAACAGAGGGGCTGAAACAGAGGGGCTGAAACAGAGGGCGAGAAACAGAGGGGCTGAAACTGAGGGCGAGAAACAGAGGGCGAGAAACAGAGGGCGAGAAACAGAGGGGCTGAAACAGAGGGGCTGAAACAGAGGGGCTGAAACAGAGGGGCTGAAACAGAGGGCGAGAAACAGAGAGGCTGAAACAGAGGGGCTGAAACAGAGGGGCTGAAACAGAGGGGCTGAAACAGAGGGCGAGAAACAGAGGGCGAGAAACAGAGGGGCTGATACAGAGGAGCTGAAACAGAGGGGCTGAAACAGAGGGCGAGAAACAGAGGGGCTGAAACAGAGGGGCTGAAACAGAGGGGCTGAAACAGAGGGGCTGAAACAGAGGGCGAGAAACAGAGGGGCTGAAACAGAGGGGCTGAAACAGAGGGGCTGAAACAGAGGGGCTGAAACAGAGGGAGGGAAACAGTGGGCGAGAAACAGAGGGCGAGAAACAGAGGGTCTGAAACAGAGGGGCTGAAACAGAGGGGCTGAAACAGAGGGCGAGAAACAGAGGGCGAGAAACAGAGGGCGAGAAACAGAGGGCGAGAAACAGGGGGGCTGAAACAGAGGGCGAGAAACAGAGGGGCTGAAACAGAGGGGCTGAAACAGAGGGCGAGAAACAGAGGGCGAGAAACAGAGGGGTTGAAACAGAGGGGCTGATACAGAGGGGCTGAAACAGAGGGGCTGAAACAGAGGGCGAGAAACAGAGGGGCTGAAACAGAGGGCGAGAAACAGAGGGCGAGAAACAGAGGGGCTGAAACAGAGGGGCTGAAACAGAGGGGCTGAAACAGAGGTCGAGAAACAGAGGGCGAGAAACAGAGGGGCTGAAACAGAGGGGCTGAAAGAGAGGGGCTGAAACAGAGGGGCTGAAACAGAGGGCTAGAAACAGAGGGCGAGAAACAGAGGGGCTGAAACAGAGGGGCTGATACAGAGGGGCTGAAACAGAGGGGCTGAAACAGAGGGCGTGAAACAGAGGGGCTGAAACAGAGGGCGAGAAACAGAGGGGCTGAAACAGAGGGGCTGAACCAGAGGGGCTGAAACAGAGGGGCTGAAACACAGGGCGAGAAACAGAGGGCGAGAAACAGAGAGCGAGAAACAGAGGGCGAGAAACAGAGGGCGAGAAACAGAGGGGCTGAAACAGAGGGGCTGAAACAGAGGGGCTGAAACAGAGGGGCTGAAACAGAGGGTTTGAAACAGAGGGCGAGAAACAGAGGGCGAGAAACAGAGGGGCTGAAACAGAGGGGCTGATACAGAGGGGCTGAAACAGAGGGGCTGAAACAGAGGGCGAGAAATAGAGGGGCTGAAACTGAGTGGCTGAAACAGAGGGCGAGAAACAGAGGGGTTGAAACAGAGGGGCTGAAACAGAGGGGCTGAAACAGAGGGCGAGAAACAGAGGGGCTGAAACAGAGGGCGAGAAAAAGAGGGGCTGAAACAGAGGGCGAGAAACAGAGGGCGAGAATCAGAGGAGCTGAAACAGAGGGGCTGAAACAGAGGGGCCGAAACAGAGGGGCTGAAACAGAGGCGAGAAACAGAGGGGCTGAAACAGAGGGGCTGATACAGAGGGGCTGAAACAGAGGGCGAGAAACAGTGGGCGAGAAACAAAGGGCGAGAAACAGAGGGGCTGAAACAGTGGGGCTGAAAAAGAGGGGCTGAAACAGAGGGCGAGAAACAGAGGGCGAGAAACAGAGGGCGAGAAACAGAGAGCACGAAACAGAGGGGCTGAAACAGAGGGGCTGAAACAGAGGGGCTGAAACAGAGGGGCTGAAACAGAGGGCGAGAAACAGAGAGGCTGAAACAGAGGGGCTGAAACAGAGGGGCTGAAACAGAGGGCGAGAAACAGAGGGCGAGAAACAGAGGGGCTGATACAGAGGAGCTGAAACAGAGGGGCTGAAACAGAGGGCGAGAAACAGAGGGGCTGAAACAGAGGGGCTGAAACAGAGGGGCTGAAACAGAGGGGCTGAAACAGAGGGCGAGAAACAGAGGGGCTGAAACAGAGGGGCTGTAACAGAGGGGCTGAAACAGAGGGTTTGAATCAGAGGGCGAGAAACAGAGGGCGAGAAACAGAGGGGCTGAAACAGAGGGGCTGATACAGAGGGGCTGAAACAGAGGGGTTGAAATAGAGGGCGAGAAATAGAGGGGCTGAAACAGAGTGGCTGAAACAGAGGGCGAGAAACAGAGGGGTTGAAACAGAGGGGCTGAAACAGAGGGGCTGAAACAGAGGGCGAGAAACAGAGGGGCTGAAACAGAGGGCGAGAAACAGAGGGGCTGAAACAGAGGGCGACAAACAGAGGGCGAGAAACAGAGGAGCTGAAACAGAGGGGCTGAAACAGAGGGGCCGAAAAAGAGGGGCTGAAACAGAGGCGAGAAACAGAGGAGCTGAAACAGAGGGGCTGAAACAGAGGGACCGAAACAGAGGGGCTGAAACAGAGGCGAGAAACAGAGGGGCTGAAACAGAGGGGCTGATACAGAGGGGCTGAAACAGAGGGCGAGAAACAGTGGGCGAGAAACAAAGGGCGAGAAACAGAGGGGCTGAAACAGTGGGGCTGAAACAGAGGGCGAGAAACAGAGGGCGAGAAACAGAGGGCGAGAAACAGAGGGCGAGAAACAGAGAGCACGAAACAGAGGGGCTGAAACAGAGGGGCTGAAACAGAGGGGCTGAAACAGAGGGGCTGAAACAGAGGGCGAGAAACAGAGAGGCTGAAACAGAGGGGCTGAAACAGAGGGGCTGAAACAGAGGGGCTGAAACAGAGGGCGAGAAACAGAGGGCGAGAAACAGAGGGGCTGATACAGAGGAGCTGAAACAGAGGGGCTGAAACAGAGGGCGAGAAACAGAGGGGCTGAAACAGAGGGGCTGAAACAGAGGGGCTGAAACAGAGGGGCTGAAACAGAGGGCGAGAAACAGAGGGGCTGAAACAGAGGGGCTGAAACAAAGGGGCTGAAACAGAGGGTTTGGAACAGAGGGCGAGAAACAGAGGGCGAGAAACAGAGGGGCTGAAACAGAGGGGCTGATACAGAGGGGCTGAAACAGAGGGGTTGAAACAGAGGGCGAGAAATAGAGGGGCTGAAACAGAGTGGCTGAAACAGAGGGCGAGAAACAGAGGGGTTGAAACAGAGGGGCTGAAACAGAGGGGCTGAAACAGAGGGCGAGAAACAGAGGGGCTGAAACAGAGGGCGAGAAACAGAGGGGCTGAAACAGAGGGCGAGAAACAGAGGGGCTGAAACAGAGGGCGAGAAACAGAGGGCGAGAAACAGAGGAGCTGAAACAGAGGGGCTGAAACAGAGCGGCCGAAAAAGAGGGGCTGAAACAGAGGCGAGAAACAGAGGGGCTGAAACAGAGGGGCTGATACAGAGGGGCTGAAACAGAGGGCGAGAAACAGTGTGCGAGAAACAGAGGGCGAGAAACAGAGGGGCTGAAACAGTGGGGCTGAAACAGAGGGCGAGAAACAGAGGGCGAGAAACAGAGGGCGAGAAACAGAGGGCGAGAAACAGAGAGCGAGAAACAGAGGGGCTGAAACAGAGGGGCTGAAACAGAGGGGCTGAAACAGAGGTGCTGAAACAGAGGGCGTGAAACAGAGAGGCTGAAACAGAGGGGCTGAAACAGAGGGGCTGAAACAGAGGGGCTGAAACACAGGGCGAGAAACAGAGGGCGAGAAACAGAGGGGCTGATACAGAGGAGCTGAAACAGAGGGGCTGAAACAGAGGGCGAGAAACAGAGGGGCTGAAACAGAGGGGCTGAAACAGAGGGGCTGAAACAGAGGGGCTGAAACAGAGGGCGAGAAACAGAGGGGCTGAAACAGAGGGGCTGAAACAGAGGGGCTGAAACAGAGGGACTGAAACAGAGGGCGAGAAACAGTGGGCGAGAAACAGAGGGCGAGAAACAGAGGGGCTGAAACAGAGGGGCTGAAACAGAAGGGCTGAAACAGAGGGCGAGAAACAGAGGGCGACAAACAGAGGGCGAGAAACAGAGGGCGAGAAACAGGGGGGCTGAAACAGAGGGCGAGAAACAGAGGGGCTGAAACAGAGGGGCTGAAACAGAGGGCGAGAAACAGAGGGCGAGAAACAGAGGGGTTGGAACAGAGGGGCTGATACAGAGGGTCTGAAAAAGAGGGGCTGAAACAGAGGGCGAGAAACAGAGGGGCTTAAACAGAGGGCGAGAAACAGAGGGGCTAAAAACAGAGGGGCTGAAACAGAGGGGCTGAAAGAGAGGGGCTGAAACAGAGGCGAGAAACAGAGGGCGAGAAACTGAGGGCGAGAAACAGAGAGCGAGAAACAGAGGGCGAGAAACAGAGGGGCTGAAACAGAGGGGCTGAAACAGATGGGCTGAAACAGAGGGGCTGAAACAGAGGGCGAGAAACAGAGGGCGAGAAACAGAGGGGCTGAAACAGAGGGGCTGAAACAGAGGGGCTGAAACAGAGGGCGAGAAACAGAGGGGCAGAAACAGAGAGGCTGAAACAGAGGGGCTGAAACAGAGGGGCTGAAACAGAGGGCGAGAAACAGAGGGGCTGAAACAAAGGGGCTGAAACAGAGGGGCTGAAACAGAGGGGCTGACACTGAGGGCGAGAAACAGTGGGCGAGAAACAGAGGGCGAGAAACAGAGGGGCTGAAACAGAGGGGCTGAAACAGAGGGGCTGAAACAGAGGGCGAGAAACAGAGGGCGAGAAACAGAGGGCGAGAAACAGAGGGCGAGAAACAGAGGGGCTGAAACAGACGGGCTGAAAGAGACGGCCTGAAACAGAGGGACTGAAACAGAGGGCGAGAAACAGAGGGCGAGAAACAGAGGGGTTGAAACAGAGGGGCTGATACAGAGGGGCTGAAACCGAGGGGCTGAAACAGAGGGCGAGAAACAGAGGGGCTGAAACAGAGGGCGAGAAACAGAGGGGCTAAAAACAGAGGGGCTGAAACAGAGGGGCTGAAACTGAGGGGCTGAAACAGAGGCGAGAAACAGAGGGCGAGAAACAGAGAGCGAGAAACAGGGCGAGAAACAGAGGGCTGAAACAGAGGGGCTGAAACAGAGGGGCTGAAACAGAGGGGCTGAAACAGAGGGCGAGAAACAGAGGGCGAGAAACAGAGGGGCTGAAACAGAGGGGCTGATACAGAGGGGCTGAAACAGAGGGGCTGAAACAGAGGGCGAGAAACAGAGGGCGAGAAACAGAGGGGCTGAAACAGATGGTCTGAAACAGAGGGGCTGAAACAGAGGGCGAGAAACAGAGGGGCTGAAACAGAGGGGCTGAAACAGAGGGGCTGAAACAGAGGGGCTGAAACAGAGGGCGAGAAACAGAGGGGCTGAAACAGAGGGGCTGAAACAGAGGGGCTGAAACAGAGGGGCTGAAACATAGGCGAGAAACAGAGGGCGAGAAACAGAGAGCGAGAAACAGAGGGCGAGAAACAGAGGGCGAGAAACAGAGGGGCTGAAACAGAGGGGCTGAAACAGAGGGGCTGAAACTCTGGGGCTGAAACAGAGGGCGAGAAACAGAGGGCGAGAAACAGAGGGGCTGAAACAGAGGGGCTGAAACAGAGGGGCTGAAACAGAGGTCGAGAAACAGAGGGCGAGAAACAGAGGGGCTGAAACAGAGGTGCTGAAAGAGAGGGGCTGAAACAGAGGGGCTGAAACTGAGGGCTAGAAACAGAGGGCGAGAAACAGAGGGGCTGAAACAGAGGGGCTGATACAGAGGGGCTGAAACAGAGGGGCTGAAACAGAGGGGCTGAAACAGAGGGCGAGAAACAGAGGGGCTGAAACAGAGGGGCTGAACCAGAGGGGCTGAAACAGAGGGGCTGAAACACAGGGCGAGAAACAGAGGGCGAGAAACAGAGAGCTTGAAACAGAGGGCGAGAAACAGAGGGCGAGAAACAGAGGGGCTGAAACAGAGGGGCTGAAACAGAGGGGCTGCAACAGAGGGGCTGAAACAGAGGGTTTGAAACAGAGGGCGAGAAACAGAGGGCGAGAAACAGAGGGGCTGAAACAGAGGGGCTGATACAGAGGGGCTGAAACAGAGGGGCTGAAACAGAGGGCGAGAAATAGAGGGGCTGAAACTGAGTGGCTGAAACAGAGGGCGAGAAACAGAGGGGTTGAAACAGAGGGGCTGAAACAGAGGGGCTGAAACAGAGGGCGAGAAACAGAGGGGCTGAAACAGAGGGCGAGAAAAAGAGGGGCTGAAACAGAGGGCGAGAAACAGAGGGCGAGAAACAGAGGAGCTGAAACAGAGGGGCTGAAACAGAGGGGCAGAAACAGAGGGGCTGAAACAGAGGCGAGAAACAGAGGGGCTGAAACAGAGGGGCTGATACAGAGGGGCTGAAACAGAGGGCGAGAAACAGTGGGCGAGAAACAAAGGGCGAGAAACAGAGGGGCTGAAACAGTGGGGCTGAAACAGAGGGCGAGAAACAGAGGGCGAGAAACAGAGGGCGAGAAACAGAGGGCGAGAAACAGAGAGCACGAAACAGAGGGGCTGAAACAGAGGGGCTGAAACAGAGGGGCTGAAACAGAGGGCGACAAACAGAGAGGCTGAAACAGAGGGGCTGAAACAGAGGGGCTGAAACAGAGGGGCTGAAACAGAGGGCGAGAAACAGAGGGCGAGAAACAGAGGGGCTGATACAGAGGAGCTGAAACAGAGGGGCTGAAACAGAGGGCGAGAAACAGAGGGGCTGAAACAGAGGGGCTGAAACAGAGGGGCTGAAAAGAGGGGCTGAAACAAAGGGCGAGAAACAGAGGGGCTGAAACAGAGGGGCTGAAACAGAGGGACTGAAACAGAGGGGCTGAAACAGAGGGCGAGAAACAGTGGGCGAGAAACAGAGGGCGAGAAACAGAGGGGCTGAAACAGAGGGGCTGAAACAGAGGGGCTGAAACAGAGGGCGAGAAACAGAGGGCGAGAAACAGAGGGCGAGAAACAGAGGGCGAGAAACAGGGGGGCTGAAACAGAGGGCGAGAAACAGAGTGTCTGAAACAGAGGTGCTGAAACAGAGGGCGAGAAACAGAGGGGCTGAAACAGAGGGGCTGAAACAGAGGGGCTGAAACAGAGGGGCTGAAACAGAGGGCGAGAAACAGATTGGCTGAAACAGAGGGGCTGAAACAGAGGGGCTGAAACAGAGGGGCTGAAACATAGGCGAGAAACAGAGGGCGAGAAACAGAGAGCGAGAAACAGAGGGCGAGAAACAGAGGGCGAGAAACAGAGGGGCTGAAACAGAGGGGCTGAAACAGAGGGGCTGAAACTCTGGGGCTGAAACAGAGGGCGAGAAACAGAGGGCGAGAAACAGAGGGGCTGAAACAGAGGGGCTGAAACAGAGGGGCTGAAACAGAGGTCGAGAAACAGAGGGCGAGAAACAGAGGGGCTGAAACAGAGGGGCTGAAAGAGAGGGGCTGAAACAGAGGGGCTGAAACAGAGGGCTAGAAACAGAGGTCGAGAAACAGAGGGGCTGATACAGAGGGGCTGAAACAGAGGGGCTGAAACAGAGGGCGTGAAACAGAGGGGCTGAAACAGAGGGCGAGAAACAGAGGGGCTGAAACAGAGGGGCTGAACCAGAGGGGCTGAAACAGAGGGGCTGAAACACAGGGCGAGAAACAGAGGGCGAGAAACAGAGAGCGAGAAACAGAGGGCTAGAAACAGTGGGCGAGAAACAGAGGGGCTGAAACAGAGGGGCTGAAACAGAGGGGCTGAAACAGAGGGTTTGAAACATAGGGCGAGAAACAGAGGGCGAGAAACAGAGGGGCTGAAACAGAGGGGCTGATACAGAGGGGCTGAAACAGAGGGGCTGAAACAGAGGGCGAGAAATAGAGGGGCTGAAACAGAGTGGCTGAAACAGAGGGCGAGAAACAGAGGGGTTGAAACAGAGGGGCTGATACAGAGGGGCTGAAACAGAGGGCGAGAAACAGAGGGGCTGAAACAGAGGGCGAGAAAAAGAGGGGCTGAAACAGAGGGCGAGAAACAGAGGGCGAGAAACAGAGGAGCTGAAACAGAGGGGCTGAAACAGAGGGGCCGAAACAGAGGGGCTGAAACAGAGGCGAGAAACAGAGGGGCTGAAACAGAGGGGCTGATACAGAGGGGCTGAAACAGAGGGCGAGAAACAGTGGGCGAGAAACAAAGGGCGAGAAACAGAGGGGCTGAAACAGTGGGGCTGAAACAGAGGGCGAGAAACAGAGGGCGAGAAACAGAGGGCGAGAAACAGAGGGCGAGAAACAGAGAGCGAGAAACAGAGGGGCTGAAACAGAGGGGCTGAAACAGAGGGGCTGAAACAGAGGGCGAGAAACAGAGAGGCTGAAACAGAGGGGCTGAAACGGAGGGGCTGAAACAGAGGGGCTGAAACAGAGGGCGAGAAACAGAGGGCGAGAAACAGAGGGGCTGATACAGAGGAGCTGAAACAGAGGGGCTGAAACAGAGGGCGAGAAACAGAGGGGCTGAAACAGAGGGGCTGAAACAGAGGGGCTGAAACAGAGGGGCTGAAACAGAGGGCGAGAAACAGAGGGGCAGATACAGAGGGGCTGAAACAGAGGTGCTGAAACAGAGGGGCTGAAACAGAGGGCGAGAAACAGTGGGCGAGAAACAGAGGGGCTGAAACAGAGGGGCTGAAACAGAGGGGCTGAAACAGAGGGGCTAAAACAGAGGGCGAGAAACAGAGGGGCTGAAACAGAGGGGCTGAAACAGAGGGGCTGAAACTGAGTGCGAGAAACAGTGGGCGAGAAACAGAGGGCGAGAAACAGAGAGGCTGAAACAGAGGGGCTGAAACAGAGGGGCTAACAGAGGGCGAGAAACAGAGGGCGAGAAACAGAGGGCGAGAAACAGAGGGCGAGAAACAGAGGGGCTGAAACAGAGGGGCTGAAAGAGACGGGCTGAAACAGAGGGGCTGAAACAGAGGGCGAGAAACAGAGGGCGAGAAACAGAGGGGTTGAAACAGAGGGGCTGATACAGAGGGGCTGAAACCGAGGGGCTGAAACAGAGGGCGAGAAACAGAGGGGCTGAAACAGAGGGCGAGAAACAGAGGGGCTAAAAACAGAGGGTCTGAAACAGAGGGGCTGAAACTGAGGGGCCGAAACAGAGGCGAGAAAGAGAGGGCGAGAAACAGAGAGCGAGAAACAGGGCGAGAAACAGAGGGCTGAAACAGAGGGGCTGAAACAGAGGGGCTGAAACAGAGGGGCTGAAACTGAGGGCGAGAAACAGAGGGCGAGAAACAGAGGGGCTGAAACAGAGGGGCTGATACAGAGGGGCTGAAACAGAGGGGCTGAAACAGTGGGCAAGAAACAGAGGGGCTGAAACAGAGGGGCTGAAACAGAGGGCGAGAAACAGAGGGGCTGAAACAGAGGGGCTGAAACAGAGTGGCTGAAACAGAGGGCGAGAAACAGAGGGGCTGAAACAGAGGGCGAGAAACAGAGGGGCTGAAACAGTGGGCGAGAAACAGAGGGCGAGAAACAGAGGAGCTGAAACAGAGGGGCTGAAACAGAGGGGCTGAAACAGAGGGGCTGAAACAGAGGGCGGGAAACACAGTGGCTGAAACAGAGGGGCTGAAACAGAGGGGCTGAAACAGAGGGCGAGAAACAGAGAGCGAGAAACAGAGGGCGAGAAACAGAGGGCGAGAAACAGAGTGGCTGAAACAGAGGGCGAGAAACAGAGGGCGAGAAACAGAGGGCGAGAAACAGATGGCGAGAAACAGAGGGGGAGAAACAGAGGTACTGAAACAGAGGGGCTGAAACAGAGGGGCTGTAACAGAGGGGCTGAAACAGAGGGGCTGAAACAGAGGGGCTGAAACAGAGGGGCTGAAACAGAGGGCGAGAAACAGAGGGGCTGAAACAGAGGGGTTGAAACAGAGGAGCTGAAACAGAGGGCGAGAAACAGAGGGGCTGGAACAGAGGGCGAGAAACAGAGGGCGAGAAACAGAGGGCGAGAAACAGAGGGCGAGAAACAGAGGGGCTGAAACAGAGGGGCTGAAACAGAGGGGCTGAAACAGAGGGGCTGAAACTGAGGGCGAAAAACAGAGGGGCTGAAACAGAGGGGCTGAAACAGAGGGTTTGAAACAGAGGGCGAGAAACAGAGGGGCTGAAACAGAGGGGCTGAAACAGAGGGCGAGAAACAGAGGGGCTGAAACTGAGGGCGAGAAACAGAGGGCGAGAAACAGAGAGCGAGAAACAGAGGGGCTGAAACAGAGGGGCTGAAACAGAGGGGCTGAAACAGAGGGGCTGAAACAGAGGGCGAGAAACAGAGAGGCTGAAACAGAGGGGCTGAAACAGAGGGGCTGAAACAGAGGGGCTGAAACAGAGGGCGAGAAACAGAGGGCGAGAAACAGAGGGGCTGATACAGAGGAGCTGAAACAGAGGGGCTGAAACAGAGGGCGAGAAACAGAGGGGCTGAAACAGAGGGGCTGAAACAGAGGGGCTGAAACAGAGGGGCTGAAACAGAGGGCGAGAAACAGAGGGGCTGAAACAGAGGGGCTGAAACAGAGGGGCTGAAACAGAGGGGCTGAAACAGAGGGAGGGAAACAGTGGGCGAGAAACAGAGGGCGAGAAACAGAGGGTCTGAAACAGAGGGGCTGAAACAGAGGGGCTGAAACAGAGGGCGAGAAACAGAGGGCGAGAAACAGAGGGCGAGAAACAGAGGGCGAGAAACAGGGGGGCTGAAACAGTGGGCGAGAAACAGAGGGGCTGAAACAGAGGGGCTGAAACAGAGGGCGAGAAACAGAGGGCGAGAAACAGAGGGGTTGAAACAGAGGGGCTGATACAGAGGGGCTGAAACAGAGGGGCTGAAACAGAGGGCGAGAAACAGAGGGGCTGAAACAGAGGGCGAGAAACAGAGGGGCTTAAAACAGAGGGGCTGAAACAGAGGGGCTGAAACAGAGGGGCTGAAACAGAGGCGAGAAACAGAGGGCGAGAAACAGAGGGCGAGAAACAGAGAGCGAGAAACAGAGGGCGAGAAACAGAGGGGCTGAAACAGAGGGGCTGAAACAGAGGGGCTGAAACAGAGGGGCTGAAACAGAGGGCGAGAAACAGATGGCGAGAAACAGAGGGGCTGAAACAGAGGGGCTGAAACAGAGGGGCTGAAACAGAGGGCGAGAAACAGAGGGGCTGAAACAGAGAGGCTGAAACAGAGGGGCTGAAACAGAGGGGCTGAAACAGAGGGCGAGAAACAGAGGGGCTGAAACAGAGGGGCTGAAACAGAGGGGCTGAAACAGAGGGGCTGAAACTGAGGGGCTGAAACAGAGGGGCTGAAACAGAGGGGCTGAAACAGAGGGCGAGAAACAGAGGGCGAGAAACAGAGGGCGAGAAACAGAGGGCGAGAAACAGAGAGCGAGAAACAGAGGGGCTGAAACAGAGGGGCTGAAACAGAGGGGCTGAAACAGAGGGGCTGAAACAGAGGGCGAGAAACAGAGAGGCTGAAACAGAGGGGCTGAAACAGAGGGGCTGAAACAGAGGGCGAGAAACAGAGGGCGAGAAACAGAGGGGCTGATACAGAAGAGCTGAAACAGAGGGGCTGAAACAGAGGGCCAGAAACAGAGGGGCTGAAACAGAGGGGCTGAAACAGAGGGGCTGAAACAGAGGGGCTGAAACAGTGGGCGAGAAACAGAGGGGCTGAAACAGAGGGGCTGAAACAGAGGGGCTGAAACAGAGGGGCTGAAACAGAGGGCGAGAAACAGTGGGCGAGAAACAGAGGGCGAGAAACAGAGGGGCTGAAACAGAGGGGCTGAAACAGAGGGGCTGAAACAGAGGGCGAGAAACAGAGGGCGAGAAACAGAGGGCGAGAAACAGAGGGCGAGAAACAGGGGGGCTGAAACAGAGGGCGAGAAACAGAGGGGCTGAAACAGAGGGCGAGAAACAGAGGGCGAGAAACAGAGGGGTTGAAACAGAGGGGCTGATACAGAGGGGCTGAAACAGAGGGGCTGAAACAGAGGGCGAGAAACAGAGGGGCTGAAACAGAGGGCGAGAAACAGATGGGCTAAAAACAGAGGGGCTGAAACAGAGGGGCTGAAACAGAGGGGCTGAAACAGAGGCGAGAAACAGAGGGCGAGAAACAGAGGGCGAGAAACAGAGAGCGAGAAACTGAGGGCGAGAAACAGAGGGGCTGAAACAGAGGGGCTGAAACAGAGGTGCTGAAACAGAGGGGCTGAAACAGAGGGCGAGAAACAGAGGGCGAGAAACAGAGGGGCTGAAACAGAGGGGGTGAAACAGAGGGGCTGAAACAGAGGGCGAGAAACAGAGGGGCTGAAACAGAGAGGCTGAAACAGAGGGGCTGAAACAGAGGGGCTGAAACAGAGGGCGAGAAACAGAGGGGCTGAAACAGAGGGGCTGAAACAGAGGGGATGAAACAGAGGGGCTGAAACTGAGGGCGAGAAACAGTGGGCGAGAAACAGAGGGCGAGAAACAGAGGGGCTGAAACAGAGGGGCTGAAACAGAGGGGCTGAAACAGAGGGCGAGAAACAGAGGGCGAGAAACAGAGGGCGAGAAACAGAGGGCGAGAATCAGAGGGGCTGAAACAGAGGGGCTGAAAGAGACGGCCTGAAACAGAGGGACTGAAACAGAGGGCGAGAAACAGAGGGCGAGAAACAGAGGGGTTGAAACAGAGGGGCTGATACAGAGGGGCTGAAACCGAGGGGCTGAAACAGAGGGCGAGAAACAGAGGGGCTGAAACAGAGGGCGAGAAACAGAGGGGCTAAAAACAGAGGGGCTGAAACTGAGGGGCTGAAACTGAGGGGCCTAAACAGAGGCGAGAAACAGAGGGCGAGAAACAGAGAGCGAGAAACAGGGCGAGAAACAGAGGGCTGAAACAGAGGGGCTGAAACAGAGGGGCTGAAACAGAGGGCGAGAAACAGAGGGCGAGAAACAGAGGGGCTGAAACCGAGGGGCTGATACAGAGGGGCTGAAACAGAGGGGCTGAAACAGAGGGCGAGAAACAGAGTGCGAGAAACAGAGGGGCTGAAACAGAGGGTCTGAAACAGAGGGGCTGAAACAGAGGGTGAGAAACAGAGGGGCTGAAACAGAGGGGCTGAAACAGAGGGGCTGAAACAGAGGGGCTGAAACAGAGGGCGAGAAACAGAGGGGCTGAAACAGAGGGGCTGAAACAGAGGGGCTGAAACAGAGGGGCTGAAACATAGGCGAGAAACAGAGGGCGAGAAACAGAGAGCGAGAAACAGAGGGCGAGAAACAGAGGGCGAGAAACAGAGGGGCTGAAACAGAGGGGCTGAAACAGAGGGGCTGAAACTGAGGGGCTGAAACAGAGGGCGAGAAACAGAGGGCGAGAAACAGAGGGGCTGAAACAGAGGGGCTGAAACAGAGGGGCAGAAACAGAGGGCGAGAAACAGAGGGGCTGAAACAGAGGGGCTGAAACAGAGGGGCTGAAACAGAGGGGCTAAAACAGAGGGCGAGAAACAGAGGGGCTGAAACAGAGGGGCTGAAACAGAGGGGCTGAAACTGAGTGCGAGAAACAGTGGGCGAGAAACAGAGGGCGAGAAACAGAGAGGCTGAAACAGAGGGGCTGAAACAGAGGGGCTAACAGAGGGCGAGAAACAGAGGGCGAGAAACAGAGGGCGAGAAACAGAGGGCGAGAAACAGAGGGGCTGAAACAGAGGGGCTGAAAGAGACGGGCTGAAACAGAGGGGCTGAAACAGAGGGCGAGAAACAGAGGGCGAGAAACAGAGGGGTTGAAACAGAGGGGCTGATACAGAGGGGCTGAAACCGAGGGGCTGAAACAGAGGGCGAGAAACAGAGGGGCTGAAACAGAGGGCGAGAAACAGAGGGGCTAAAAACAGAGGGTCTGAAACAGAGGGGCTGAACATGAGGGGCTGAAACAGAGTCGAGAAACAGAGGGCGAGAAACAGAGAGCGAGAAACAGGGCGAGAAACAGAGGGCTGAAACAGAGGGGCTGAAACAGAGGGCGAGAAACAGAGGGGCTGAAACAGAGGGCGAGAAACAGAGGGGCTGAAACAGTGGGCGAGAAACAGAGGGCGAGAAACAGAGGAGCTGAAACAGAGGGGCTGAAACAGAGGGGCTGAAACAGAGGGGCTGAAACAGAGGGGCTGAAACAGAGGGCGGGAAACACAGTGGCTGAATCAGAGGGGCTGAAACAGAGGGGCTGAAACAGAGGGCCAGAAACAGAGAGCGAGAAACAGAGGGCGAGAAACAGAGGGCGAGAAACTGAGGGGCTGAAACAGAGGGCGAGAAACAGAGGGCGAGAAACAGAGGGCGAGAAACAGATGGCGAGAAACAGAGGGGGAGAAACAGAGGGGCTGAAACAGAGGGGCTGAAACTGAGGGGCTGTAACAGAGGGGCTGAAACAGAGGGGCTGAAACAGAGGGGCTGAAACAGAGGGGCTGAAACAGAGGGCGAGAAACAGAGGGGCTGAAACAGAGGGGTTGAAACAGAGGAGCTGAAACAGAGGGCGAGAAACAGAGGGGCTGAAACAGAGGGCGAGAAACAGAGGGCGAGAAACAGAGGGGCTGAAACAGAGGGGCTGAAACAGAGGGGCTGAAACAGAGGGTTTGAAACAGAGGGCGAGAAACAGAGGGGCTGAAACAGAGGGGCTGAAACAGAGGGGCTGAAACAGAGGGCGAGAAACAGAGGGGCTGAAACAGAGGGGCTGAAACAGAGGGCGAGAAACAGAGGGGCTGAAACAGAGGGGCTGAAACAGAGGGCGAGAAACAGAGGGGATGAAACAGAGGGCGAGAAACAGAGGGGCTGAAACAGAGGGCGAGAAACAGAGGGCGAGAAACAGAGGGGCTGAAACAGAGGGGCTGAAACAGAGGGTCTGAAACAGAGGGGCTGAAACAGAGGGACTGAAACAGAGGGCGAGAAACTGAGGGGCTGAAACGGAGGGGCTGATACAGAGGGGCTGAAACAGAGGGCGAGAAACAGAGGGCGAGAAACAGAGGGCGAGAAACAGAGGGGCTGAAACCGAGGGGCTGAAACAGATGGCGAGAAACAGAGGGCGAGAAACAGAGGGCGAGAAACAGAGAGCGAGAAACAGTGGGGCTGAAACAGAGGGGCTGAAACAGAGGGCGAGAAACAGAGAGGCTGAAACAGAGGGGCTGAAACAGAGGGGCTGAAACAGAGGGGCTGAAAAAGAGGGCGAGAAACAGAGGGCGAGAAACAGAGGGGCTGAAACAGAGGGGCTGAAACAGAGGGGCTGAAACAGAGGGGCTGAAACAGAGGGCGAGAAACCGAGGGGCTGAAACAGAGGGGCTGAAACAGAGGGGCTGAAACAGAGGGGCTGAAACAGATGGCGAGAAAAAGAGGGCCTGAAACAGAGTGTCTGAAACAGAGGGGCTGAAACAGAGGGGCTGAAACAGAGGGCGAGAAACATAGGGCGAGAAACAGAGGGCGAGAGACAGAGGGGCTGAAACAGAGGGGCTGAAACAGAGGGGCTGAAACAGAGGGCGAGAAACCGAGGGCGAGAAACAGAGGGTGAGAAACAGAGGGCGAGAAACAGAGGGGCTGAAACAGAGGGGCTGAAAGAGACGGGCTGAAACAGAGGGGCTGAAACAGAGGGCGAGAAACAGAGGGCGAGAAACAGAGGGGCTGAAACAGAGGGGCTGATACAGAGGGGCTGAAAGAGAGGGGCTGAAACAGAGGGCGAGAAACAGAGGGGCTGAAACAGAGGGCGAGAAACAGAGGGGCTAAAAACAGAGGGGCTGAAACAGAGGGTCTGAAACAGAGGGGTTGAAACAGAGTGCCAGAAACAGAGGGCGAGAAACAGAGAGCGAGAAACAGAGGGCGAGAAACAGTGGTGCTGAAACAGAGGGGCTGAAACAGAGGGGCTGAAACAGAGGGGCTGAAACAGAGGGCGAGAAACAGACTGGCTGAAACAGAGGGGCAGAAACAGAGGGCGAGAAACAGAGGGGCTGAAACAGAGGGGCTGAAACAGAGGGGCTGAAACAGAGGGGCTGAAAGAGACGGGCTGAAACAGAGGGGCTGAAACAGAGGTCGAGAAACAGAGGGCGAGGAACAGAGGGGCTGAAACAGAGGGGCAGGAAGAGAGGGGCTGAAACAGAGGGGCTGAAACAGAGGGCTAGAAACAGAGGGCGAGAAACAGAGGGGCTGAAACAGAGGGGCTGATACAGAGGGGCTGAAACAGAGGGGCTGAAACAGAGGGCGTGAAACAGTGGGGCTGAAACAGAGGGCGAGAAACAGAGGGGCTGAAACAGAGAGGCTGAAACAGAGGGGCTGAAACAGAGTGGCTGAAACAGAGGGCGAGAAACAGAGGGGTTGAAACAGAGGGCGAGAAACAGAGGGGTTGAAACAGAGGGCGAGAAACAGAGGGCGAGAAACAGAGGAGCTGAAACAGAGGGGCTGAAACAGAGGGGCCGAAAAAGAGGGGCTGAAACAGAGGCGAGAAACAGAGGGGCTGAAACAGAGGGGCTGATACAGAGGGGCTGAAAAAGTGGGCGAGAAACAGTGGGCGAGAAACAGGGCGAGAAACAGAGGGGCTGAAACAGTGGGGCTGAAACAGAGGGCGAGAAACAGAGGGCGAGAAACAGAGGGCGAGAAACAGAGGGCGAAAAACAGAGAGCGAGAAACAGAGGGGCTGAAACAGAGGGGCTGAAACAGAGGGGCTGAAACAGAGGGGCTGAAACAGAGGGCGAGAAACAGACAGGCTGAAACAGAGGGGCTGAAACAGAGGGGCTGAAACAGAGGGGCTGAAACAGAGGGCGAGAAACAGAGGGCGAGAAACAGAGGGGCTGATACAGAGGAGCTGAAACAGAGGGGCTGAAACAGAGGGCGAGAAACAGAGGGGCTGAAACAGAGGGGCTGAAACAGAGGGGCTGAAACAGAGGGCGAGAAACAGAGGGGCTGAAACAGAGGGGCTGAAACAGAGGGGCTGAAACAGAGGGGCTGAAACAGAGGGCGAGAAACAGTGGGCGAGAAACAAAGGGCGAGAAACAGAGGGGCTGAAACAGAGGGGCTGAAACAGAGGGGCTGAAACAGAGGGCGAGAAACAGAGGGCGAGAAACAGAGGGCGAGAAACAGGGGGGCTGAAACAGAGGGCGAGAAACAGAGGGGCTGAAACAGAGGGGCTGAAACAGAGGGCGAGAAACAGAGGGCGAGAAACAGAGGGGTTGAAACAGAGGGGCTGATACAGAGGGGCTGAAACAGAGGGGCTGAAACAGAGGGCGAGAAACAGAGGGGCTGAAACAGAGGGCGAGAAACAGAGGGGCTAAAAACAGAGGGGCTGAAACAGAGGGGCTGAAACAGAGGGGCTGAAACAGAGGCGAGAAACAGAGGGCGAGAAACAGAGGGCGAGAAACAGAGAGCGATAAACAGAGGGCGAGAAACAGAGGGGCTGAAACAGAGGGGCTGAAACAGAGGGGCTGAAACAGAGGGGCTGAAACAGAGGGCGAGAAACAGAGGGCGAGAAACAGAGGGGCTGAAACAGAGGGGCTGAAACAGAGGGGCTGAAACAGAGGGCGAGAAACAGAGGGGCTGAAACAGAGAGGCTGAAACAGAGGGGCTGAAATAGAGGGGCTGAAACAGAGGGCGAGAAACAGAGGGGCTGAAACAGAGGGGCTGAAACAGAGGGGGTGAAACAGAGGGGCTGAAACTGAGGGCGAGAAACAGTGGGCGAGAAACAGAGGGGCTGAAACAGAGGGGCTGAAACAGAGGGGCTGAAACAGAGGGCGAGAAACAGAGGGCGAGAAACAGAGGGCGAGAAACAGACGGGCTGAAACAGACGGGCTGAAAGAGACGGCCTGAAACAGAGGGACTGAAACAGAGGGCGAGAAACAGAGGGCGAGAAACAGAGGGGTTGAAACAGAGGGGCTGATACAGAGGGGCTGAAACCGAGGGGCTGAAACAGAGGGCGAGAAACAGAGGGGCTGAAACAGAGGGCGAGAAACAGAGGGGCTAAAAACAGAGGGGCTGAAACAGAGGGGCTGAAACTGAGGGGCTGAAACAGAGGCGAGAAACAGAGGGCGAGAAACAGAGAGCGAGAAACAGGGCGAGAAACAGAGGGCTGAAACAGAGGGGCTGAAACAGAGGGGCTGAAACAGAGGGGCTGAAACAGAGGGCGAGAAACAGAGGGCGAGAAACAGAGGGGCTGAAACAGAGGGGCTGATACAGAGGGGCTGAAACAGAGGGGCTGAAACAGAGGGCGAGAAACAGAGGGCGAGAAACAGAGGGGCTGAAACAGAGGGTCTGAAATAGAGGGGCTGAAACAGAGGGCGAGAAACAGAGGGGCTGAAACAGAGGGGCTGAAACAGAGGGGCTGAAACAGAGGGGCTGAAACAGAGGGCGAGAAACAGAGGGGCTGAAACAGAGGGGCTGAAACAGAGGGGCTGAAACAGAGGGGCTGAAACATAGGCGAGAAACAGAGGGCGAGAAACAGAGAGCGAGAAACAGAGGGCGAGAAACAGAGGGCGAGAAACAGAGGGGCTGAAACAGAGGGGCCGAAACAGAGGGGCTGAAACTCTGGGGCTGAAACAGAGGGGCTGAAACAGAGGGCGAGAAACAGAGGGGCTGAAACAGAGGGCGAGAAAAAGAGGGGCTGAAACAGAGGGCGAGAAACAGAGGGCGAGAAACAGAGGAGCTGAAACAGAGGGGCTGAAACAGAGGGGCCGAAACAGAGGGGCTGAAACAGAGGCGAGAAACAGAGGGGCTGAAACAGAGGGGCTGATACAGAGGGGCTGAAACAGAGGGCGAGAAACAGTGGGCGAGAAACAAAGGGCGAGAAACAGAGGGGCTGAAACAGTGGGGCTGAAACAGAGGGCGAGAAACAGAGGGCGAGAAACAGAGGGCGAGAAACAGAGGGCGAGAAACAGAGAGCGAGAAACAGAGGGGCTGAAACAGAGGGGCTGAAACAGAGGGGCTGAAACAGAGGGCGAGAAACAGAAAGGCTGGAAGAGAGGGGCTGAAACAGAGGGGCTGAAACAGAGGGGCTGAAACAGAGGGGCTGAAACAGAGGGCGAGAAACAGAGGGGTTGAAACAGAGGGGCTGATACAGAGGGGCTGAAACAGAGGGGCTGAAACAGAGGGCGTGAAACAGAGGGGCTGAAACAGAGGGCGAGAAACAGAGGGGCTGAAACAGAGGGGCTGAACCAGAGGGGCTGAAACAGAGGGGCTGAAACACAGGGCGAGAAACAGAGGGCGAGAAACAGAGAGCGAGAAACAGAGGGCTAGAAACAGAGGGCGAGAAACAGAGGGGCTGAAACAGAGGGGCTGAAACAGAGGGGCTGAAACAGAGGGGCTGAAACAGAGGGTTTGAAACAGAGGGCGAGAAACAGAGGGCGAGAAACAAAGGGGCTGAAACTGAGTGCGAGAAACAGTGGGCGAGAAACAGAGGGCGAGAAACAGAGGGGTTGAAACAGAGGGGCTGAAACAGAGGGGCTGAAACAGAGGGCGAGAAACAGAGGGGCTGAAACAGAGGGCGAGAAAAAGAGGGGCTGAAACAGAGGGCGAGAAACAGAGGGCGAGAAACAGAGGAGCTGAAACAGAGGGGCTGAAACAGAGGGGCTGAAACAGAGGCGAGAAACAGAGGGGCTGAAACAGAGGGGCTGAAACAGAGGGGCTGAAACAGAGGGGCTGAAACAGAGGGTTTTTAAACAGAGGGCGAGAAACAGAGGGCGAGAAACAGAGGGGCTGAAACAGAGGGGCTGATACAGAGGGGCTGAAACAGAGGGGCTGAAACAGAGGGCGAGAATTAGAGGGGCTGAAACTGAGTGGCTGAAACAGAGGGCGAGAAACAGAGGGGTTGAAACAGAGGGGCTGAAACAGAGGGGCTGAAACAGAGGGCGAGAAACAGAGGGGCTGAAACAGAGGGCGAGAAAAAGAGGGGCTGAAACAGAGGGCGAGAAACAGAGGGCGAGAAACAGAGGAGCTGAAACAGAGGGGCTGAAACAGAGGGGCCGAAACAGAGGGGCTGAAACAGAGGCGAGAAACAGAGGGGCTGAAACAGAGGGGCTGATACAGAGGGGCTGAAACAGAGGGCGAGAAACAGTGGGCGAGAAACAAAGGGCGAGAAACAGAGGGGCTGAAACAGTGGGGCTGAAACAGAGGGCGAGAAACAGAGGGCGAGAAACAGAGGGCGAGAAACAGAGGGCGAGAAACAGAGAGCGAGAAACAGAGGGGCTGAAACAGAGGGGCTGAAACAGAGGGGCTGAAACAGAGGGCGAGAAACAGAGAGGCTGAAACAGAGGGGCTGAAACAGAGGGGCTGAAACAGAGGGGCTGAAACAGAGGGCGAGAAACAGAGGGCGAGAAACAGAGGGGCTGATACAGAGGAGCTGAAACAGAGGGGCTGAAACAGAGGGCGAGAAACAGAGGGGCTGAAACAGAGGGGCTGAAACAGAGGGGCTGAAAAAGAGGGGCTGAAACAGAGGGCGAGTAACAGAGGGGCTGAAACAGAGGGGCTGAAACAGAGGGGCTGAAACAGAGGGGCTGAAACAGAGGGCGAGAAACAGTGGGCGAGAAACAGAGGGCGAGAAACAGAGGGGCTGAAACAGAGGGGCTGAAACAGAGGGGCTGAAACAGAGGGCGAGAAACAGAGGGCGAGAAACAGAGGGCGAGAAACAGAGGGCGAGAAACAGGGGGGCTGAAACAGAGGGCGAGAAACAGAGGGGCTGAAACAGAGGCGCTGAAACAGAGGGCTAGAAACAGAGGGCGAGAAACAGAGGGGTTGATACAGAGGGGCTGATACAGAGGGGCTGAAACAGAGGGGCTGAAACAGAGGGCGAGAAACAGAGGGGCTGAAACAGAGGGCGAGAAACAGATTGGCTAAAAACAGAGGGGCTGAAACAGAGGGGCTGAAACAGAGGGGCTGAAACAGAGGCGAGAAACAGAGGGCGAGAAACAGAGGGCGAGAAACAGAGAGCGGGAAACAGAGGGCGAGAAACAGAGGGGCTGAAACAGAGGGGCTGAAACAGAGGGGCTGAAACAGAGGGGCTGAAACAGAGGGCGAGAAACAGAGGGCGAGAAACAGAGGGGCTGAAACAGAGGGGCTGAAACAGAGGGGCTGAAACAGAGGGCGAGAAACAGAGGGGCTGAAACAGAGAGGCTGAAACAGAGGGGCTGAAACAGAGGGCCTGAAACAGAGGGCGAGAAACAGAGGGGCTGAAACAGAGGGGCTGAAACAGAGGGGCTGAAACAGAGGGGCTGAAACTGAGGGCGAGAAACAGTGGGCGAGAAACAGAGGGCGAGAAACAGAGGGGCTGAAACAGAGGGGCTGAAACAGAGGGGCTGAAACAGAGGGCGAGAAACAGAGGGCGAGAAACAGAGGGCGAGAAATAGAGGGCGAGAAACAGAGGGGCTGAAACAGAGGGGCTGAAAGAGACGGCCTGAAACAGAGGGACTGAAACAGAGGGGCTGAAACTGAGGGGCTGAAACTGAGGGGCTGAAACAGAGGCGAGAAACAGAGGGCGAGAAACAGAGAGCGAGAAACAGGGCGAGAAACAGAGGGCTGAAACAGAGGGGCTGAAACAGAGGGGCTGAAACAGACGGGCTGAAACAGAGGCGAGAAACAGAGGGGCTGAAGCAGAGGGGCTGAAACAGAGGGGCTGAAACAGAGGGGCTGAAACAGAGGGTTTTTAAACAGAGGGCGAGAAACAGAGGGCGAGAAACAGAGGGGCTGAAACAGAGGGGCTGATACAGAGGGGCTGAAACAGAGGGGCTGAAACAGAGGGCGAGAATTAGAGGGGCTGAAACTGAGTGGCTGAAACAGAGGGCGAGAAACAGAGGGGTTGAAACAGAGGGGCTGAAACAGAGGGGCTGAAACAGAGGGCGAGAAACAGAGGTGCTGAAACAGAGGGCGAGAAAAAGAGGGGCTGAAACAGAGGGCGAGAAACAGAGGGCGAGAAACAGAGGAGCTGAAACAGAGGGGCTGAAACAGAGGGGCCGAAACAGAGGGGCTGAAACAGAGGCGAGAAACAGAGGGGCTGAAACAGAGGGGCTGATACAGAGGGGCTGAAACAGAGGGCGAGAAACAGTGGGCGAGAAACAAAGGGCGAGAAACAGAGGGGCTGAAACAGTGGGGCTGAAACAGAGGGCGAGAAACAGAGGGCGAGAAACAGAGGGCGAGAAACAGAGAGCGAGAAACAGAGGGGCTGAAAGAGAGGGGCTGAAACAGAGGGGCTGAAACAGAGGGCGAGAAACAGAGAGGCTGAAACAGAGGGGCTGAAACAGAGGGGCTGAAACAGAGGGGCTGAAACAGAGGGCGAGAAACAGAGGGCGAGAAACAGAGGGGCTGATACAGAGGAGCTGAAACAGAGGGGCTGAAACAGAGGGCGAGAAACAGAGGGGCTGAAACAGAGGGGCTGAAACAGAGGGGCTGAAAAAGAGGGGCTGAAACAGAGGGGCTGAAACAGAGGGGCTGAAACATAGGCGAGAAACAGAGGGCGAGAAACAGAGAGCGAGAAACAGAGGGCGAGAAACAGAGGGCGAGAAACAGAGGGGCTGAAACAGAGGGGCTGAAACAGAGGGGCTGAAACAGAGGGGCTGAAACATAGGCGAGAAACAGAGGGCGAGAAACAGAGAGCGAGAAACAGAGGGCGAGAAACAGAGGGCGAGAAACAGAGGGGCTGAAACAGAGGGGCTGAAACAGAGGGGCTGAAACTCTGGGGCTGAAACAGAGGGGCTGAAACAGAGGGCGAGAAACAGAGGGGCTGAAACAGAGGGCGAGAAAAAGAGGGGCTGAAACAGAGGGCGAGAAACAGAGGGCGAGAAACAGAGGAGCTGAAACAGAGGGGCTGAAACAGAGGGGCCGAAACAGAGGGGCTGAAACAGAGGCGAGAAACAGAGGGGCTGAAACAGAGGGGCTGATACAGAGGGGCTGAAACAGAGGGCGAGAAACAGTGGGCGAGAAACAAAGGGCGAGAAACAGAGGGGCTGAAACAGTGGGGCTGAAACAGAGGGCGAGAAACAGAGGGCGAGAAACAGAGGGCGAGAAACAGAGGGCGAGAAACAGAGAGCGAGAAACAGAGGGGCTGAAACAGAGGGGCTGAAACAGAGGGGGTGAAACAGAGGGCGAGAAACAGAAAGGCTGGAAGAGAGGGGCTGAAACAGAGGGGCTGAAACAGAGGGGCTGAAACAGAGGGGCTGAAACAGAGGGCGAGAAACAGAGGGGTTGAAACAGAGGGGCTGATACAGAGGGGCTGAAACAGAGGGGCTGAAACAGAGGGCGTGAAACAGAGGGGCTGAAACAGAGGGCGAGAAACAGAGGGGCTGAAACAGAGGGGCTGAACCAGAGGGGCTGAAACAGAGGGGCTGAAACACAGGGCGAGAAACAGAGGGCGAGAAACAGAGAGCGAGAAACAGAGGGCTAGAAACAGAGGGCGAGAAACAGAGGGGCTGAAACAGAGGGGCTGAAACAGAGGGGCTGAAACAGAGGGGCTGAAACAGAGGGTTTGAAACAGAGGGCGAGAAACAGAGGGCGAGAAACAAAGGGGCTGAAACTGAGTGCGAGAAACAGTGGGCGAGAAACAGAGGGCGAGAAACAGAGGGGTTGAAACAGAGGGGCTGAAACAGAGGGGCTGAAACAGAGGGCGAGAAACAGAGGGGCTGAAACAGAGGGCGAGAAAAAGAGGGGCTGAAACAGAGGGCGAGAAACAGAGGGCGAGAAACAGAGGAGCTGAAACAGAGGGGCTGAAACAGAGGGGCTGAAACAGAGGCGAGAAACAGAGGGGCTGAAACAGAGGGGCTGAAACAGAGGGGCTGAAACAGAGGGGCTGAAACAGAGGGTTTTTAAACAGAGGGCGAGAAACAGAGGGCGAGAAACAGAGGGGCTGAAACAGAGGGGCTGATACAGAGGGGCTGAAACAGAGGGGCTGAAACAGAGGGCGAGAATTAGAGGGGCTGAAACTGAGTGGCTGAAACAGAGGGCGAGAAACAGAGGGGTTGAAACAGAGGAGCTGAAACAGAGGGGCTGAAACAGAGGGCGAGAAACAGAGGGGCTGAAACAGAGGGCGAGAAAAAGAGGGGCTGAAACAGAGGGCGAGAAACAGAGGGCGAGAAACAGAGGAGCTGAAACAGAGGGGCTGAAACAGAGGGGCCGAAACAGAGGGGCTGAAACAGAGGCGAGAAACAGAGGGGCTGAAACAGAGGGGCTGATACAGAGGGGCTGAAACAGAGGGCGAGAAACAGTGGGCGAGAAACAAAGGGCGAGAAACAGAGGGGCTGAAACAGTGGGGCTGAAACAGAGGGCGAGAAACAGAGGGCGAGAAACAGAGGGCGAGAAACAGAGGGCGAGAAACAGAGAGCGAGAAACAGAGGGGCTGAAACAGAGGGGCTGAAACAGAGGGGCTGAAACAGAGGGCGAGAAACAGAGAGGCTGAAACAGAGGGGCTGAAACAGAGGGGCTGAAACAGAGGGGCTGAAACAGAGGGCGAGAAACAGAGGGCGAGAAACAGAGGGGCTGATACAGAGGAGCTGAAACAGAGGGGCTGAAACAGAGGGCGAGAAACAGAGGGGCTGAAACAGAGGGGCTGAAACAGAGGGGCTGAAAAAGAGGGGCTGAAACAGAGGGCGAGAAACAGAGGGGCTGAAACAGAGGGGCTGAAACAGAGGGGCTGAAACAGAGGGGCTGAAACAGAGGGCGAGAAACAGTGGGCGAGAAACAGAGGGCGAGAAACAGAGGGGCTGAAACAGAGGGGCTGAAACAGAGGGGCTGAAACAGAGGGCGAGAAACAGAGGGCGAGAAACAGAGGGCGAGAAACAGAGGGCGAGAAACAGGGGGGCTGAAACAGAGGGCGAGAAACAGAGGGGCTGAAACAGAGGCGCTGAAACAGAGGGCGAGAAACAGAGGGCGAGAAACAGAGGGGTTGATACAGAGGGGCTGATACAGAGGGGCTGAAACAGAGGGGCTGAAACAGAGGGCGAGAAACAGAGGGGCTGAAACAGAGGGCGAGAAACAGATTGGCTAAAAACAGAGGGGCTGAAACAGAGGGGCTGAAACAGAGGGGCTGAAACAGAGGCGAGAAACAGAGGGCGAGAAACAGAGGGCGAGAAACAGAGAGCGGGAAACAGAGGGCGAGAAACAGAGGGGCTGAAAAAGAGGGGCTGAAACAGAGGGGCTGAAACAGAGGGGCTGAAACAGAGGGCGAGAAACAGAGGGCGAGAAACAGAGGGGCTGAAACAGAGGGGCTGAAACAGAGGGGCTGAAACAGAGGGCGAGAAACAGAGGGGCTGAAACAGAGAGGCTGAAACAGAGGGGCTGAAACAGAGGGCCTGAAACAGAGGGCGAGAAACAGAGGGGCTGAAACAGAGGGGCTGAAACAGAGGGGCTGAAACAGAGGGGCTGAAACTGAGGGCGAGAAACAGTGGGCGAGAAACAGAGGGCGAGAAACAGAGGGGCTGAAACAGAGGGGCTGAAACAGAGGGGCTGAAACAGAGGGCGAGAAACAGAGGGCGAGAAACAGAGGGCGAGAAATAGAGGGCGAGAAACAGAGGGGCTGAAACAGAGGGGCTGAAAGAGACGGCCTGAAACAGAGGGACTGAAACAGAGGGGCTGAAACTGAGGGGCTGAAACTGAGGGGCTGAAACAGAGGCGAGAAACAGAGGGCGAGAAACAGAGAGCGAGAAACAGGGCGAGAAACAGAGGGCTGAAACAGAGGGGCTGAAACAGAGGGGCTGAAACAGACGGGCTGAAACAGAGGCGAGAAACAGAGGGGCTGAAACAGAGGGGCTGAAACAGAGGGGCTGAAACAGAGGGGCTGAAACAGAGGGTTTTTAAACAGAGGGCGAGAAACAGAGGGCGAGAAACAGAGGGGCTGAAACAGAGGGGCTGATACAGAGGGGCTGAAACAGAGGGGCTGAAACAGAGGGCGAGAATTAGAGGGGCTGAAACTGAGTGGCTGAAACAGAGGGCGAGAAACAGAGGGGTTGAAACAGAGGGGCTGAAACAGAGGGGCTGAAACAGAGGGCGAGAAACAGAGGTGCTGAAACAGAGGGCGAGAAAAAGAGGGGCTGAAACAGAGGGCGAGAAACAGAGGGCGAGAAACAGAGGAGCTGAAACAGAGGGGCTGAAACAGAGGGGCCGAAACAGAGGGGCTGAAACAGAGGCGAGAAACAGAGGGGCTGAAACAGAGGGGCTGATACAGAGGGGCTGAAACAGAGGGCGAGAAACAGTGGGCGAGAAACAAAGGGCGAGAAACAGAGGGGCTGAAACAGTGGGGCTGAAACAGAGGGCGAGAAACAGAGGGCGAGAAACAGAGGGCGAGAAACAGAGGGCGAGAAACAGAGAGCGAGAAACAGAGGGGCTGAAAGAGAGGGGCTGAAACAGAGGGGCTGAAACAGAGGGCGAGAAACAGAGAGGCTGAAACAGAGGGGCTGAAACAGAGGGGCTGAAACAGAGGGGCTGAAACAGAGGGCGAGAAACAGAGGGCGAGAAACAGAGGGGCTGATACAGAGGAGCTGAAACAGAGGGGCTGAAACAGAGGGCGAGAAACAGAGGGGCTGAAACAGAGGGGCTGAAACAGAGGGGCTGAAAAAGAGGGGCTGAAACAGAGGGCGAGAAACAGAGGGGCTGAAACAGAGGGGCTGAAACAGAGGGGCTGAAACAGAGGGGCTGAAACAGAGGGCGAGAAACAGTGGGCGAGAAACAGAGGGCGAGAAACAGAGGGGCTGTAACAGAGGGGCTGAAACAGAGGGGCTGAAACAGAGGGCGAGAAACAGAGGGCGAGAAACAGAGGGCGAGAAACAGAGGGCGAGAAACAGGGGGGCTGAAACAGAGGGCGAGAAACAGAGGGGCTGAAACAGAGGGGCTGAAACAGATGGCGAGAAACAGAGGGCGAGAAACAGAGGGGTTGAAACAGAGGGGCTGATACAGAGGGGCTGAAACAGAGGGGCTGAAACAGAGGGCGAGAAACAGAGGGGCTGAAACAGAGGGCGAGAAACAGAGGGGCTAAAAACAGAGGGGGTGAAACAGAGGGGCTGAAACAGAGGGGCTGAAACAGAGGGCGAGAAACAGAGAGCGAGAAACAGAGGGCGAGAAACAGAGGGGCTGAAACAGAGGGGCTGAAACAGAGGGGCTGAAACAGAGGGGCTGAAACAGAGGGCGAGAAACAGAGGGCGAGAAACAGAGGGGCTGAAACAGAGGGGCTGAAACAGAGGGGCTGAAACAGAGGGCGAGAAACAGAGGGGCTGAAACAGAGAGGCTGAAACAGAGGGGCTGAAACAGAGGGGCTGAAACAGAGGGCGAGAAACAGAGGGGCTGAAACAGAGGGGCTGAAACAGAGGGGCTGAAACAGAGGGGCTGAAACTGAGGGCGAGAAACAGTGGGCGAGAAACCGAGGGCGAGGAACAGAGGGGCTGAAACAGAGGGGCTGAAACAGAGGGGCTGAAACAGAGGGCGAGAAACAGAGGGCGAGAAACAGAGGGCGAGAAATAGAGGGCGAGAAACAGAGGGGCTGAAACAGAGGGGCTGAAAGAGACGGCCTGAAACAGAGGGACTGAAACAGAGGGGCTGAAACTGAGGGGCTGAAACTGTGGGGCTGAAACAGAGGCGAGAAACAGAGGGCGAGAAACAGAGAGCGAGAAACAGGGCGAGAAACAGAGGGCTGAAACAGAGGGGCTGAAACAGAGGGGCTGAAACAGAGGGGCTGAAACAGAGGGCGAGAAACAGAGGGCGAGAAACAGAGGGGCTGATACAGAGGGGCTGAAACAGAGGGCGAGAAACAGAGGGCGAGAAACAGAGGGCGAGAAACAGAGGGGCTGAAACAGAGGGCGAGAAACAGAGGGCGAGAAACAGAGGGGCTGATACAGAGGAGCTGAAACAGAGGGGCTGAAACAGAGGGCGAGAAACAGAGGGGCTGAAACAGAGGGGCTGAAACAGAGGGGCTGAAAAAGAGGGGCTGAAACAGAGGGCGAGAAACAGAGGGGCTGAAACAGAGGGGCTGAAACAGAGGGGCTGAAACAGAGGGGCTGAAACAGAGGGCGAGAAACAGTGGGCGAGAAACAGAGGGCGAGAAACAGAGGGGCTGTAACAGAGGGGCTGAAACAGAGGGGCTGAAACAGAGGGCGAGAAACAGAGGGCGAGAAACAGAGGGCGAGAAACAGAGGGCGAGAAACAGGGGGGCTGAAACAGAGGGCGAGAAACAGAGGGGCTGAAACAGAGGGGCTGAAACAGATGGCGAGAAACAGAGGGCGAGAAACAGAGGGGTTGAAACAGAGGGGCTGATACAGAGGGGCTGAAACAGAGGGGCTGAAACAGAGGGCGAGAAACAGAGGGGCTGAAACAGAGGGCGAGAAACAGAGGGGCTAAAAACAGAGGGGGTGAAACAGAGGGGCTGAAACAGAGGGGCTGAAACAGAGGGCGAGAAACAGAGAGCGAGAAACAGAGGGCGAGAAACAGAGGGGCTGAAACAGAGGGGCTGAAACAGAGGGGCTGAAACAGAGGGGCTGAAACAGAGGGCGAGAAACAGAGGGCGAGAAACAGAGGGGCTGAAACAGAGGGGCTGAAACAGAGGGGCTGAAACAGAGGGCGAGAAACAGAGGGGCTGAAACAGAGAGGCTGAAACAGAGGGGCTGAAACAGAGGGGCTGAAACAGAGGGCGAGAAACAGAGGGGCTGAAACAGAGGGGCTGAAACAGAGGGGCTGAAACAGAGGGGCTGAAACTGAGGGCGAGAAACAGTGGGCGAGAAACCGAGGGCGAGGAACAGAGGGGCTGAAACAGAGGGGCTGAAACAGAGGGGCTGAAACAGAGGGCGAGAAACAGAGGGCGAGAAACAGAGGGCGAGAAATAGAGGGCGAGAAACAGAGGGGCTGAAACAGAGGGGCTGAAAGAGACGGCCTGAAACAGAGGGACTGAAACAGAGGGGCTGAAACTGAGGGGCTGAAACTGTGGGGCTGAAACAGAGGCGAGAAACAGAGGGCGAGAAACAGAGAGCGAGAAACAGGGCGAGAAACAGAGGGCTGAAACAGAGGGGCTGAAACAGAGGGGCTGACACAGAGGGGCTGAAACAGAGGGCGAGAAACAGAGGGCGAGAAACAGAGGGGCTGATACAGAGGGGCTGAAACAGAGGGCGAGAAACAGAGGGCGAGAAACAGAGGGCGAGAAACAGAGGGGCTGAAACCGAGGGGCTGAAACAGAGGGCGTGAAACAGAGGGCGAGAAACAGAGGGCGAGAAACAGAGAGCGAGAAACAGTGGGGCTGAAACAGAGGGGCTGAAACAGACGGCGAGAAACAGAGAGGCTGAAACAGAGGGGCTGAAACAGAGGGGCTGAAACAGAGGGGCTGAAAAAGAGGGCGAGAAACAGAGGGCGAGAAACAGAGGGGCTGAAACAGAGGGGCTGAAACAGAGGGGCTGAAACAGAGGGGCTGAAACAGAGGGCGAGAAACAGAGGGGCTGAAACAGAGGGGCTGAAACAGAGGGGCTGAAACAGAGGGGCTGAAACAGATGGCGAGAAAAAGAGGGGCTGAAACAGAGTGTCTGAAACAGAGGGGCTGAAACAGAGGGGCTGAAACAGAGGGCGAGAAACATAGGGCGAGAAACAGAGGGCGAGAGACAGAGGGGCTGAAACAGAGGGGCTGAAACAGAGGGGCTGAAACAGAGGGCGAGAAACCGAGGGCGAGAAACAGAGGGTGAGAAACAGAGGGCGAGAAACAGAGGGGCTGAAACAGAGGGGCTGAAAGAGACGGGCTGAAACAGAGGGGCTGAAACAGAGGGCGAGAAACAGAGGGCGAGAAACAGAGGGGCTGAAACAGAGGGGCTGATACAGAGGGGCTGAAAGAGAGGGGCTGAAACAGAGGGCGAGAAACAGAGGGGCTGAAACAGAGGGCGAGAAACAGAGGGGCTAAAAACAGAGGGGCTGAAACAGAGGGTCTGAAACAGAGGGGTTGAAACAGAGTGCCAGAAACAGAGGGCGAGAAACAGAGAGCGAGAAACAGAGGGCGAGAAACAGTGGTGCTGAAACAGAGGGGCTGAAACAGAGGGGCTGAAACAGAGGGGCTGAAACAGAGGGCGAGAAACAGACTGGCTGAAACAGAGGGGCAGAAACAGAGGGCGAGAAACAGAGGGGCTGAAACAGAGGGGCTGAAACAGAGGGGCTGAAACAGAGGGGCTGAAAGAGACGGGCTGAAACAGAGGGGCTGAAACAGAGGTCGAGAAACAGAGGGCGAGAAACAGAGGGGCTGAAACAGAGGGGCAGGAAGAGAGGGGCTGAAACAGTGGGCGAGAAACAGAGGGGCTAAAAACAGAGGGTCTGAAACAGAGGGGCTGAACATGAGGGGCTGAAACAGAGGCGAGAAACAGAGGGCGAGAAACAGAGAGCGAGAAACAGGGCGAGAAACAGAGGGCTGAAACAGAGGGGCTGAAACAGAGGGCGAGAAACAGAGGGGCTGAAACAGAGGGCGAGAAACAGAGGGGCTGAAACAGTGGGCGAGAAACAGAGGGCGAGAAACAGAGGAGCTGAAACAGAGGGGCTGAAACAGAGGGGCTGAAACAGAGGGGCTGAAACAGAGGGGCTGAAACAGAGGGCGGGAAACACAGTGGCTGAAACAGAGGGGCTGAAACAGAGGGGCTGAAACAGAGGGCCAGAAACAGAGAGCGAGAAACAGAGGGCGAGAAACAGAGGGCGAGAAACAGAGGGGCTGAAACAGAGGGCGAGAAACAGAGGGCGAGAAACAGAGGGCGAGAAACTGATGGCGAGAAACAGAGGGGGAGAAACAGAGGGGCTGAAACAGAGGGGCTGAAACTGAGGGGCTGTAACAGAGGGGCTGAAACAGAGGGGCTGAAACAGAGGGGCTGAAACAGAGGGGCTGAAACAGAGGGCGAGAAACAGAGGGGCTGAAACAGAGGGGTTGAAACAGAGGAGCTGAAACAGAGGGCGAGAAACAGAGGGGCTGAAACAGAGGGCGAGAAACAGAGGGCGAGAAACAGAGGGGCTGAAACAGAGGGGCTGAAACAGAGGGGCTGAAACAGAGGGTTTGAAACAGAGGGCGAGAAACAGAGGGGCTGAAACAGAGGACGAGAAACAGAGGGGCTGAAACAGAGGGGCTGAAACAGAGGGGCTGAAACAGAGGGCGAGAAACAGAGGGGCTGAAACAGAGGGGCTGAAACAGAGGGCGAGAAACAGAGGGGCTGAAACAGAGGGGCTGAAACAGAGGGCGAGAAACAGAGGGGATGAAACAGAGGGCGAGAAACAGAGGGGCTGAAACAGAGGGCGAGAAACAGAGGGCGAGAAACAGAGGGGCTGAAACAGAGGGGCTGAAACAGAGGGTCTGAAACAGAGGGGCTGAAACAGAGGGACTGAAACAGAGGGCGAGAAACTGAGGGGCTGAAACGGAGGGGCTGATACAGAGGGGCTGAAACAGAGGGCGAGAAACAGAGGGCGAGAAACAGAGGGCGAGAAACAGAGGGGCTGAAACCGAGGGGCTGAAACAGAGGGCGAGAAACAGAGGGCGAGAAACAGAGGGCGAGAAACAGAGAGCGAGAAACAGTGGGGCTGAAACAGAGGGGCTGAAACAGAGGGCGAGAAACAGAGAGGCTGAAACAGAGGGGCTGAAACAGAGGGGCTGAAACAGAGGGGCTGAAAAAGAGGGCGAGAAACAGAGGGCGAGAAACAGAGGGGCTGAAACAGAGGGGCTGAAACAGAGGGGCTGAAACAGAGGGGCTGAACCAGAGGGCGAGAAACCGAGGGGCTGAAACAGAGGGGCTGAAACAGAGGGGCTGAAACAGAGGGGCTGAAACAGATGGCGAGAAAAAGAGGGGCTGAAACAGAGTGTCTGAAACAGAGGGGCTGAAACAGAGGGGCTGAAACAGAGGGCGAGAAACATAGGGCGAGAAACAGAGGGCGAGAGACAGAGGGGCTGAAACAGAGGGGCTGAAACAGAGGGGCTGAAACAGAGGGCGAGAAACCGAGGGCGAGAAACAGAGGGTGAGAAACAGAGGGCGAGAAACAGAGGGGCTGAAACAGAGGGGCTGAAAGAGACGGGCTGAAACAGAGGGGCTGAAACAGAGGGCGAGAAACAGAGGGCGAGAAACAGAGGGGCTGAAACAGAGGGGCTGATACAGAGGGGCTGAAAGAGAGGGGCTGAAACAGAGGGCGAGAAACAGAGGGGCTGAAACAGAGGGCGAGAAACAGAGGGGCTAAAAACAGAGGGGCTGAAACAGAGGGTCTGAAACAGAGGGGTTGAAACAGAGTGCCAGAAACAGAGGGCGAGAAACAGAGAGCGAGAAACAGAGGGCGAGAAACAGTGGTGCTGAAACAGAGGGGCTGAAACAGAGGGGCTGAAACAGAGGGGCTGAAACAGAGGGCGAGAAACAGACTGGCTGAAACAGAGGGGCAGAAACAGAGGTCGAGAAACAGAGGGGCTGAAACAGAGGGGCTGAAACAGAGGGGCTGAAACAGAGGGGCTGAAAGAGACGGGCTGAAACAGAGGGGCTGAAACAGAGGTCGAGAAACAGAGGGCGAGAAACAGAGGGGCTGAAACAGAGGGGCAGGAAGAGAGGGGCTGAAACAGAGGGGCTGAAACAGAGGGCTAGAAACAGAGGGCGAGAAACAGAGGGGCTGAAACAGAGGGGCTGATACAGAGGGGCTGAAACAGAGGGGCTGAAACAGAGGGCGTGAAACAGTGGGGCTGAAACAGAGGGCGAGAAACAGAGGGGCTGAAACAGAGAGGCTGAAACAGAGGGGCTGAAACAGAGTGGCTGAAACAGAGGGCGAGAAACAGAGGGGTTGAAACAGAGGGCGAGAAACAGAGGGGTTGAAACAGAGGGCGAGAAACAGAGGGCGAGAAACAGAGGAGCTGAAACAGAGGGGCTGAAACAGAGGGGCCGAAAAAGAGGGGCTGAAACAGAGGCGAGAAACAGAGGGGCTGAAACAGAGGGGCTGATACAGAGGGGCTGAAAAAGTGGGCGAGAAACAGTGGGCGAGAAACAGGGCGAGAAACAGAGGGGCTGAAACAGTGGGGCTGAAACAGAGGGCGAGAAACAGAGGGCGAGAAACAGAGGGCGAGAAACAGAGGGCGAGAAACAGAGAGCGAGAAACAGAGGGGCTGAAACAGAGGGGCTGAAACAGAGGGGCTGAAACAGAGGGGCTGAAACAGAGGGCGAGAAACAGAGAGGCTGAAACAGAGGGGCTGAAACAGAGGGGCTGAAACAGAGGGGCTGAAACAGAGGGCGAGAAACAGAGGGCGAGAAACAGAGGGGCTGATACAGAGGAGCTGAAACAGAGGGGCTGAAACAGAGGGCGAGAAACAGAGGGGCTGAAACAGAGGGGCTGAAACAGAGGGGCTGAAACAGAGGGCGAGAAACAGAGGGGCTGAAACAGAGGGGCTGAAACAGAGGGGCTGAAACAGAGGGGCTGAAACAGAGGGCGAGAAACAGTGGGCGAGAAACAAAGGGCGAGAAACAGAGGGGCTGAAACAGAGGTGCTGAAACAGAGGGGCTGAAACAGAGGGCGAGAAACAGAGGGCGAGAAACAGAGGGCGAGAAACAGAGGGCGAGAAACAGGGGGGCTGAAACAGAGGGCGAGAAACAGAGGGGCTGAAACAGAGGGGCTGAAACAGAGGGCGAGAAACAGAGGGCGAGAAACAGAGGGGTTGAAACAGAGGGGCTGATACAGAGGGGCTGAAACAGAGGGGCTGAAACAGAGGGCGAGAAACAGAGGGGCTGAAACAGAGGGCGAGAAACAGAGGGGCTAAAAACAGAGGGGCTGAAACAGAGGGGCTGAAACAGAGGGGCTGAAACAGAGGCGAGAAACAGAGGGCGAGAAACAGAGGGCGAGAAACAGAGAGCGATAAACAGAGGGCGAGAAACAGAGGGGCTGAAACAGAGGGGCTGAAACAGAGGGGCTGAAACAGAGGGGCTGAAACAGAGGGCGAGAAACAGAGGGCGAGAAACAGAGGGGCTGAAACAGAGGGGCTGAAACAGAGGGGCTGAAACAGAGGGCGAGAAACAGAGGGGCTGAAACGGAGAGGCTGAAACAGAGGGGCTGAAATAGAGGGGCTGAAACAGAGGGCGAGAAACAGAGGGGCTGAAACAGAGGGGCTGAAACAGAGGGGGTGAAACAGAGGGGCTGAAACTGAGGGCGAGAAACAGTGGGCGAGAAACAGAGGGGCTGAAACAGAGGGGCTGAAACAGAGGGGCTGAAACAGAGGGCGAGAAACAGAGGGCGAGAAACAGAGGGCGAGAAACAGACGGGCTGAAACAGACGGGCTGAAAGAGACGGCCTGAAACAGAGGGACTGAAACAGAGGGCGAGAAACAGAGGGCGAGAAACAGAGGGGTTGAAACAGAGGGGCTGATACAGAGGGGCTGAAACCGAGGGGCTGAAACAGAGGGCGAGAAACAGAGGGGCTGAAACAGAGGGCGAGAAACAGAGGGGCTAAAAACAGAGGGGCTGAAACAGAGGGGCTGAAACTGAGGGGCTGAAACAGAGGCGAGAAACAGAGGGCGAGAAACAGAGAGCGAGAAACAGGGCGAGAAACAGAGGGCTGAAACAGAGGGGCTGAAACAGAGGGGCTGAAACAGAGGGGCTGAAACAGAGGGCGAGAAACAGAGGGCGAGAAACAGAGGGGCTGAAACAGAGGGGCTGATACAGAGGGGCTGAAACAGAGGGGCTGAAACAGAGGGCGAGAAACAGAGGGCGAGAAACAGAGGGGCTGAAACAGAGGGTCTGAAATAGAGGGGCTGAAACAGAGGGCGAGAAACAGAGGGGCTGAAACACAGGGGCTGAAACAGAGGGGCTGAAACAGAGGGGCTGAAACAGAGGGCGAGAAACAGAGGGGCTGAAACAGAGGGGCTGAAACAGAGGGGCTGAAACAGAGGGGCTGAAACATAGGCGAGAAACAGAGGGCGAGAAACAGAGAGCGAGAAACAGAGGGCGAGAAACAGAGGGCGAGAAACAGAGGGGCTGAAACAGAGGGGCTGAAACAGAGGGGCTGAAACTCTGGGGCTGAAACAGAGGGGCTGAAACAGAGGGCGAGAAACAGAGGGGCTGAAACAGAGGGCGAGAAAAAGAGGGGCTGAAACAGAGGGCGAGAAACAGAGGGCGAGAAACAGAGGAGCTGAAACAGAGGGGCTGAAACAGAGGGGCCGAAACAGAGGGGCTGAAACAGAGGCGAGAAACAGAGGGGCTGAAACAGAGGGGCTGATACAGAGGGGCTGAAACAGAGGGCGAGAAACAGTGGGCGAGAAACAAAGGGCGAGAAACAGAGGGGCTGAAACAGTGGGGCTGAAACAGAGGGCGAGAAACAGAGGGCGAGAAACAGAGGGCGAGAAACAGAGGGCGAGAAACAGGGAGCGAGAAACAGAGGGGCTGAAACAGAGGGGCTGAAACAGAGGGGCTGAAACAGAGGGCGAGAAACAGAAAGGCTGGAAGAGAGGGGCTGAAACAGAGGGGCTGAAACAGAGGGGCTGAAACAGAGGGGCTGAAACAGAGGGCGAGAAACAGAGGGGTTGAAACAGAGGGGCTGATACAGAGGGGCTGAAACAGAGGGGCTGAAACAGAGGGCGTGAAACAGAGGGGCTGAAACAGAGGGCGAGAAACAGAGGGGCTGAAACAGAGGGGCTGAACCAGAGGGGCTGAAACAGAGGGGCTGAAACACAGGGCGAGAAACAGAGGGCGAGAAACAGAGAGCGAGAAACAGAGGGCTAGAAACAGAGGGCGAGAAACAGAGGGGCTGAAACAGAGGGGCTGAAACAGAGGGGCTGAAACAGAGGGGCTGAAACAGAGGGTTTGAAACAGAGGGCGAGAAACAGAGGGCGAGAAACAAAGGGGCTGAAACTGAGTGCGAGAAACAGTGGGCGAGAAACAGAGGGCGAGAAACAGAGGGGTTGAAACAGAGGGGCTGAAACAGAGGGGCTGAAACAGAGGGCGAGAAACAGAGGGGCTGAAACAGAGGGCGAGAAAAAGAGGGGCTGAAACAGAGGGCGAGAAACAGAGGGCGAGAAACAGAGGAGCTGAAACAGAGGGGCTGAAACAGAGGGGCTGAAACAGAGGCGTGAAACAGAGGGGCTGAAACAGAGGGGCTGAAACAGAGGGGCTGAAACAGAGGGGCTGAAACAGAGGGTTTTTAAACAGAGGGCGAGAAACAGAGGGCGAGAAACAGAGGGGCTGAAACAGAGGGGCTGATACAGAGGGGCTGAAACAGAGGGGCTGAAACAGAGGGCGAGAATTAGAGGGGCTGAAACTGAGTGGCTGAAACAGAGGGCGAGAAACAGAGGGGTTGAAACAGAGGGGCTGAAACAGAGGGGCTGAAACAGAGGGCGAGAAACAGAGGGGCTGAAACAGAGGGCGAGAAAAAGAGGGGCTGAAACAGAGGGCGAGAAACAGAGGGCGAGAAACAGAGGAGCTGAAACAGAGGGGCTGAAACAGAGGGGCCGAAACAGAGGGGCTGAAACAGAGGCGAGAAACAGAATGGCTGAAACAGAGGGGCTGATACAGAGGGGCTGAAACAGAGGGCGAGAAACAGTGGGCGAGAAACAAAGGGCGAGAAACAGAGGGGCTGAAACAGTGGGGCTGAAACAGAGGGCGAGAAACAGAGGGCGAGAAACAGAGGGCGAGAAACAGAGGGCGAGAAACAGAGAGCGAGAAACAGAGGGGCTGAAACAGAGGGGCTGAAACAGAGGGGCTGAAACAGAGGGCGAGAAACAGAGAGGCTGAAACAGAGGGGCTGAAACAGAGGGGCTGAAACAGAGGGGCTGAAACAGAGGGCGAGAAACAGAGGGCGAGAAACAGAGGGGCTGATACAGAGGAGCTGAAACAGAGGGGCTGAAACAGAGGGCGAGAAACAGAGGGGCTGAAACAGAGGGGCTGAAACAGAGGGGCTGAAAAAGAGGGTCTGAAACAGAGGGCGAGAAACAGAGGGGCTGAAACAGAGGGGCTGAAACAGAGGGGCTGAAACAGAGGGGCTGAAACAGAGGGCGAGAAACAGTGGGCGAGAAACAGAGGGCGAGAAACAGAGGGGCTGAAACAGAGGGGCTGAAACAGAGGGGCTGAAACAGAGGGCGAGAAACAGAGGGCGAGAAACAGAGGGCGAGAAACAGAGGGCGAGAAACAGGGGGGCTGAAACAGAGGGCGAGAAACAGAGGGGCTGAAACAGAGGCGCTGAAACAGAGGGCGAGAAACAGAGGGCGAGAAACAGAGGGGTTGATACAGAGGGGCTGATACAGAGGGGCTGAAACAGAGGGGCTGAAACAGAGGGCGAGAAACAGAGGGGCTGAAACAGAGGGCGAGAAACAGATTGGCTAAAAACAGAGGGGCTGAAACAGAGGGGCTGAAACAGAGGGGCTGAAACAGAGGCGAGAAACAGAGGGCGAGAAACAGAGGGCGAGAAACAGAGAGCGGGAAACAGAGGGCGAGAAACAGAGGGGCTGAAACAGAGGGGCTGAAACAGAGGGGCTGAAACAGAGGGGCTGAAACAGAGGGCGAGAAACAGAGGGCGAGAAACAGAGGGGCTGAAACAGAGGGGCTGAAACAGAGGGGCTGAAACAGAGGGCGAGAAACAGAGGGGCTGAAACAGAGAGGCTGAAACAGAGGGGCTGAAACAGAGGGGCTGAAACAGAGGGGCTGAAACAGAGGGCGAGAAACAGAGGGGCTGAAACAGAGGGGCTGAAACAGATGGGCTGAAACAGAGGGGCTGAAACAGAGGGCGAGAAACAGTGGGCGAGAAACAAAGGGCGAGAAACAGAGGGGCTGAAACAGAGGGGCTGAAACAGAGGGGCTGAAACAGAGGGCGAGAAACAGAGGGCGAGAAACAGAGGGCGAGAAACAGAGGGCGAGAAACAGGGGGGCTGAAACAGAGGGCGAGAAACAGAGGGGCTGAAACAGAGGGGCTGAAACAGAGGGCGAGAAACAGAGGGCGAGAAACAGAGGGGTTGAAACAGAGGGGCTGATACAGAGGGGCTGAAACAGAGGGGCTGAAACAGAGGGCGAGAAACAGAGGGGCTGAAACAGAGGGCGAGAAACAGAGGGGCTAAAAACAGAGGGGCTGAAACAGAGGGGCTGAAACAGAGGGGCTGAAACAGAGGCGAGAAACAGAGGGCGAGAAACAGAGGGCGAGAAACAGAGAGCGATAAACAGAGGGCGAGAAACAGAGGGGCTGAAACAGAGGGGCTGAAACAGAGGGGCTGAAACAGAGGGGCTGAAACAGAGGGCGAGAAACAGAGGGCGAGAAACAGAGGGGCTGAAACAGAGGGGCTGAAACAGAGGGCGAGAAACAGAGGGCGAGAAACAGAGGGCGAGAAACAGAGAGGCTGAAACAGAGGGGCTGAAATAGAGGGGCTGAAACAGAGGGCGAGAAACAGAGGGGCTGAAACAGAGGGGCTGAAACAGAGGGGGTGAAACAGAGGGGCTGAAACTGAGGGCGAGAAACAGTGGGCGAGAAACAGAGGGGCTGAAACAGAGGGGCTGAAACAGAGGGGCTGAAACAGAGGGCGAGAAACAGAGGGCGAGAAACAGAGGGCGAGAAACAGACGGGCTGAAACAGACGGGCTGAAAGAGACGGCCTGAAACAGAGGGACTGAAACAGAGGGCGAGAAACAGAGGGCGAGAAACAGAGGGGTTGAAACAGAGGGGCTGATACAGAGGGGCTGAAACCGAGGGGCTGAAACAGAGGGCGAGAAACAGAGGGGCTGAAACAGAGGGCGAGAAACAGAGGGGCTAAAAACAGAGGGGCTGAAACAGAGGGGCTGAAACTGAGGGGCTGAAACAGAGGCGAGAAACAGAGGGCGAGAAACAGAGAGCGAGAAACAGGGCGAGAAACAGAGGGCTGAAACAGAGGGGCTGAAACAGAGGGGCTGAAACAGAGGGGCTGAAACAGAGGGCGAGAAACAGAGGGCGAGAAACAGAGGGGCTGAAACAGAGGGGCTGATACAGAGGGGCTGAAACAGAGGGGCTGAAACAGAGGGCGAGAAACAGAGGGCGAGAAACAGAGGGGCTGAAACAGAGGGTCTGAAATAGAGGGGCTGAAACAGAGGGCGAGAAACAGAGGGGCTGAAACAGAGGGGCTGAAACAGAGGGGCTGAAACAGAGGGGCTGAAACAGAGGGCGAGAAACAGAGGGGCTGAAACAGAGGGGCTGAAACAGAGGGGCTGAAACAGAGGGGCTGAAACATAGGCGAGAAACAGAGGGCGAGAAACAGAGAGCGAGAAACAGAGGGCGAGAAACAGAGGGCGAGAAACAGAGGGGCTGAAACAGAGGGGCTGAAACAGAGGGGCTGAAACTCTGGGGCTGAAACAGAGGGGCTGAAACAGAGGGCGAGAAACAGAGGGGCTGAAACAGAGGGCGAGAAAAAGAGGGGCTGAAACAGAGGGCGAGAAACAGAGGGCGAGAAACAGAGGAGCTGAAACAGAGGGGCTGAAACAGAGGGGCCGAAACAGAGGGGCTGAAACAGAGGCGAGAAACAGAGGGGCTGAAACAGAGTGGCTGATACAGAGGGGCTGAAACAGAGGGCGAGAAACAGTGGGCGAGAAACAAAGGGCGAGAAACAGAGGGGCTGAAACAGTGGGGCTGAAACAGAGTGCGAGAAACAGAGGGCGAGAAACAGAGGGCGAGAAACAGAGGGCGAGAAACAGAGAGCGAGAAACAGAGGGGCTGAAACAGAGGGGCTGAAACAGAGGGGCTGAAACAGAGGGCGAGAAACAGAAAGGCTGGAAGAGAGGGGCTGAAACAGAGGGGCTGAAACAGAGGGGCTGAAACAGAGGGGCTGAAACAGAGGGCGAGAAACAGAGGGGTTGAAACAGAGGGGCTGATACAGAGGGGCTGAAACAGAGGGGCTGAAACAGAGGGCGTGAAACAGAGGGGCTGAAACAGAGGGCGAGAAACAGAGGGGCTGAAACAGAGGGGCTGAACCAGAGGGGCTGAAACAGAGGGGCTGAAACACAGGGCGAGAAACAGAGGGCGAGAAACAGAGAGCGAGAAACAGAGGGCTAGAAACAGAGGGCGAGAAACAGAGGGGCTGAAACAGAGGGGCTGAAACAGAGGGGCTGAAACAGAGGGGCTGAAACAGAGGGTTTGAAACAGAGGGCGAGAAACAGAGGGCGAGAAACAAAGGGGCTGAAACTGAGTGCGAGAAACAGTGGGCGAGAAACAGAGGGCGAGAAACAGAGGGGTTGAAAGAGAGGGGCTGAAACAGAGGGGCTGAAACAGAGGGCGAGAAACAGAGGGGCTGAAACAGAGGGCGAGAAAAAGAGGGGCTGAAACAGAGGGCGAGAAACAGAGGGCGAGAAACAGAGGAGCTGAAACAGAGGGGCTGAAACAGAGGGGCTGAAACAGAGGCGAGAAACAGAGGGGCTGAAACAGAGGGGCTGAAACAGAGGGGCTGAAACAGAGGGGCTGAAACAGAGGGTTTTTAAACAGAGGGCGAGAAACAGAGGGCGAGAAACAGAGGGGCTGAAACAGAGGGGCTGATACAGAGGGGCTGAAACAGAGGGGCTGAAACAGAGGGCGAGAATTAGAGGGGCTGAAACTGAGTGGCTGAAACAGAGGGCGAGAAACAGAGGGGTTGAAACAGAGGGGCTGAAACAGAGGGGCTGAAACAGAGGGCGAGAAACAGAGGGGCTGAAACAGAGGGCGAGAAAAAGAGGGGCTGAAACAGAGGGCGAGAAACAGAGGGCGAGAAACAGAGGAGCTGAAACAGAGGGGCTGAAACAGAGGGGCCGAAACAGAGGGGCTGAAACAGAGGCGAGAAACAGAGGGGCTGAAACAGAGGGGCTGATACAGAGGGGCTGAAACAGAGGGCGAGAAACAGTGGGCGAGAAACAAAGGGCGAGAAACAGAGGGGCTGAAACAGTGGGGCTGAAACAGAGGGCGAGAAACAGAGGGCGAGAAACAGAGGGCGAGAAACAGAGGGCGAGAAACAGAGAGCGAGAAACAGAGGGGCTGAAACAGAGGGGCTGAAACAGAGGGGCTGAAACAGAGGGCGAGAAACAGAGAGGCTGAAACAGAGGGGCTGAAACAGAGGGGCTGAAACAGAGGGGCTGAAACAGAGGGCGAGAAACAGAGGGCGAGAAACAGAGGGGCTGATACAGAGGAGCTGAAACAGAGGGGCTGAAACAGAGGGCGAGAAACAGAGGGGCTGAAACAGAGGGGCTGAAACAGAGGGGCTGAAAAAGAGGGGCTGAAACAGAGGGCGAGAAACAGAGGGGCTGAAACAGAGGGGCTGAAACAGAGGGGCTGAAACAGAGGGGCTGAAACAGAGGGCGAGAAACAGTGGGCGAGAAACAGAGGGCGAGAAACAGAGGGGCTGAAACAGAGGGGCTGAAACAGAGGGGCTGAAACAGAGGGCGAGAAACTGAGGGCGAGAAACAGAGGGCGAGAAACAGAGGGCGAGAAACAGGGGGGCTGAAACAGAGGGCGAGAAACAGAGGGGCTGAAACAGAGGCGCTGAAACAGAGGGCGAGAAACAGAGGGCGAGAAACAGAGGGGTTGATACAGAGGGGCTGATACAGAGGGGCTGAAACAGAGGGGCTGAAACAGAGGGCGAGAAACAGAGGGGCTGAAACAGAGGGCGAGAAACAGATTGGCTAAAAACAGAGGGGCTGAAACAGAGGGGCTGAAACAGAGGGGCTGAAACAGAGGCGAGAAACAGAGGGCGAGAAACAGAGGGCGAGAAACAGAGAGCGGGAAACAGAGGGCGAGAAACAGAGGGGCTGAAACAGAGGGGCTGAAACAGAGGGGCTGAAACAGAGGGGCTGAAACAGAGGGCGAGAAACAGAGGGCGAGAAACAGAGGGGCTGAAACAGAGGGGCTGAAACAGAGGGGCTGAAACAGAGGGCGAGAAACAGAGGGGCTGAAACAGAGAGGCTGAAACAGAGGGGCTGAAACAGAGGGGCTGAAACAGAGGGCGAGAAACAGAGGGGCTGAAACAGAGGGGCTGAAACAGAGGGGCTGAAACAGAGGGGCTGAAACTGAGGGCGAGAAACAGTGGGCGAGAAACAGAGGGCGAGAAACAGAGGGGCTGAAACAGAGGGGCTGAAACAGAGGGGCTGAAACAGATGGCGAGAAACAGAGGGCGAGAAACAGAGGGCGAGAAATAGTGGGCGAGAAACAGAGGGGCTGAAACAGAGGGGCTGAAAGAGACGGCCTGAAACAGAGGGACTGAAACAGAGGGGCTGAAACTGAGGGGCTGAAACTGAGGGGCTGAAACAGAGGCGAGAAACAGAGGGCGAGAAACAGAGAGCGAGAAACAGGGCGAGAAACAGAGGGCTGAAACAGAGGGGCTGAAACAGAGGGGCTGAAACAGACGGGCTGAAACAGAGGCGAGAAACAGAGGGGCTGAAACAGAGGGGCTGAAACAGAGGGGCTGAAACAGAGGGGCTGAAACAGAGGGTTTTTAAACAGAGGGCGAGAAACAGAGGGCGAGAAACAGAGGGGCTGAAACAGAGGGGCTGATACAGAGGGGCTGAAACAGAGGGGCTGAAACAGAGGGCGAGAATTAGAGGGGCTGAAACTGAGTGGCTGAAACAGAGGGCGAGAAACAGAGGGGTTGAAACAGAGGGGCTGAAACAGAGGGGCTGAAACAGAGGGCGAGAAACAGAGGTGCTGAAACAGAGGGCGAGAAAAAGAGGGGCTGAAACAGAGGGCGAGAAACAGAGGGCGAGAAACAGAGGAGCTGAAACAGAGGGGCTGAAACAGAGGGGCCGAAACAGAGGGGCTGAAACAGAGGCGAGAAACAGAGGGGCTGAAACAGAGGGGCTGATACATAGGGGCTGAAACAGAGGCCGAGAAACAGTGGGCGAGAAACAGAGGGGCTGAAACAGTGGGGCTGAAACAGAGGGCGAGAAACAGAGGGCGAGAAACAGAGGGCGAGAAACAGAGGGCGAGAAACAGAGAGCGAGATTCAGAGGGGCTGAAAGAGAGGGGCTGAAACAGAGGGGCTGAAACAGAGGGCGAGAAACAGAGAGTCTGAAACAGAGGGGCTGAAACAGAGGGGCTGAAACAGAGGGGCTGAAACAGAGGGCGAGAAACAGAGGGCGAGAAACAGAGGGGCTGATACAGAGGAGCTGAAACAGAGGGGCTGAAACAGAGGGCGAGAAACAGAGGGGCTGAAACAGAGGGGCTGAAACAGAGGGGCTGAAAAAGAGGGGCTGAAACAGAGGGCGAGAAACAGAGGGGCTGAAACAGAGGGGCTGAAACAGAGGGGCTGAAACAGAGGGGCTGAAACAGAGGGCGAGAAACAGTGGGCGAGAAACAGAGGGCGAGAAACAGAGGGGCTGTAACAGAGGGGCTGAAACAGAGGGGCTGAAACAGAGGGCGAGAAACAGAGGGCGAGAAACAGAGGGCGAGAAACAGAGGGCGAGAAACAGGGGGGCTGAAACAGAGGGCGAGAAACAGAGGGGCTGAAACAGAGGGGATGAAACAGATGGCGAGAAACAGAGGGCGAGAAACAGAGGGGTTGAAACAGAGGGGCTGATACAGAGGGGCTGAAACAGAGGGGCTGAAACAGAGGGCGAGAAACAGAGGGGCTGAAAAAGAGGGCGAGAAACAGAGGGGCTAAAAACAGAGGGGGTGAAACAGAGGGGCTGAAACAGAGGGGCTGAAACAGAGGCGAGAAACAGAGGGCGAGAAACAGAGGGCGAGAAACAGAGAGCGAGAAACAGAGGGCGAGAAACAGAGGGGCTGAAACAGAGGGGCTGAAACAGAGGGGCTGAAACAGAGGGCGAGAAACAGAGGGCGAGAAACAGAGGGGCTGAAACAGAGGGGCTGAAACAGAGGGGCTGAAACAGAGGGCGAGAAACAGAGGGGCTGAAACAGAGAGGCTGAAACAGAGGGGCTGAAACAGAGGGGCTGAAACAGAGGGCGAGAAACAGAGGGGCTGAAACAGAGGGGCTGAAACAGAGGGGCTGAAACAGAGGGGCTGAAACTGAGGGCGAGAAACAGTGGGCGAGAAACAGAGGGCGAGAAACAGAGGGGCTGAAACAGAGGGGCTGAAACAGAGGGGCTGAAACAGAGGGCGAGAAACAGAGGGCGAGAAACAGAGGGCGAGAAATAGAGGGCGAGAAACAGAGGGGCTGAAACAGAGGGGCTGAAAGAGACGGCCTGAAACAGAGGGACTGAAACAGAGGGGCTGAAACTGAGGGGCTGAAACTGAGGGGCTGAAACAGAGGCGAGAAACAGAGGGCGAGAAACAGAGAGCGAGAAACAGGGCGAGAAACAGAGGGCTGAAACAGAGGGGCTGAAACAGAGGGGCTGAAACAGAGGGGCTGAAACAGAGGGCGAGAAACAGAGGGCGAGAAACAGAGGGGCTGATACAGAGGGGCTGAAACAGAGGGCGAGAAACAGAGGGCGAGAAACAGAGGGCGAGAAACAGAGGGGCTGAAACCGAGGGGCTGAAACAGAGGGCGAGAAACAGAGGGCGAGAAACAGAGGGCGAGAAACAGAGAGCGAGAAACAGTGGGGCTGAAACAGAGGGGCTGAAACAGAGGGCGAGAAACAGAGAGGCTGAAACAGAGGGGCTGAAACAGAGGGGCTGAAACAGAGGGGCTGAAAAAGAGGGCGAGAAACAGAGGGCGAGAAACAGAGGGGCTGAAACAGAGGGGCTGAAACAGAGGGGCTGAAACAGAGGGGCTGAAACAGAGGGCGAGAAACAGAGGGGCTGAAACAGAGGGGCTGAAACAGAGGGGCTGAAACAGAGGGGCTGAAACAGATGGCGAGAAAAAGAGGGGCTGAAACAGAGTGTCTGAAACAGAGGGGCTGAAACAGAGGCGCTGAAACAGAGGGCGAGAAACATAGGGCGAGAAACAGAGGGCGAGAGACAGAGGGGCTGAAACAGAGGGGCTGAAACAGAGGGGCTGAAACAGAGGGCGAGAAACCGAGGGCGAGAAACAGAGGGTGAGAAACAGAGGGCGAGAAACAGAGGGGCTGAAACAGAGGGGCTGAAAGAGACGGGCTGAAACAGAGGGTCTGAAACAGAGGGCGAGAAACAGAGGGCGAGAAACAGAGGGGCTGAAACAGAGGGACTGATACAGAGGGGCTGAAAGAGAGGGGCTGAAACAGAGGGCGAGAAACAGAGGGGCTGAAACAGAGGGCGAGAAACAGAGGGGCTAAAAACAGAGGGGCTGAAACAGAGGGTCTGAAACAGAGGGGTTGAAACAGAGTGCCAGAAACAGAGGGCGAGAAACAGAGAGCGAGAAACAGAGGGCGAGAAACAGTGGTGCTGAAACAGAGGGGCTGAAACAGAGGGGCTGAAACAGAGGGGCTGAAACAGAGGGCGAGAAACAGACTGGCTGAAACAGAGGGGCAGAAACAGAGGGCGAGAAACAGAGGGGCTGAAACAGAGGGGCTGAAACAGAGGGGCTGAAACAGAGGGGCTGAAAGAGACGGGCTGAAACAGAGGGGCTGAAACAGAGGTCGAGAAACAGAGGGCGAGAAACAGAGGGGCTGAAACAGAGGGGCAGGAAGAGAGGGGCTGAAAAAGAGGGGCTGAAACAGAGGGCTAGAAACAGAGGGCGAGAAACAGAGGGGCTGAAACAGAGGGGCTGATACAGAGGGGCTGAAACAGAGGGGCTGAAACAGAGGGCGTGAAACAGAGGGGCTGAAACAGAGGGCGAGAAACAGAGGGGCTGAAACAGAGAGGCTGAAACAGAGGGGCTGAAACAGAGTGGCTGAAAGAGAGGGCGAGAAACAGAGGGGTTGAAACAGAGGGCGAGAAACAGAGGGGTTGAAACAGAGGGCGAGAAACAGAGGGGCTGAAACAGAGGGCGAGAAACAGAGGGCGAGAAACAGAGGAGCTGAAACAGAGGGGCTGAAACAGAGGGGCCGAAAAAGAGGGGCTGAAACAGAGGCGAGAAACAGAGGGGCTGAAACAGAGGGGCTGATACAGAGGGGCTGAAAAAGAGGGCGAGAAAACAGTGGGCGAGAAACAGAGGGCGAGAAACAGAGGGCGAGAAACAGAGGGCGAGAAACAGAGGGCGAGAAACAGAGAGCGAGAAACAGAGGGGCTGAAACAGAGGGGCTGAAACAGAGGGGCTGAAACAGAGGGGCTGAAACAGAGGGCGAGAAACAGAGAGGCTGAAACAGAGGGGCTGAAACAGAGGGGCTGAAACAGAGGGGCTGAAACAGAGGGCGAGAAACAGAGGGCGAGAAACAGAGGGGCTGATACAGAGGAGCTGAAACAGAGGGGCTGAAACAGAGGGCGAGAAACAGAGGGGGTGAAACAGAGGGGCTGAAACAGAGGGGCTGAAACAGAGGGCGAGAAACAGAGGGGCTGAAACAGAGGGGCTGAAACAGAGGGGCTGAAACAGAGGGGCTGAAACAGAGGGCGAGAAACAGTGGGCGAGAAACAAAGGGCGAGAAACAGAGGGGCTGAAACAGAGGGGCTGAAACAGAGGGGCTGAAACAGAGGGCGAGAAACAGAGGGCGAGAAACAGAGGGCGAGAAACAGAGGGCGAGAAACAGGGGGGCTGAAACAGAGGGCGAGAAACAGAGGGGCTGAAACAGAGGGGCTGAAACACAGGGCGAGAAACAGAGGGCGAGAAACAGAGGGGTTGAAACAGAGGGGCTGATACAGAGGGGCTGAAACAGAGGGGCTGAAACAGAGGGCGAGAAACAGAGGGGCTGAAACAGAGGGCGAGAAACAGAGGGGCTAAAAACAGAGGGGCTGAAACAGAGGGGCTGAAACAGAGGGGCTGAAACAGAGGCGAGAAACAGAGGGCGAGAAACAGAGGGCGAGAAACAGAGAGCGAGAAACAGAGGGCGAGAAACAGAGGGGCTGAAACAGAGGGGCAGAAACAGAGGGGCTGAAACAGAGGGGCTGAAACAGAGGGCGAGAAACAGAGGGCGAGAAACAGAGGGGCTGAAACAGAGGGGCTGAAACAGAGGGGCTGAAACAGAGGGCGAGAAACAGAGGGGCTGAAACAGAGAGGCTGAAACAGAGGGGCTGAAATAGAGGGGCTGAAACAGAGGGCGAGAAACAGAGGAGCTGAAACAGAGGGGCTGAAACAGAGGGGGTGAAACAGAGGGGCTGAAACTGAGGGCGAGAAACAGTGGGCGAGAAACAGAGGGCGAGAAACAGAGGGGCTGAAACAGAGGGGCTGAAACAGAGGGGCTGAAACAGAGGGCGAGAAACAGAGGGCGAGAAACAGAGGGCGAGAAACAGACGGGCTGAAACAGACGGGCTGAAAGAGACGGCCTGAAACAGAGGGACTGAAACAGAGGGCGAGAAACAGAGGGCGAGAAACAGAGGGGTTGAAACAGAGGGGCTGATACAGAGGGGCTGAAACCGAGGGGCTGAAACAGAGGGCGAGAAACAGAGGGGCTGAAACAGAGGGCGAGAAACAGAGGGGCTAAAAACAGAGGGGCTGAAACAGTTGGGCTGAAACTGAGGGGCTGAAACAGAGGGGCTGAAACAGAGGGTTTTTAAACAGAGGGCGAGAAACAGAGGGCGAGAAACAGAGGGGCTGAAACAGAGGGGCTGATACAGAGGGGCTGAAACAGAGGGGCTGAAACAGTTGGGCTGAAACTGAGGGGCTGAAACAGAGGCGAGAAACAGAGGGCGAGAAACAGAGAGCGAGAAACAGGGCGAGAAACAGAGGGCTGAAACAGAGGGGCTGAAACAGAGGGGCTGAAACAGAGGGGCTGAAACAGAGGGCGAGAAACAGAGGGCGAGAAACAGAGGGGCTGAAACAGAGGGGCTGATACAGAGGGGCTGAAACAGAGGGGCTGAAACAGAGGGCGAGAAACAGAGGGCGAGAAACAGAGGGGCTGAAACAGAGGGTCTGAAATAGAGGGGCTGAAACAGAGGGCGAGAAACAGAGGGGCTGAAACAGAGGGGCTGAAACAGAGGGGCTGAAACAGAGGGGCTGAAACAGAGGGCGAGAATCAGAGGGGCTGAAACAGAGGGGCTGAAACAGAGGGGCTGAAACAGAGGGGCTGAAACATAGGCGAGAAACAGAGGGCGAGAAACAGAGAGCGAGAAACAGAGGGCGAGAAACAGAGGGCGAGAAACAGAGGGGCTGAAACAGAGGGGCTGAAACAGAGGGGCTGAAACTCTGGGGCTGAAACAGAGGGGCTGAAACAGAGGGCGAGAAACAGAGGGGCTGAAACAGAGGGCGAGAAAAAGAGGGGCTGAAACAGAGGGCGAGAAACAGAGGGCGAGAAACAGAGGAGCTGAAACAGAGGGGCTGAAACAGAGGGGCCGAAACAGAGGGGCTGAAACAGAGGCGAGAAACAGAGGGGCTGAAACAGAGGGGCTGAAACAGAGGGGCTGAAACAGAGGGCGAGAAACAGTGGGCGAGAAACAAAGGGCGAGAAACAGAGGGGCTGAAACAGTGGGGCTGAAACAGAGGGCGAGAAACAGAGGGCGAGAAACAGAGGGCGAGAAACAGAGGGCGAGAAACAGAGAGCGAGAAACAGAGGGGCTGAAACAGAGGGGCTGAAACAGAGGGGCTGAAACAGAGGGCGAGAAACAGAAAGGCTGAAAGAGAGGGGCTGAAACAGAGGGGCTGAAACAGAGGGGCTGAAACAGAGGGGCTGAAACAGAGGGCGAGAAACAGAGGGGTTGAAACAGAGGGGCTGATACAGAGGGGCTGAAACAGAGGGGCTGAAACAGAGGGCGTGAAACAGAGGGGCTGAAACAGAGGGCGAGAAACAGAGGGGCTGAAACAGAGGGGCTGAACCAGAGGGGCTGAAACAGAGGGGCTGAAACACAGGGCGAGAAACAGAGGGCGAGAAACAGAGAGCGAGAAACAGAGGGCTAGAAACAGAGGGCGAGAAACAGAGGGGCTGAAACAGAGGGGCTGAAACAGAGGGGCTGAAACAGAGGGGCTGAAACAGAGGGTTTGAAAGAGAGGGCGAGAAACAGAGGGCGAGAAACAAAGGGGCTGAAACTGAGTGCGAGAAACAGTGGGCGAGAAACAGAGGGCGAGAAACAGAGGGGTTGAAACAGAGGGGCTGAAACAGAGGGGCTGAAACAGAGGGCGAGAAACAGAGGGGCTGAAACAGAGGGCGAGAAAAAGAGGGGCTGAAACAGAGGGCGAGAAACAGAGGGCGAGAAACAGAGGAGCTGAAACAGAGGGGCTGAAACAGAGGGGCCGAAACAGAGGGGCTGAAACAGAGGCGAGAAACAGAGGGGCTGAAACAGAGGGGCTGAAACAGAGGGGCTGAAACAGAGGGGCTGAAACAGAGGGTTTTTAAACAGAGGGCGAGAAACAGAGGGCGAGAAACAGAGGGGCTGAAACAGAGGGGCTGATACAGAGGGGCTGAAACAGAGGGGCTGAAACAGAGGGCGAGAATTAGAGGGGCTGAAACTGAGTGGCTGAAACAGAGGGCGAGAAACAGAGGGGTTGAAACAGAGGGGCTGAAACAGAGGGGCTGAAACAGAGGGCGAGAAACAGAGGGGCTGAAACAGAGGGCGAGAAAAAGAGGGGCTGAAACAGAGGGCGAGAAACAGAGGGCGAGAAACAGAGGAGCTGAAACAGAGGGGCTGAAACAGAGGGGCCGAAACAGAGGGGCTGAAACAGAGGCGAGAAACAGAGGGGCTGAAACAGAGGGGCTGATACAGAGGGGCTGAAACAGAGGGCGAGAAACAGTGGGCGAGAAACAAAGGGCGAGAAACAGAGGGGCTGAAACAGTGGGGCTGAAACAGAGGGCGAGAAACAGAGGGCGAGAAACAGAGGGCGAGAAACAGAGGGCGAGAAACAGAGAGCGAGAAACAGAGGGGCTGAAACAGAGGGGCTGAAACAGAGGGGCTGAAACAGAGGGCGAGAAACAGAGAGGCTGAAACAGAGGGGCTGAAACAGAGGGGCTGAAACAGAGGGGCTGAAACAGAGGGCGAGAAACAGAGGGCGAGAAACAGAGGGGCTGATACAGAGGAGCTGAAACAGAGGGGCTGAAACAGAGGGCGAGAAACAGAGGGGCTGAAACAGAGGGGCTGAAACAGAGGGGCTGAAAAAGAGGGGCTGAAACAGAGGGCGAGAAACAGAGGGGCTGAAACAGAGGGGCTGAAACAGAGGGGCTGAAACAGAGGGGCTGAAACAGAGGGCGAGAAACAGTGGGCGAGAAACAGAGGGCGAGAAACAGAGGGGCTGAAACAGAGGGGCTGAAACAGAGGGGCTGAAACAGAGGGCGAGAAACTGAGGGCGAGAAACAGAAGGCGAGAAACAGAGGGCGAGAAACAGGGGGGCTGAAACAGAGGGCGAGAAACAGAGGGGCTGAAACAGAGGCGCTGAAACAGAGGGCGAGAAACAGAGGGCGAGAAACAGAGGGGTTGAAACAGAGGGGCTGATACAGAGGGGCTGAAACAGAGGGGCTGAAACAGAGGGCGAGAAACAGAGGGGCTGAAACAGAGGGCGAGAAACAGATTGGCTAAAAACAGAGGGGCTGAAACAGAGGGGCTGAAACAGAGGGGCTGAAACAGAGGCGAGAAACAGAGGGCGAGAAACAGAGGGCGAGAAACAGAGAGCGAGAAACAGAGGGCGAGAAACAGAGGGGCTGAAACAGAGGGGCTGAAACAGAGGGGCTGAAACAGAGGGGCTGAAACAGAGGGCGAGAAACAGAGGGCGAGAAACAGAGGGGCTGAAACAGAGGGGCTGAAACAGAGGGGCTGAAACAGAGGGCGAGAAACAGAGGGGCTGAAACAGAGAGGCTGAAACAGAGGGGCTGAAACAGAGGGGCTGAAACAGAGGGCGAGAAACAGAGGGGCTGAAACAGAGTGGCTGAAACTGAGGGGCTGAAACAGAGGGGCTGAAACTGAGGGCGAGAAACAGTGGGCGAGAAACAGAGGGCGAGAAACAGAGGGGCTGAAACAGAGGGGCTGAAACAGAGGGGCTGAAACAGAGGGCGAGAAACAGAGGGCGAGAAACAGAGGGCGAGAAATAGAGGGCGAGAAACAGAGGGGCTGAAACAGAGGGGCTGAAAGAGACGGCCTGAAACAGAGGGACTGAAACAGAGGGGCTGAAACTGAGGGGCTGAAACTGAGGGGCTGAAACAGAGGCGAGAAACAGAGGGCGAGAAACAGAGAGCGAGAAACAGGGCGAGAAACAGAGGGCTGAAACAGAGGGGCTGAAACAGAGGGGCTGAAACAGAGGGGCTGAAACAGAGGCGAGAAACAGAGGGGCTGAAACAGAGGGGCTGAAACAGAGGGGCTGAAACAGAGGGGCTGAAACAGAGGGTTTTTAAACAGAGGGCGAGAAACAGAGGGCGAGAAACAGAGGGGCTGAAACAGAGGGGCTGATACAGAGGGGCTGAAACAGAGGGGCTGAAACAGAGGGCGAGAATTAGAGGGGCTGAAACTGAGCGGCTGAAACAGAGGGCGAGAAACAGAGGGGTTGAAACAGAGGGGCTGAAACAGAGGGGCTGAAACAGAGGGCGAGAAACAGAGGTGCTGAAACAGAGGGCGAGAAAAAGAGGGGCTGAAACAGAGGGCGAGAAACAGAGGGCGAGAAACAGAGGAGCTGAAACAGAGGGGCTGAAACAGAGGGGCCGAAACAGAGGGGCTGAAACAGAGGCGAGAAACAGAGGGGCTGAAACAGAGGGGCTGATACAGAGGGGCTGAAACAGAGGGCGAGAAACAGTGGGCGAGAAACAAAGGGCGAGAAACAGAGGGGCTGAAACAGTGGGGCTGAAACAGAGGGCGAGAAACAGAGGGCGAGAAACAGAGGGCGAGAAACAGAGGGCGAGAAACAGAGAGCGAGAAACAGAGGGGCTGAAAGAGAGGGGCTGAAACAGAGGGGCTGAAACAGAGGGCGAGAAACAGAGAGGCTGAAACAGAGGGGCTGAAACAGAGGGGCTGAAACAGAGGGGCTGAAACAGAGGGCGAGAAACAGAGGGCGAGAAACAGAGGGGCTGATACAGAGGAGCTGAAACAGAGGGGCTGAAACAGAGGGCGAGAAACAGAGGGGCTGAAACAGAGGGGCTGAAACAGAGGGGCTGAAACAGAGGGGCTGAAACAGAGGGCGAGAAACAGTGGGCGAGAAACAGAGGGCGAGAAACAGAGGGGCTGAAACAGAGGGGCTGAAACAGAGGGGCTGAAACAGAGGGCGAGAAACAGAGGGCGAGAAACAGAGGGCGAGAAACAGAGGGCGAGAAACAGGGGGGCTGAAACAGAGGGCGAGAAACAGAGGGGCTGAAACAGAGGGGCTGAAACAGAGGGCGAGAAACAGAGGGCGAGAAACAGAGGGGTTGAAACAGAGGGGCTGATACAGAGGGGCTGAAACAGAGGGGCTGAAACAGAGGGCGAGAAACAGAGGGGCTGAAACAGAGGGCGAGAAACAGAGGGGCTAAAAACAGAGGGGCTGAAACAGAGGGGCTGAAACAGAGGGGCTGAAACAGAGGCGAGAAACAGAGGGCGAGAAACAGAGGGCGAGAAACAGAGAGCGAGAAACAGAGGGCGAGAAACAGAGGGGCTGAAACAGAGGGGCTGAAACAGAGGGGCTGAAACAGAGGGCGAGAAACAGAGGGCGAGAAACAGAGGGGCTGAAACAGAGGGGCTGAAACAGAGGGGCTGAAACAGAGGGCGAGAAACAGAGGGGCTGAAACAGAGAGGCTGAAACAGAGGGGCTGAAACAGAGGGGCTGAAACAGAGGGCGAGAAACAGAGAGGCTGAAACAGAGGGGCTGAAACAGAGGGGCTGAAACAGAGGGGCTGAAACTGAGGGCGAGAAACAGTGGGCGAGAAACAGAGGGCGAGAAACAGAGGGGCTGAAACAGAGGGGCTGAAACAGAGGGGCTGAAACAGAGGGCGAGAAACAGAGGGCGAGAAACAGAGGGCGAGAAATAGAGGGCGAGAAACAGAGGGGCTGAAACAGAGAGGCTGAAAGAGACGGCCTGAAACAGAGGGACTGAAACAGAGGGGCTGAAACTGAGGGGCTGAAACTGAGGGGCTGAAACAGAGGCGAGAAACAGAGGGCGAGAAACAGAGAGCGAGAAACAGGGCGAGAAACAGAGGGCTGAAACAGAGGGGCTGAAACAGAGGGGCTGAAACAGAGGGGCTGAAACAGAGGGCGAGAAACAGAGGGCGAGAAACAGAGGGGCTGAAACAGAGGGGCTGATACAGAGGGGCTGAAACAGAGGGGCTGAAACAGAGGGCGAGAAACAGAGTGCGAGAAACAGAGGGGCTGAAACAGAGGGTCTGAAACAGAGGGGCTGAAACAGAGGGCGAGAAACAGAGGGGCTGAAACAGAGGGGCTGAAACAGAGGGGCTGAAACAGAGGGGCTGAAACAGAGGGCGAGAAACAGAGGGGCTGAAACAGAGGGGCTGAAACAGAGGGGCTGAAACAGAGGGGCTGAAACATAGGCGAGAAACAGAGGGCGAGAAACAGAGAGCGAGAAACTGAGGGCGAGAAACAGAGGGCGAGAAACAGAGGGGCTGAAACAGAGGGGCTGAAACAGAGGGGCTGAAACTGAGGGGCTGAAACAGAGGGCGAGAAACAGAGGGCGAGAAACAGAGGGGCTGAAACAGAGGGGCTGAAACAGAGGGGCAGAAACAGAGGGCGAGAAACAGAGGGGCTGAAACAGAGGGGCTGAAACAGAGGGGCTGAAACAGAGGAGCTAAAACAGAGGGCGAGAAACAGAGGGGCTGAAACAGAGGGGCTGAAACAGAGGGGCTGAAACTGAGTGCGAGAAACAGTGGGCGAGAAACAGAGGGGCTGAAACAGAGGGCGAGAAACAGAGGGGCAAAAAACAGAGGGGCTGAAACCGAGGGGCTGAAACAGAGGGCGAGAAACAGAGGGGCTGAAACAGAGGGCGAGAAACAGAGGGGCAAAAAACAGAGGGTCTGAAACAGAGGGGCTGAAACTGAGGGGCTGAAACAGAGGCGAGAAACAGAGGGCGAGAAACAGAGAGCGAGAAACAGGGCGAGAAACAGAGGGCTGAAACAGAGGGGCTGAAACAGAGGGGCTGAAACAGAGGGGCTGAAACAGAGGGCGAGAAACAGAGGGGCTGAAACAGAGGGGCTGATACAGAGGGGCTGAAACAGAGGGGCTGAAACAGAGGGCAAGAAACAGAGGGGCTGAAACAGAGGGGCTGAAACAGAGGGCGAGAAACAGAGGGGCTGAAACAGAGGGGCTGAAACAGAGGGGCTGAAACAGAGGGCTAGAAACAGAGGTGCTGAAACAGAGGGCGAGAAACAGAGGGGCTGAAACAGTGGGCGAGAAACAGAGGGCGAGAAACAGAGGAGCTGAAACAGAGGGGCTGAAACAGAGGGGCTGAAACAGAGGGGCTGAAACAGAGGGGCTGAAACAGAGGGCGGGGAACACAGTGGCTGAAACAGAGGGGCTGAAAGAGAGGGGCTGAAACAGAGGGCGAGAAACAGAGAGCGAGAAACAGAGGGCGAGAAACAGAGGGCGAGAAACAGAGGGGCTGAAACAGAGGGCGAGAAACAGAGGGCGAGAAACAGAGGGCGAGAAACAGATGGCGAGAAACAGAGGGGGAGAAACAGAGGGGCTGAAACAGAGGGGCTGAAACAGAGGGGCTGTAACAGAGGGGCTGAAACAGAGGGGCTGAAACAGAGGGGCTGAAACAGAGGGGCTGAAACAGAGGGCGAGAAACAGAGGGGCTGAAACAGAGGGGTTGAAACAGAGGAGCTGAAACAGAGGGCGAGAAACAGAGGGGCTGAAACAGAGGGCTTGAAACAGAGGGCGAGAAACAGAGGGGCTGAAACAGAGGGGCTGAAACAGAGGGGCTGAAACAGAGGGTTTGAAACAGAGGGCGAGAAACAGAGGGGCTGAAACAGAGGGGCTGAAACAGAGGGCGAGAAACAGAGGGGCTGAAACAGAGGGACTGAAACAGAGGGGCTGAAACAGAGGGCGAGAAACAGAGGGGCTGAAACAGAGGGGCTGAAACAGAGGGCGAGAAACAGAGGGGCTGAAACAGTGGGGCTGAAACAGAGGGCGAGAAACAGAGGGGATGAAACAGAGGGCGAGAAACAGAGGGGCTGAAACAGAGGGCGAGAAACAGAGGGCGAGAAACAGAGGAGCTGAAACAGAGGGGCTGAAACAGAGGGTCTGAAACAGAGGGGCTGAAACAGAGGGGCTGAAACAGAGGGCGAGAAACTGAGGGGCTGAAACGGAGGGGCTGATACAGAGGGGCTGAAACAGAGGGCGAGAAACAGAGGGCGAGAAACAGAGGGCGAGAAACAGAGGGGCTGAAACCGAGGGGCTGAAACAGAGGGCGAGAAACAGAGGGCGAGAAACAGTGGGCGAGAAACAGAGAGCGAGAAACAGTGGGGCTGAAAAAGAGGGGCTGAAACAGAGGGCGAGAAACAGAGAGGCTGAAACAGAGGGGCTGAAACAGAGGGGCTGAAACAGAGGGCTGAAAAAGAGGGCGAGAAACAGAGGGCGAGAAACAGAGGGGCTGAAACAGAGGGGCTGAAACAGAGGGGCTGAAACAGAGGGGCTGAAACAGAGGGCGAGAAACAGAGGGGCTGAAACAGAGGGGCTGAAACAGAGGGGCTGAAACAGAGGGGCTGAAACAGAGGGCGAGAAAAAGAGGGGCTGAAACAGAGGGGCTGAAACAGAGGGGCTGAAACAGAGGGCGAGAAACAGTGGGCGAGAAACAGATTGGCTAAAAACAGAGGGGCTGAAACAGAGGGGCTGAAACAGAGGGGCTGAAACAGAGGCGAGAAACAGAGGGCGAGAAACAGAGGGCGAGAAACAGAGAGCGAGAAACAGAGGGCGAGAAACAGAGGCGCTGAAACAGAGGGGCTGAAACAGAGGGGCTGAAACAGAGGGGCTGAAACAGAGGGCGAGAAACAGAGGGCGAGAAACAGAGGGGCTGAAACAGAGGGGCTGAAACAGAGGGGCTGAAACAGAGGGCGAGAAACAGAGGGGCTGAAACAGAGAGGCTGAAACAGAGGGGCTGAAACAGAGGGGCTGAAACAGAGGGCGAGAAACAGAGGGGCTGAAACAGAGGGGCTGAAACAGAGGGGCTGAAACAGAGGGGCTGAAACTGAGGGCGAGAAACAGTGGGCGAGAAACAGAGGGCGAGAAACAGAGGGTCTGAAACAGAGGGGCTGAAACAGAGGGCGAGAAACAGAGGGGCTGAAACAGAGGGGCTGAAACAGAGGGGCTGAAACAGAGGGGCTGAAACAGAGGGCGAGAAACAGAGGGGCTGAAACAGAGGGGCTGAAACAGAGGGGCTGAAACAGAGGGGCTGAAACATAGGCGAGAAACAGAGGGCGAGAAACAGAGAGCGAGAAACTGAGGGCGAGAAACAGAGGGCGAGAAACAGAGGGGCTGAAACAGAGGGGCTGAAACAGAGGGGCTGAAACAGAGGGGCAGAAACAGAGGGCGAGAAACAGAGGGGCTGAAACAGAGGGGCTGAAACAGAGGGGCTGAAACAGAGGGGCTAAAACAGAGGGCGAGAAACAGAGGGGCTGAAACAGAGGGGCTGAAACAGAGCGGCTGAAACTGAGTGCGAGAAACAGTGGGCGAGAAACAGAGGGGCTGAAACAGAGGGCGAGAAACAGAGGGGCAAAAAACAGAGGGGCTGAAACCGAGGGGCTGAAACAGAGGGCGAGAAACAGAGGGGCTGAAACAGAGGGCGAGAAACAGAGGGGCAAAAAACAGAGGGTCTGAAACAGAGGGGCTGAAACTGAGGGGCTGAAACAGAGGCGAGAAACAGAGGGCGAGAAACAGAGAGCGAGAAACAGGGCGAGAAACAGAGGGCTGAAACAGAGGGGCTGAAACAGAGGGGCTGAAACAGAGGGGCTGAAACAGAGGGCGAGAAACAGAGGGGCTGAAACAGAGGGGCTGATACAGAGGGGCTGAAACAGAGGGGCTGAAACAGAGGGCAAGAAACAGAGGGGCTGAAACAGAGGGGCTGAAACAGAGGGCGAGAAACAGAGGGGCTGAAACAGAGGGGCTGAAACAGAGGGGCTGAAACAGAGGGCGAGAAACAGAGGTGCTGAAACAGAGGGCGAGAAACAGAGGGGCTGAAACAGTGGGCGAGAAACAGAGGGCGAGAAACAGAGGAGCTGAAACAGAGGGGCTGAAACAGAGGGGCTGAAACAGAGGGGCTGAAACAGAGGGCGGGAAACACAGTGGCTGAAACAGAGGGGCTGAAAGAGAGGGGCTGAAACAGAGGGCGAGAAACAGAGAGCGAGAAACAGAGGGCGAGAAACAGAGGGCGAGAAACAGAGGTGCTGAAACAGAGGGCGAGAAACAGAGGGCGAGAAACAGAGGGCGAGAAACAGATGGCGAGAAACAGAGGGGGAGAAACAGAGGGGCTGAAACAGAGGGGCTGAAACAGAGGGGCTGTAACAGAGGGGCTGAAACAGAGGGGCTGAAACAGAGGGGCTGAAACAGAGGGGCTGAAACAGAGGGCGAGAAACAGAGGGGCTGAAACAGAGGGGTTGAAACAGAGGAGCTGAAACAGAGGGCGAGAAACAGAGGGGCTGAAACAGAGGGCTTGAAACAGAGGGCGAGAAACAGAGGGGCTGAAACAGAGGGGCTGAAACAGAGGGGCTGAAACAGAGGGTTTGAAACAGAGGGCGAGAAACAGAGGGGCTGAAACAGAGGGGCTGAAACAGAGGGCGAGAAACAGAGGGGCTGAAACAGAGGGACTGAAACAGAGGGGCTGAAACAGAGGGCGAGAAACAGAGGGGCTGAAACAGAGGGGCTGAAACAGAGGGCGAGAAACAGAGGGGCTGAAACAGTGGGGCTGAAACAGAGGGCGAGAAACAGAGGGGATGAAACAGAGGGCGAGAAACAGAGGGGCTGAAACAGAGGGCGAGAAACAGAGGGCGAGAAACAGAGGAGCTGAAACAGAGGGGCTGAAACAGAGGGTCTGAAACAGAGGGGCTGAAACAGAGGGGCTGAAACAGAGGGCGAGAAACTGAGGGGCTGAAACGGAGGGGCTGATACAGAGGGGCTGAAACAGAGGGCGAGAAACAGAGGGCGAGAAACAGAGGGCGAGAAACAGAGGGGCTGAAACCGAGGGGCTGAAACAGAGGGCGAGAAACAGAGGGCGAGAAACAGTGGGGGAGAAACAGAGAGCGAGAAACAGTGGGGCTGAAAAAGAGGGGCTGAAACAGAGGGCGAGAAACAGAGAGGCTGAAACAGAGGGGCTGAAACAGAGGGGCTGAAACAGAGGGCTGAAAAAGAGGGCGAGAAACAGAGGGCGAGAAACAGAGGGGCTGAAACAGAGGGGCTGAAACAGAGGGGCTGAAACAGAGGGGCTGAAACAGAGGGCGAGAAACAGAGGGGCTGAAACAGAGGGGCTGAAACAGAGGGGCTGAAACAGAGGGGCTGAAACAGAGGGCGAGAAAAAGAGGGGCTGAAACAGAGGGGCTGAAACAGAGGGGCTGAAACAGAGGGCGAGAAACAGTGGGCGAGAAACAGAATGGCTAAAAACAGAGGGGCTGAAACAGAGGGGCTGAAACAGAGGGGCTGAAACAGAGGGCGAGAAACAGAGGGCGAGAAACAGAGGGCGAGAAACAGAGAGCGAGAAACAGAGGGCGAGAAACAGAGGCGCTGAAACAGAGGGGCTGAAACAGAGGGGCTGAAACAGAGGGGCTGAAACAGAGGGCGAGAAACAGAGGGCGAGAAACAGAGGGGCTGAAACAGAGGGGCTGAAACAGAGGGGCTGAAACAGAGGGCGAGAAACAGAGGGGCTGAAACAGAGAGGCTGAAACAGAGGGGCTGAAACAGAGGGGCTGAAACAGAGGGCGAGAAACAGAGGGGCTGAAACAGAGGGGCTGAAACAGAGGGGCTGAAACAGAGGGGCTGAAACTGAGGGCGAGAAACAGTGGGCGAGAAACAGAGGGCGAGAAACAGAGGGGCTGAAACAGAGGGGCTGAAACAGAGGGGCTGAAACAGAGGGCGAGAAACAGAGGGCGAGAAACAGAGGGCGAGAAATAGAGGGCGAGAAACAGAGGGGCTGAAACAGAGGGGCTGAAAGAGACGGCCTGAAACAGAGGGACTGAAACAGAGGGGCTGAAACTGAGGGGCTGAAACTGAGGGGCTGAAACAGAGGCGAGAAACAGAGGGCGAGAAACAGAGAGCGAGAAACAGGGCGAGAAACAGAGGGCTGAAACAGAGGGGCTGAAACAGAGGGGCTGAAACAGAGGGGCTGAAACAGAGGGTTTTTAAACAGAGGGCGAGAAACAGAGGGCGAGAAACAGAGGGGCTGAAACAGAGGGGCTGATACAGAGGGGCTGAAACAGAGGGGCTGAAACAGAGGGCGAGAATTAGAGGGGCTGAAACTGAGTGGCTGAAACAGAGGGCGAGAAACAGAGGGGTTGAAACAGAGGGGCTGAAACAGAGGGGCTGAAACAGAGGGCGAGAAACAGAGGTGCTGAAACAGAGGGCGAGAAAAAGAGGGGCTGAAACAGAGGGCGAGAAACAGAGGGAGAGAAACAGAGGAGCTGAAAGAGAGGGGCTGAAACAGAGGGGCCGAAACAGAGGGGCTGAAACAGAGGCGAGAAACAGAGGGGCTGAAACAGAGGGGCTGATACAGAGGGGCTGAAACAGAGGGCGAGAAACAGTGGGCGAGAAACAAAGAGCGAGAAACAGAGGGGCTGAAACAGTGGGGCTGAAACAGAGGGCGAGAAACAGAGGGCGAGAAACAGAGGGCGAGAAACAGAGGGCGAGAAACAGAGAGCGAGAAACAGAGGGGCTGAAAGAGAGGGGCTGAAACAGAGGGGCTGAAACAGAGGGCGAGAAACAGAGAGGCTGAAACAGAGGGGCTGAAACAGAGGGGCTGAAACAGAGGGGCTGAAACAGAGGGCGAGAAACAGAGGGCGAGAAACAGAGGGGCTGATACAGAGGAGCTGAAACAGAGGGGCTGAAACAGAGGGCGAGAAACAGAGGGGCTGAAACAGAGGGGCTGAAACAGAGGGGCTGAAAAAGAGGGGCTGAAACAGAGGGCGAGAAACAGAGGGGCTGAAACAGAGGGGCTGAAACAGAGGGGCTGAAACAGAGGGGCTGAAACAGAGGGCGAGAAACAGTGGGCGAGAAACAGAGGGCGAGAAACAGAGGGGCTGAAACAGAGGGGCTGAAACAGAGGGGCTGAAACAGAGGGCGAGAAACAGAGGGCGAGAAACAGAGGGCGAGAAACAGAGGGCGAGAAACAGGGGGGCTGAAACAGAGGGCGAGAAACAGAGGGGCTGAAACAGAGGGGCTGAAACAGAGGGCGAGAAACAGAGGGCGAGAAACAGAGGGGTTGAAACAGAGGGGCTGATACAGAGGGGCTGAAACAGAGGGGCTGAAACAGAGGGCGAGAAACAGAGGGGCTGAAACAGAGGGCGAGAAACAGAGGGGCTAAAAACAGAGGGGCTGAAACAGAGGGGCTGAAACAGAGGGGCTGAAACAGAGGCGAGAAACAGAGGGCGAGAAACAGAGGGCGAGAAACAGAGAGCGAGAAACAGAGGGCGAGAAACAGAGGGGCTGAAACAGAGGGGCTGAAACAGAGGGGCTGAAACAGAGGGGCTGAAACAGAGGGCGAGAAACAGAGGGCGAGAAACAGAGGGGCTGAAACAGAGGGGCTGAAACAGAGGGGCTGAAACAGAGGGCGAGAAACAGAGGGGCTGAAACAGAGAGGCTGAAACAGAGGGGCTGAAACAGAGGGGCTGAAACAGAGGGCGAGAAACAGAGGGGCTGAAACAGAGGGGCTGAAACAGAGGGGCTGAAACAGAGGGGCTGAAACTGAGGGCGAGAAACAGTGGGCGAGAAACAGAGGGCGAGAAACAGAGGGGCTGAAACAGAGGGGCTGAAACAGAGGGGCTGAAACAGAGGGCGAGAAACAGAGGGCGAGAAACAGAGGGCGAGAAATAGAGGGCGAGAAACAGAGGGGCTGAAACAGAGGGGCTGAAAGAGACGGCCTGAAACAGAGGGACTGAAACAGAGGGGCTGAAACTGAGGGGCTGAAACTGAGGGGCTGAAACAGAGGCGAGAAACAGAGGGCGAGAAACAGAGAGCGAGAAACAGGGCGAGAAACAGAGGGCTGAAACAGAGGGGCTGAAACAGAGGGGCTGAAACAGAGGGGCTGAAACAGAGGGCGAGAAACAGAGTGCGAGAAACAGAGGGGCTGAAACAGAGGGGCTGATACAGAGGGGCTGAAACAGAGGGGCTGAAACAGAGGGCGAGAAATAGAGTGCGAGAAACAGAGGGGCTGAAACAGAGGGTCTGAAACAGAGGGGCTGAAACAGAGGGCGAGAAACAGAGGGGCTGAAACAGAGGGGCTCTAACAGAGGGGCTGAAACAGAGGGGCTGAAACAGAGGGCGAGAAACAGAGGGGCTGAAACAGAGGGGCTGAAACAGAGGGGCTGAAACAGAGGGGCTGAAACATAGGCGAGAAACAGAGGGCGAGAAACAGAGAGCGAGAAACAGAGGGCGAGAAACAGAGGGCGAGAAACAGAGGGGCTGAAACAGAGGGGCTGAAACAGAGGGGCTGAAACTGAGGGGCTGAAACAGAGGGCGAGAAACAGAGGGCGAGAAACAGAGGGGCTGAAACAGAGGGGCTGAAACAGAGGGGCAGAAACAGAGGGCGAGAAACAGAGGGGCTGAAACAGAGGGGCTGAAACAGAGGGGCTGAAACAGAGGGGCTGAAACAGAGGGCGAGAAAAAGAGGGGCTGAAACAGAGGGGCTGAAACAGAGGGGCTGAAACAGAGGGCGAGAAACAGTGGGCGAGAAACAGAGGGCGAGAGACAGAGGGGCTGAAACAGAGGGGCTGAAACAGAGGGGCTGAAACAGAGGGCGAGAAACCGAGGGCGAGAAACAGAGGGCGAGAAACAGAGGGCGAGAAACAGAGGGGCTGAAACAGAGGGGCTGAAAGAGACGGGCTGAAACAGAGGGGCTGAAACAGAGGGCGAGAAACAGAGGGCGAGAAACAGAGGGGCTGAAACAGAGGGGCTGATACAGAGGGGATGAAAGAGAGGGGCTGAAACAGAGGGCGAGAAACAGAGGGGCTGAAACAGAGGGCGAGAAACAGAGGGGCTAAAAACAGACTGGCTGAAACAGAGGGGCTGAAACAGAGGGGTTGAAACAGAGTGCCAGAAACAGAGGGCGAGAAACAGAGAGCGAGAAACAGAGGGCGAGAAACAGTGGGGCTGAAACAGAGGGGCTGAAACAGAGGGGCTGAAACAGAGGGGCTGAAACAGAGGGCGAGAAACAGACTGGCTGAAACAGAGGGGCAGAAACAGAGGGCGAGAAACAGAGGGGCTGAAACAGAGGGGCTGAAACAGAGGGGCTGAAACAGAGGGGCTGAAAGAGACGGGCTGAAACAGAGGGGCTGAAACAGAGGTCGAGAAACAGAGGGCGAGAAACAGAGGGGCTGAAACAGAGGGGCTGAAAGAGATGGGCTGAAACAGAGGGGCTGAAACAGAGGGCTAGAAACAGAGGGCGAGAAACAGAGGGGCTGAAACAGAGGGGCTGATACAGAGGGCGAGAAACAGAGGGCGAGAAACAGAGGGGTTGAAACAGAGGGGCTGATACAGAGGGGCTGAAACCGAGGGGCTGAAACAGAGGGCGGGAAACAGAGGGGCTGAAACAGAGGGCGAGAAACAGAGGGGCTAAAAACAGAGGGTCTGAAACAGAGGGGCTGAAACTGAGGGGCTGAAACAGAGGCGAGAAACAGAGGGCGAGAAACAGAGAGCGAGAAACAGGGCGAGAAACAGAGGGCTGAAACAGAGGGGCTGAAACAGAGGGGCTGAAACAGAGGGGCTGAAACAGAGGGCGAGAAACAGAGGGCGAGAAACAGAGGGGCTGAAACAGAGGGGCTGATACAGAGGGGCTGAAACAGAGGGGCTGAAACAGAGGGCAAGAAACAGAGGGGCTGAAACAGAGGGGCTGAAACAGAGGGCGAGAAACAGAGGGGCTGAAACAGAGGGGCTGAAACAGAGGGGCTGAAACAGAGGGCGAGAAACAGAGGGGCTGAAACAGAGGGCGAGAAACAGAGGGGCTGAAACAGTGGGCGAGAAACAGAGGGCGAGAAACAGAGGAGCTGAAACAGAGGGGCTGAAACAGAGGGGCTGAAACAGAGGGGCTGAAACAGAGGGGCTGAAACAGAGGGCGGGAAACACAGTGGCTGAAACAGAGGGGCTGAAACAGAGGGGCTGAAACAGAGGGCGAGAAACAGAGAGCGAGAAACAGAGGGCGAGAAACAGAGGGCGAGAAACAGAGGGGCTGAAACAGAGGGCGAGAAACAGAGGGCGAGAAACAGAGGGCGAGAAACAGATGGCGAGAAACAGAGGGGGAGAAACAGAGGGGCTGAAACAGAGGGGCTGAAACAGAGGGGCTGTAACAGAGGGGCTGAAACAGAGGGGCTGAAACAGAGGGGCTGAAACAGTGGGGCTGAAACAGAGGGCGAGAAACAGAGGGGCTGAAACAGAGGGGTTGAAACAGAGGAGCTGAAACAGAGGGCGAGAAACAGAGGGGCTGAAACAAAGGTCGAGAAACAGAGGGCGAGAAACAGAGGGGCTGAAACAGAGGGGCTGAAACAGAGGGGCTGAAACAGAGGGTTTGAAACAGAGGGCGAGAAACAGAGGGGCTGAAACAGAGGGGCTGAAACAGAGGGCGAGAAACAGAGGGGCTGAAACAGAGGGACTGAAACAGAGGGGCTGAAACAGAGGGCGAGAAACAGAGGGGCTGAAACAGAGGGGCTGAAACAGAGGGCGAGAAACAGAGGGGCTGAAACAGAGGGGCTGAAACAGAGGGCGAGAAACAGAGGGGATGAAACAGAGGGCGAGAAACAGAGGGGCTGAAACAGAGGGCGAGAAACAGAGGGCGAGAAACAGAGGAGCTGAAACAGAGGGGCTGAAACAGAGGGTCTGAAACAGAGGGGCTGAAACAGAGGGGCTGAAACAGAGGGCGAGAAACTGAGGGGCTGAAACGGAGGGGCTGATACAGAGGGGCTGAAACAGAGGGCGAGAAACAGTGGGGCTGAAACAGAGGGGCTGAAACAGAGGGCGAGAAACAGAGGGGCTGTAACAGAGGGGCTGAAACAGAGGGGCTGAAACAGAGGGGCTGAAACAGTGGGGCTGAAACAGAGGGCGAGAAACAGAGGGGCTGAAACAGAGGGGTTGAAACAGAGGAGCTGAAACAGAGGGCGAGAAACAGAGGGGCTGAAACAAAGGGCGAGAAACAGAGGGCGAGAAACAGAGGGGCTGAAACAGAGGGGCTGAAACAGAGGGGCTGAAACAGAGGGTTTGAAACAGAGGGCGAGAAACAGAGGGGCTGAAACAGAGGGGCTGAAACAGAGGGCGAGAAACAGAGGGGCTGAAACAGAGGGACTGAAACAGAGGGGCTGAAACAGAGGGCGAGAAACAGAGGGGCTGAAACAGAGGGGCTGAAACAGAGGGCGAGAAACAGAGGGGCTGAAACAGAGGGGCTGAAACAGAGGGCGAGAAACAGAGGGGATGAAACAGAGGGCGAGAAACAGAGGGGCTGAAACAGAGGGCGAGAAACAGAGGGCGAGAAACAGAGGAGCTGAAACAGAGGGGCTGAAACAGAGGGTCTGAAACAGAGGGGCTGAAACAGAGGGGCTGAAACAGAGGGCGAGAAACTGAGGGGCTGAAACGGAGGGGCTGATACAGAGGGGCTGAAACAGAGGGCGAGAAACAGAGGGCGAGAAACAGAGGGCGAGAAACAGAGGGGCTGAAACCGAGGGGCTGAAACAGAGGGCGAGAAACAGAGGGCGAGAAACAGAGGGCGAGAAACAGAGAGCGAGAAACAGTGGGGCTGAAAAAGAGGGGCTGAAACAGAGGGCGAGAAACAGAGAGGCTGAAACAGAGGGGCTGAAACAGAGGGGCTGAAACAGAGGGCTGAAAAAGAGGGCGAGAAACAGAGGGCGAGAAACAGAGGGGCTGAAACAGAGGGGCTGAAACAGAGGGGCTGAAACAGAGGGGCTGAAACAGAGGGCGAGAAACAGAGGGGCAGAAACAGAGGGGCTGAAACAGAGGGGCTGAAACAGAGGGGCTGAAACAGAGGGCGAGAAAAAGAGGGGCTGAAACAGAGGGGCTGAAACAGAGGGGCTGAAACAGAGGGCGAGAAACAGTGGGCGAGAAACAGAGGGCGAGAGACAGAGGGGCTGAAACAGAGGGGCTGAAACAGAGGGGCTGAAACAGAGGGCGAGAAACCGAGGGCGAGAAACAGAGGGCGAGAAACAGAGGGCGAGAAACAGAGGGGCTGAAACAGAGGGGCTGAAAGAGACGGGCTGACACAGAGGGGCTGAAACAGAGGGCGAGAAACAGAGGGCGAGAAACAGAGGGGCTGAAACAGAGGGGCTGATACAGAGGGGATGAAAGAGAGGGGCTGAAACAGAGTGCGAGAAACAGAGGGGCTGAAACAGAGGGCGAGATACAGAGGGGCTAAAAACAGACTGGCTGAAACAGAGGGGCTGAAACAGAGGGGTTGAAACAGAGTGACAGAAACAGAGGGCGAGAAACAGAGAGCGAGAAACAGAGGGCGAGAAACAGTGGGGCTGAAACAGAGGGGCTGAAACAGAGGGGCTGAAACAGAGGGGCTGAAACAGAGGGCGAGAAACAGAATGGCTGAAACAGAGGGGCAGAAACAGAGGGCGAGAAACAGAGGGGCTGAAACAGAGGGGCTGAAACAGAGGGGCTGAAACAGAGGGGCTGAAAGAGACGGGCTGAAACAGAGGGGCTGAAACAGAGGTCGAGAAACAGAGGGCGAGAAACAGAGGGGCTGAAACAGAGGGGCTGAAAGAGAGGGGCTGAAACAGAGCGGCTGAAACAGAGGGCTAGAAACAGAGGGCGAGAAACAGAGGGGCTGAAACAGAGGGGCTGATACAGAGGGCGAGAAACAGAGGGCGAGAAACAGAGGGGTTGAAACAGAGGGGCTGATACAGAGGGGCTGAAACCGAGGGGCTGAAACAGAGGGCGGGAAACAGAGGGGCTGAAACAGAGGGCGAGAAACAGAGGGGCTAAAAACAGAGGGTCTGAAACAGAGGGGCTGAAACTGAGGGGCTGAAACAGAGGCGAGAAACAGAGGGCGAGAAACAGAGAGCGAGAAACAGGGCGAGAAACAGAGGGCTGAAACAGAGGGGCTGAAACAGAGGGGCTGAAACAGAGGGGCTGAAACAGAGGGCGAAGAAACAGAGGGCGAGAAACAGAGGGGCTGAAACAGAGGGGCTGATACAGAGGGGCTGAAACAGAGGGGCTGAAACAGAGGGCAAGAAACAGAGGGGCTGAAACAGAGGGGCTGAAACAGAGGGCGAGAAACAGAGGGGCTGAAACAGAGGGGCTGAAACAGAGGGGCTGAAACAGAGGGCGAGAAACAGAGGGGCTGAAACAGAGGGCGAGAAACAGAGGGGCTGAAACAGTGGGCGAGAATCAGAGGGCGAGAAACAGAGGAGCTGAAACAGAGGGGCTGAAACAGAGGGGCTGAAACAGAGGGGCTGAAACAGAGGGGCTGAAACAGAGGGCGGGAAACACAGTGGCTGAAACAGAGGGGCTGAAACAGAGGGGCTGAAACAGAGGGCGAGAAACAGAGAGCGAGAAACAGAGGGCGAGAAACAGAGGGCGAGAAACAGAGGGGCTGAAACAGAGGGCGAGAAACAGAGGGCGAGAAACAGAGGGCGAGAAACAGATGGCGAGAAACAGAGGGGGAGAAACAGAGGGGCTGAAACAGAGGGGCTGAAACAGAGGGGCTGTAACAGAGGGGCTGAAACAGAGGGGCTGAAACAGAGGGGCTGAAACAGAGGGGCTGAAACAGAGGGCGAGAAACAGAGGGGCTGAAACAGAGGGGTTGAAACAGAGGAGCTGAAACAGAGGGCGAGAAACAGAGGGGCTGAAACAAAGGGCGAGAAACAGAGGGCGAGAAACAGAGGGGCTGAAACAGAGGGGCTGAAACAGAGGGGCTGAAACAGAGGGTTTGAAACAGAGGGCGAGAAACAGAGGGGCTGAAACAGAGGGGCTGAAACAGAGGGCGAGAAACAGAGGGGCTGAAACAGAGGGACTGAAACAGAGGGGCTGAAACAGAGGGCGAGAAACAGAGGGGCTGAAACAGAGGGGCTGAAACAGAGGGCGAGAAACAGAGGGGCTGAAACAGAGGGGCTGAAACAGAGGGCGAGAAACAGAGGGGATGAAACAGAGGGCGAGAAACAGAGGGGCTGAAACAGAGGGCGAGAAACAGAGGGCGAGAAACAGAGGAGCTGAAACAGAGGGGCTGAAACAGAGGGTCTGAAACAGAGGGGCTGAAACAGAGGGGCTGAAACAGAGGGCGAGAAACTGAGGGGCTGAAACGGAGGGGCTGATACAGAGGGGCTGAAACAGTGGGCGAGAAACAGAGGGCGAGAAACAGAGGGCGAGAAACAGAGGGGCTGAAACCGAGGGGCTGAAACAGAGGGCGAGAAACAGAGGGCGAGAAACAGAGGGCGAGAAACAGAGAGCGAGAAACAGTGGGGCTGAAAAAGAGGGGCTGAAACAGAGGGCGAGAAACAGAGAGGCTGAAACAGAGGGGCTGAAACAGAGGGGCTGAAACAGAGGGCTGAAAAAGAGGGCGAGAAACAGAGGGCGAGAAACAGAGGGGCTGAAACAGAGGGGCTGAAACAGAGGGGCTGAAACAGAGGGGCTGAAACAGAGGGCGAGAAACAGAGGGGCTGAAACAGAGGGGCTGAAACAGAGGGGCTGAAACAGAGGGGCTGAAACAGAGGGCGAGAAAAAGAGGGGCTGAAACAGAGGGGCTGAAACAGAGGGGCTGAAACAGAGGGCGAGAAACAGTGGGCGAGAAACAGAGGGCGAGAGACAGAGGGGCTGAAACAGAGGGGCTGAAACAGAGGGGCTGAAACAGAGGGCGAGAAACCGAGGGCGAGAAACAGAGGGCGAGAAACAGAGGGCGAGAAACAGAGGGGCTGAAACAGAGGGGCTGAAAGAGACGGGCTGAAACAGAGGGGCTGAAACAGAGGGCGAGAAACAGAGGGCGAGAAACAGAGGGGCTGAAACAGAGGGGCTGATACAGAGGGGCTGAAAGAGAGGGGCTGAAACAGAGGGCGAGAAACAGAGGGGCTGAAACAGAGGGCGAGAAACAGAGGGGCTAAAAACAGACTGGCTGAAACAGAGGGGCTGAAACAGAGGGGTTGAAACAGAGTGCCAGAAACAGAGGGCGAGAAACAGAGAGCGAGAAACAGAGGGCGAGAAACAGTGGGGCTGAAACAGAGGGGCTGAAACAGAGGGGCTGAAAAAGAGGGGCTGAAACAGAGGGCGAGAAACAGACTGGCTGAAACAGAGGGGCAGAAACAGAGGGCGAGAAACAGAGGGGCTGAAACAGAGGGGCTGAAACAGAGGGGCTGAAACAGAGGGGCTGAAAGAGACGGGCTGTAACAGAGGGGCTGAAACAGAGGTCGAGAAACAGAGGGCGAGAAACAGAGGGGCTGAAACAGAGGGGCTGAAAGAGAGGGGCTGAAACAGAGGGGCTGAAACAGAGGGCTAGAAACAGAGGGCGAGAAACAGAGGGGCTGAAACAGAGGGGCTGATACAGAGGGGCTGAAACAGAGGGGCTGAAACAGAGGGCGTGAAACAGAGGGGCTGAAACAGAGGGCGAGAAACAGTGGGGCTGAAACAGAGGGGCTGAACCAGAGGGGCTGAAACAGAGGGGCTGAAACACAGGGGGAGAAACAGAGGGCGAGAAACAGAGAGCGAGAAACAGAGGGCTAGAAACAGAGGGGGAGAAACAGAGGGGCTGAAACAGAGGGGCTGAAACAGAGGGGCTGAAACAGAGGGGCTGAAACAGAGGGTTTGAAACAGAGAGCGAGAAACAGAGGGCGAGAAACAGAGGGGCTGAAACAGAGGGGCTGATACAGAGGGGCTGAAACAGAGGGGCTGAAACAGAGGGCGAGAAATAGAGGGGCTGAAACAGAGTGGCTGAAACAGAGGGCGAGAAACAGAGGGGTTGAAACAGAGGGGCTGAAACAGAGGGGCTGAAACAGAGGGCGAGAAACAGAGGGGCTGAAACAGAGGGCGAGAAACAGAGGGCGAGAAACAGAGGGGCTGAAACAGAGGGGCTGAAACAGAGGGGCTGAAACAGAGGGTTTGAAACAGAGGGCGAGAAACAGAGGGGCTGAAACAGAGGGGCTGAAACAGAGGGCGAGAAACAGAGGGGCTGAAACAGAGGGACTGAAACAGAGGGGCTGAAACAGAGGGCGAGAAACAGAGGGGCTGAAACAGAGGGGCTGAAACAGAGGGCGAGAAACAGAGGGGCTGAAACAGAGGGGCTGAAACAGAGGGCGAGAAACAGAGGGGATGAAACAGAGGGCGAGAAACAGAGGGGCTGAAACAGAGGGCGAGAAACAGAGGGCGAGAAACAGAGGAGCTGAAACAGAGGGGCTGAAACAGAGGGTCTGAAACAGAGGGGCTGAAACAGAGGGGCTGAAACAGAGGGCGAGAAACTGAGGGGCTGAAACGGAGGGGCTGATACAGAGGGGCTGAAACAGAGGGCGAGAAACAGAGGGCCAGAAACAGAGGGTGAGAAACAGAGGGGCTGAAACCGAGGGGCTGAAACAGAGGGCGAGAAACAGAGGGCGAGAAACAGAGGGCGAGAAACAGAGAGCGAGAAACAGTTGGGGCTGAAAAAGAGGGGCTGAAACAGAGGGCGAGAAACAGAGAGGCTGAAACAGAGGGGCTGAAACAGAGGGGCTGAAACAGAGGGCGTGAAACAGAGGGGCTGAAACAGAGGGCGAGAAACAGAGGGGCTGAAACAGAGGGGATGAACCAGAGGGGCTGAAACAGAGGGGCTGAAACACAGGGCGAGAAACAGAGGGCGAGAAACAGAGAGCGAGAAACAGAGGGCTAGAAACAGAGGGCGAGAAACAGAGGGGCTGAAACAGAGGGGCTGAAACAGAGGGGCTGAAACAGAGGGGCTGAAACAGAGGGTTTGAAACAGAGGGCGAGAAACAGAGGGCGAGAAACAGAGGGGCTGAAACAGAGGGTCTGATACAGAGGGGCTGAAACAGAGGGGCTGAAACAGAGGGCGAGAATTAGAGGGGCTGAAACTGAGTGGCTGAAACAGAGGGCGAGAAACAGAGGGGTTGAAACAGAGGGGCTGAAACAGAGGGGCTGAAACAGAGGGCGAGAAACAGAGGGGCTGAAACAGAGGGCGAGAAAAAGAGGGGCTGAAACAGAGGGCGAGAAACAGAGGGCGAGAAACAGAGGAGCTGAAACAGAGGGGCTGAAACAGAGGGGCCGAAACAGAGGGGCTGAAACAGAGGCGAGAAACAGAGGGGCTGAAACAGAGGGGCTGATACAGAGGGGCTGAAACAGAGGGCGAGAAACAGTGGGCGAGAAACAAAGGGCGAGAAACAGAGGGGCTGAAACAGTGGGGCTGAAACAGAGGGCGAGAAACAGAGGGCGAGAAACAGAGGGCGAGAAACAGAGGGCGAGAAACAGAGAGCGAGAAACAGAGGGGCTGAAACAGAGGGGCTGAAACAGAGGGGCTGAAACAGAGGGCGAGAAACAGAGAGGCTGAAACAGAGGGGCTGAAACAGAGGGGCTGAAACAGAGGGGCTGAAACAGAGGGCGAGAAACAGAGGGCGAGAAACAGAGGGGCTAATACAGAGGAGCTGAAACAGAGGGGCTGAAACAGAGGGCGAGAAACAGAGGGGCTGAAACAGAGGGGCTGAAACAGAGGGGCTCAAACAGAGGGGCTGAAACAGAGGGGCCGAAACAGAGGGGCTGAAACAGAGGCGAGAAACAGAGGGGCTGAAACAGAGGGGCTGATACAGAGGGGCTGAAACATCGGGCGAGAAACAGTGGGCGAGAAACAAAGGGCGAGAAACAGAGGGGCTGAAACAGTGGGGCTGAAACAGAGGGCGAGAAACAGAGGGCGAGAAACAGAGGGCGAGAAACAGAGGGCGAGAAACAGAGAGCGAGAAACAGAGGGGCTGAAACAGAGGGACTGAAACAGAGGGGCTGAAACAGAGGGCGAGAAACAGAGAGGCTGAAACAGAGGGGCTGAAACAGAGGGGCTGAAACAGAGGGGCTGAAACAGAGGGCGAGAAACAGAGGGCGAGAAACAGAGGGGCTGATACAGAGGAGCTGAAACAGAGGGGCTGAAACAGAGGGCGAGAAACAGAGGGGCTGAAACAGAGGGGCTGAAACAGAGGGGCTGAAAAAGAGGGGCTGAAACAGAGGGCGAGAAACAGAGGGGCTGAAACAGAGGGGCTGAAACAGAGGGGCTGAAACAGAGGGGCTGAAACAGAGGGCGAGAAACAGTGGGCGAGAAACAGAGGGCGAGAAACAGAGGGGCTGAAACAGAGGGGCTGAAACAGAGGGGCTGAAACAGAGGGCGAGAAACAGAGGGCGAGAAACAGAGGGCGAGAAACAGAGGGCGAGAAACAGGGGGGCTGAAACAGAGGGCGAGAAACAGAGGGGCTGAAACAGAGGGGCTGAAACAGAGGGCGAGAAACAGAGGGCGAGAAACAGAGGGGTTGAAACAGAGGGGCTGATACAGAGGGGCTGAAACAGAGGGGCTGAAACAGAGGGCGAGAAACAGAGGGGCTGAAACAGAGGGCGAGAAACAGAGGGGCTAAAAACAGAGGGGCTGAAACAGAGGGGCTGAAACAGAGGGGCTGAAACAGAGGCGAGAAACAGAGGGCGAGAAACAGAGGGCGAGAAACAGAGAGCGAGAAACAGAGGGCGAGAAACAGAGGGGCTGAAACAGAGGGGCTGAAACAGAGGGGCTGAAACAGAGGGGCTGAAACAGAGGGCGAGAAACAGAGGGCGAGAAACAGAGGGGCTGAAACAGAGGGGCTTAAACAGAGGGGCTGAAACAGAGGGCGAGAAACAGAGGGGCTGAAACAGAGAGGCTGAAACAGAGGGGCTGAAACAGAGGGGCTGAAACAGAGGGCGAGAAACAGAGGGGCTGAAACAGAGGGGCTGAAACAGAGGGGCTGAAACAGAGGGGCTGAAACTGAGGGCGAGAAACAGTGGGCGAGAAACAGAGGGCGAGAAACAGAGGGGCTGAAACAGAGGGGCTGAAACAGAGGGGCTGAAACAGAGGGCGAGAAACAGAGGGCGAGAAACAGAGGGCGAGAAATAGAGGGCGAGAAACAGAGGGGCTGAAACAGAGGGGCTGAAAGAGACGGCCTGAAACAGAGGGACTGAAACAGAGGGGCTGAAACTGAGGGGCTGAAACTGAGGGGCTGAAACAGAGGCGAGAAACAGAGGGCGAGAAACAGAGAGCGAGAAACAGGGCGAGAAACAGAGGGCTGAAACAGAGGGGCTGAAACAGAGGGGCTGAAACAGAGGGGCTGAAACAGAGGCGAGAAACAGAGGGGCTGAAACAGAGGGGCTGAAACAGAGGGGCTGAAACAGAGGGGCTGAAACAGAGGGTTTTTAAACAGAGGGCGAGAAACAGAGGGCGAGAAACAGAGGGGCTGAAACAGAGGGGCTGATACAGAGGGGCTGAAACAGAGGGGCTGAAACAGAGGGCGAGAATTAGAGGGGTTGAAACAGAGGGGCTTAAACAGAGGGGCTGAAACAGAGGGCGAGAAACAGAGGGGCTGAAACAGAGGGCGAGAAAAAGAGGGGCTGAAACAAAGGGCGAGAAACAGAGGGCGAGAAACAGAGGAGCTGAAACAGAGGGGCTGAAACAGAGGGGCCGAAACAGAGGGGCTGAAACAGAGGCGAGAAACAGAGGGGCTGAAACAGAGGGGCTGATACAGAGGGGCTGAAACAGAGGGCGAGAAACAGTGGGCGAGAAACAAAGGGCGAGAAACAGAGGGGCTGAAACAGTGGGGCTGAAACAGAGGGCGAGAAACAGAGGGCGAGAAACAGAGGGCGAGAAACAGAGGGCGAGAAACAGAGAGCGAGAAACAGAGGGGCTGAAAGAGAGGGGCTGAAACAGAGGGGCTGAAACAGAGGGCGAGAAACAGAGAGGCTGAAACAGAGGGGCTGAAACAGAGGGGCTGAAACAGAGGGGCTGAAACAGAGGGCGAGAAACAGAGGGCGAGAAACAGAGGGGCTGATACAGAGGAGCTGAAACAGAGGGGCTGAAACAGAGGGCGAGAAACAGAGGGGCTGAAACAGAGGGGCTGAAACAGAGGGGCTGAAAAAGAGGGGCTGAAACAGAGGGCGAGAAACAGAGGGGCTGAAACAGAGGGGCTGAAACAGAGGGGCTGAAACAGAGGGTCTGAAACAGAGGGCGAGAAACAGTGGGCGAGAAACAGAGGGCGAGAAACAGAGGGGCTGAAACAGAGGGGCTGAAACAGAGGGGCTGAAACAGAGGGCGAGAAACAGAGGGCGAGAAACAGAGGGCGAGAAACAGAGGGCGAGAAACAGGGGGGCTGAAACAGAGGGCGAGAAACAGATGGGGCTGAAACAGAGGGGCTGAAACAGAGGGCGAGAAACAGAGGGCGAGAAACAGAGGGGTTGAAACAGAGGGGCTGATACAGAGGGGCTGAAACAGAGGGGCTGAAACAGAGGGCGAGAAACAGAGGGGCTGAAACAGAGGGCGAGAAACAGAGGGGCTAAAAACAGAGGGGCTGAAACAGAGGGGCTGAAACAGAGGGGCTGAAACAGAGGCGAGAAACAGAGGGCGAGAAACAGAGGGCGAGAAACAGAGAGCGAGAAACAGAGGGCGAGAAACAGAGGGGCTGAAACAGAGGGGCTGAAACAGAGGGGCTGAAACAGAGGGGCTGAAACAGAGGGCGAGAAACAGAGGGCGAGAAACAGAGGGGCTGAAACAGAGCGGCTGAAACAGAGGGCGAGAAACAGAGGGGCTGAAACAGAGAGGCTGAAACAGAGGGGCTGAAACAGAGGGGCTGAAACAGAGGGCGAGAAACAGAGGGGCTGAAACAGAGGGGCTGAAACAGAGGGGCTGAAACAGAGGGGCTGAAACTGAGGGCGAGAAACAGTGGGCGAGAAACAGAGGGCGAGAAACAGAGGGGCTGAAACAGAGGGGCTGAAACAGAGGGGCTGAAACAGAGGGCGAGAAACAGAGGGCGAGAAACAGAGGGCGAGAAATAGAGGGCGAGAAACAGAGGGGCTGAAACAGAGGGGCTGAAAGAGACGGCCTGAAACAGAGGGACTGAAACAGAGGGGCTGAAACTGAGGGGCTGAAACTGAGGGGCTGAAACAGAGGCGAGAAACAGAGGGCGAGAAACAGAGGGCGAGAAACAGAGGGGCTGAAACAGAGGGGCTGATACAGAGGGGCTGAAAGAGAGGGGCTGAAACAGAGGGCGAGAAACAGAGGGGCTGAAACAGAGGGCGAGAAACAGAGGGGCTAAAAACAGACTGGCTGAAACAGAGGGGCTGAAACAGAGGGGTTGAAACAGAGTGCCAGAAACAGAGGGCGAGAAACAGAGAGCGAGAAACAGAGGGCGAGAAACAATGGGGCTGAAACAGAGGGGCTGAAACAGAGGGGCTGAAACAGAGGGGCTGAAACAGAGGGCGAGAAACAGACTGGCTGAAACAGAGGGGCAGAAACAGAGGGCGAGAAACAGAGGGGCTGAAACAGAGGGGCTGAAACAGAGGGGCTGAAACAGAGGGGCTGAAAGAGACGGGCTGAAACAGAGGGGCTGAAACAGAGGTCGAGAAACAGAGGGCGAGAAACAGAGGGGCTGAAACAGAGGGGCTGAAAGAGAGGGGCTGAAACAGAGGGGCTGAAACAGAGGGCTAGAAACAGAGGGCGAGAAACAGAGGGGCTGAAACAGAGGGGCTGATACAGAGGGGCTGAAACAGAGGGGCTGAAACAGAGGGCGTGAAACAGAGGGGCTGAAACAGAGGGCGAGAAACAGAGGGGCTGAAACAGAGGGGCTGAACCAGAGGGGCTGAAACAGAGGGGCTGAAACACAGGGGGAGAAACAGAGGGCGAGAAACAGAGAGCGAGAAAAAGAGGGCTAGAAACAGAGGGGGAGAGACAGAGGGGCTGAAACAGAGGGGCTGAAACAGAGGGGCTGAAACAGAGGGTTTGAAACAGAGAGCGAGAAACAGAGGGCGAGAAACAGAGGGGCTGAAACAGAGGGGCTGATACAGAGGGGCTGAAACAGAGGGGCTGAAACAGAGGGCGAGAAATAGAGGGGCTGAAACAGAGTGGCTGAAACAGAGGGCGAGAAATAGAGGGGTTGAAACAGAGGGGCTGAAACAGAGGGCGAGAAACAGAGGGGCTGAAACAGAGGGCGAGAAACAGAGGGCGAGAAACAGAGGGGCTGAAACAGAGGGGCTGAAACAGAGGGGCTGAAACAGAGGGTTTGAAACAGAGGGCGAGAAACAGAGGGGCTGAAACAGAGGGGCTGAAACAGAGGGCGAGAAACAGAGGGGCTGAAACAGAGGGACTGAAACAGAGGGGCTGAAACAGAGGGCGAGAAACAGAGGGGCTGAAACAGAGGGGCTGAAACAGAGGGCGAGAAACAGAGGGGCTGAAACAGAGGGGCTGAAACAGAGGGCGAGAAACAGAGGGGATGAAACAGAGGGCGAGAAACAGAGGGGCTGAAACAGAGGGCGAGAAACAGAGGGCGAGAAACAGAGGAGCTGAAACAGAGGGGCTGAAACAGAGGGTCTGAAACAGAGGGGCTGAAACAGAGGGGCTGAAACAGAGGGCGAGAAACTGAGGGGCTGAAACGGAGGGGCTGATACAGAGGGGCTGAAACAGAGGGCGAGAAACAGAGGGCGAGAAACAGAGGGCGAGAAACAGAGGGGCTGAAACCGAGGGGCTGAAACAGAGGGCGAGAAACAGAGGGCGAGAAACAGAGGGCGAGAAACAGAGAGCGAGAAACAGTGGGGCTGAAACAGAGGGGCTGAAACAGAGGGCGAGAAACAGAGAGGCTGAAACAGAGGGGCTGAAACAGAGGGGCTGAAACAGAGGGCGTGAAACAGAGGGGCTGAAACAGAGGGCGAGAAACAGAGGGGCTGAAACAGAGGGGCTGAACCAGAGGGGCTGAAAAAGAGGGGCTGAAACACGGGGCGAGAAACAGAGGGCGAGAAACAGAGAGCGAGAAACAGAGGGCTAGAAACAGAGGGCGAGAAACAGAGGGGCTGAAACAGAGGGGCTGAAACAGAGGGGCTGAAACAGAGGGGCTGAAACAGAGGGTTTGAAACAGAGGGCGAGAAACAGAGGGCGAGAAACAGAGGGGCTGAAACAGAGGGGCTGATACAGAGGGGCTGAAACAGAGGGGCTGAAACAGAGGGCGAGAATTAGAGGGGCTGAAACTGAGTGGCTGAAACAGAGGGCGAGAAACAGAGGGGTTGAAACAGAGGGGCTGAAACAGAGGGGCTGAAACAGAGGGCGAGAAACAGAGAGGCTGAAACAGAGGGCGAGAAAAAGAGGGGCTGAAACAGAGGGCGAGAAACAGAGGGCGAGAAACAGAGGAGCTGAAACAGAGGGGCTGAAACAGAGGGGCCGAAACAGAGGGGCTGAAACAGAGGCGAGAAACAGAGGGGCTGAAACAGAGGGGCTGATACAGAGGGGCTGAAACAGAGGGCGAGAAACAGTGGGCGAGAAACAAAGGGCGAGAAACAGAGGGGCTGAAACAGTGGGGCTGAAACAGAGGGCGAGAAACAGAGGGCGAGAAACAGAGGGCGAGAAACAGAGGGCGAGAAACAGAGAGCGAGAAACAGAGGGGCTGAAACAGAGGGGCTGAAACAGAGGGGCTGAAACAGAGGGCGAGAAACAGAGAGGCTGAAACAGAGGGGCTGAAACAGAGGGGCTGAAACAGAGGGGCTGAAACAGAGGGCGAGAAACAGAGGGCGAGAAACAGAGGGGCTGATACAGAGGAGCTGAAACAGAGGGGTTGAAACAGAGGGCGAGAAACAGAGGGGCTGAAACAGAGGGGCTGAAACAGAGGGGCTGAAACAGAGGGGCTGAAACAGAGGGCGAGAAACAGAGGAGCTGAAACAGAGGGGCTGAAACAGAGGGGCTGAAACAGAGGGGCTGAAACAGAGGGCGAGAAACAGTGGGCGAGAAACAGAGGGCGAGAATCAGAGGGGCTGAAACAGAGGGGCTGAAACAGAGGGGCTGAAACAGAGGGCGAGAAACAGAGGGCGAGAAACAGAGGGCGAGAAACAGAGGGCGAGAAACAGGGGGGCTGAAACAGAGGGCGAGAAACAGAGGGGCTGAAACAGAGGGGCTGAAAGAGAGGGCGAGAAACAGAGGGCGAGAAACAGGGGTTGAAACAGAGGGGCTGATACAGAGGGGCTGAAACAGAGGGGCTGAAACAGAGGGCGAGAAACAGAGGGGCTGAAACAGAGGGCGAGAAACAGAGGGGCTGAAACAGAGGGGCTGAACCAGAGGGGCTGAAAAAGAGGGGCTGAAACACGGGGCGAGAAACAGAGGGCGAGAAACAGAGAGCGAGAAACAGAGGGCTAGAAACAGAGGGCGAGAAACAGAGGGGCTGAAACAGAGGGGCTGAAACAGAGGGGCTGAAACAGAGGGGCTGAAACAGAGGGTTTGAAACAGAGGGCGAGAAACAGAGGGCGAGAAACAGAGGGGCTGAAACAGAGGGGCTGATACAGAGGGGCTGAAACAGAGGGGCTGAAACAGAGGGCGAGAATTAGAGGGGCTGAAACTGAGTGGCTGAAACAGAGGGCGAGAAACAGAGGGGTTGAAACAGAGGGGCTGAAACAGAGGGGCTGAAACAGAGGGCGAGAAACAGAGAGGCTGAAACAGAGGGCGAGAAAAAGAGGGGCTGAAACAGAGGGCGAGAAACAGAGGGCGAGAAACAGAGGAGCTGAAACAGAGGGGCTGAAACAGAGGGGCCGAAACAGAGGGGCTGAAACAGAGGCGAGAAACAGAGGGGCTGAAACAGAGGGGCTGATACAGAGGGGCTGAAACAGAGGGCGAGAAACAGTGGGCGAGAAACAAAGGGCGAGAAACAGAGGGGCTGAAACAGTGGGGCTGAAACAGAGGGCGAGAAACAGAGGGCGAGAAACAGAGGGCGAGAAACAGAGGGCGAGAAACAGAGAGCGAGAAACAGAGGGGCTGAAACAGAGGGGCTGAAACAGAGGGGCTGAAACAGAGGGCGAGAAACAGAGAGGCTGAAACAGAGGGGCTGAAACAGAGGGGCTGAAACAGAGGGGCTGAAACAGAGGGCGAGAAACAGAGGGCGAGAAACAGAGGGGCTGATACAGAGGAGCTGAAACAGAGGGGTTGAAACAGAGGGCGAGAAACAGAGGGGCTGAAACAGAGGGGCTGAAACAGAGGGGCTGAAACAGAGGGGCTGAAACAGAGGGCGAGAAACAGAGGGGCTGAAACAGAGGGGCTGAAACAGAGGGGCTGAAACAGAGGGGCTGAAACAGAGGGCGAGAAACAGTGGGCGAGAAACAGAGGGCGAGAATCAGAGGGGCTGAAACAGAGGGGCTGAAACAGAGGGGCTGAAACAGAGGGCGAGAAACAGAGGGCGAGAAACAGAGGGCGAGAAACAGAGGGCGAGAAACAGGGGGGCTGAAACAGAGGGCGAGAAACAGAGGGGCTGAAACAGAGGGGCTGAAAGAGAGGGCGAGAAACAGAGGGCGAGAAACAGGGGTTGAAACAGAGGGGCTGATACAGAGGGGCTGAAACAGAGGGGCTGAAACAGAGGGCGAGAAACAGAGGGGCTGAAACAGAGGGCGAGAAACAGAGGGGCTAAGAACAGAGGGGCTGAAACAGAGGGGCTGAAACAGAGGGGCTGAAACAGAGGCGAGAAACAGAGGGCGAGAAACAGAGGGCGAGAAACAGAGAGCGAGAAACAGAGGGCGAGAAACAGAGGGGCTGAAACAGAGGGGCTGAAACAGAGGGGCTGAAACAGAGGGGCTGAAACAGAGGGCGAGAAACAGAGGGCGAGAAACAGAGGGGCTGAAACAGAGGGGCTGAAACAGAGGGGCTGAAACAGAGGGCGAGAAACAGAGGGGCTGAAACAGAGAGGCTGAAACAGAGGGGCTGAAACTGAGGGGCTGAAACAGAGGCGAGAAACAGAGGGCGAGAAACAGAGAGCGAGAAACAGGGCGAGAAACAGAGTGCTGAAACAGAGGGGCTGAAACAGAGGGGCTGAAACAGAGGGGCTGAAACAGAGGGCGAGAAACAGAGGGCGAGAAACAGAGGGGCTGAAACAGAGGGGCTGATACAGAGGGGCTGAAACAGAGGGGCTGAAACAGAGGGCGAGAAACAGAGTGCGAGAAACAGAGGGGCTGAAACAGAGGGTCTGAAACAGAGGGGCTGAAACAGAGGGGCTGAAACAGAGGGGCTGAAACAGAGGGGCTGAAACAGAGGGCGAGAAACAGAGGGGCTGAAACAGAGGGGCTGAAACAGAGGGGCTGAAACAGAGGGGCTGAAACATAGGCGAGAAACAGAGGGCGAGAAACAGAGAGCGAGAAACAGAGGGCGAGAAACAGAGGGCGAGAAACAGAGGGGCTGAAACAGAGGGGCTGAAACAGAGGGGCTGAAACTGAGGGGCTGAAACAGAGGGCGAGAAACAGAGGGCGAGAAACAGAGGGGCTGAAACAGAGGGGCTGAAACAGAGGGGCAGAAACAGAGGGCGAGAAACAGAGGGGCTGAAACAGAGGGGCTGAAACAGAGGGGCTGAAACAGAGGGGCTAAAACAGAGGGCGAGAAACAGAGGGGCTGAAACAGAGGGGCTGAAACAGAGGGGCTGAAACTGAGTGCGAGAAACAGTGGGCGAGAAACAGAGGGCGAGAAACAGAGGGGCTGAAACAGAGGGGCTGAAACAGAGGGGCTGAAACAGAGGGCGAGAAACAGAGGGCGAGAAACAGAGGGCGAGAAACAGAGGGCGAGAAACAGAGGGGCTGAAACAGAGGGGCTGAAAGAGACGGGCTGAAACAGAGGGGCTGTAACAGAGGGCGAGAAACAGAGGGCGAGAAACAGAGGGGTTGAAACAGAGGGGCTGATACAGAGGGGCTGAAACAGAGGGCGAGAAACAGAGGGGCTGAAACAGAGGGCGAGAAACAGAGGGGCTAAAAACAGAGGGTCTGAAACAGAGGGGCTGAAACTGAGGGGCTGAAACAGAGGCGAGAAACAGAGGGCGAGAAACAGAGAGCGAGAAACAGGGCGAGAAACAGAGGGCTGAAACAGAGGGGCTGAAACAGAGGGGCTGAAACAGAGGGGCTGAAACAGAGGGCGAGAAACAGAGGGCGAGAAACAGAGGGGCTGAAACAGAGGGGCTGATACAGAGGGGCTGAAACAGAGGGGCTGAAACAGAGGGCAAGAAACAGAGGGGCTGAAACAGAGGGGCTGAAACAGAGGGCGAGAAACAGAGGGGCTGAAACAGAGGGGCTGAAACAGAGGGGCTGAAACAGAGGGCGAGAAACAGAGGGGCTGAAACAGAGGGCGAGAAACAGAGGGGCTGAAACAGTGGGCGAGAAACAGAGGGCGAGAAACAGAGAGCGAGAAACAGAGGGGCTGAAACAGAGGGGCTGAAACAGAGGGGCTGAAACAGAGGGGCTGAAACAGAGGGCGGGAAACACAGTGGCTGAAACAGAGGGGCTGAAACAGAGGGGCTGAAACAGAGGGCGAGAAACAGAGAGCGAGAAACAGAGGGCGAGAAACAGAGGGCGAGAAACACAGGGGCTGAAACAGAGGGCGAGAAACAGAGGGCGAGAAACAGAGGGCGAGAAACAGATGGCGAGAAACAGAGGGGGAGAAACAGAGGGGCTGAAACAGAGGGGCTGAAACAGAGGGGCTGTAACAGAGGGGCTGAAACAGAGGGGCTGAAACAGAGGGGCTGAAACAGAGGGGCTGAAACAGAGGGCGAGAAACAGAGGGGCTGAAACAGAGGGGTTGAAACAGAGGAGCTGAAACAGAGGGCGAGAAACAGAGGGGCTGAAACAGAGGGCGAGAAACAGAGGGCGAGAAACAGAGGGGCTGAAACAGAGGGGATGAAACAGAGGGGCTGAAACAGAGGGTTTGAAACAGAGGGCGAGAAACAGAGGGGCTGAAACAGAGGGGCTGAAACAGAGGGCGAGAAACAGAGGGGCTGAAACAGAGGGACTGAAACAGAGGGGCTGAAACAGAGGGCGAGAAACAGAGGGGCTGAAACAGAGGGGCTGAAACAGAGGGCGAGAAACAGAGGGGCTGAAACAGAGGGGCTGAAACAGAGGGCGAGAAACAGAGGGGATGAAACAGAGGGCGAGAAACAGAGGGGCTGAAACAGAGGGCGAGAAACAGAGGGCGAGAAACAGAGGAGCTGAAACAGAGGGGCTGAAACAGAGGGTCTGAAACAGAGGGGCTGAAACAGAGGGGCTGAAACAGAGGGCGAGAAACTGAGGGGCTGAAACGGAGGGGCTGATACAGAGGGGCTGAAACAGAGGGCGAGAAACAGAGGGCGAGAAACAGAGGGCGAGAAACAGAGGGGCTGAAACCGAGGGGCTGAAACAGAGGGCGAGAAACAGAGGGCGAGAAACAGAGGGCGAGAAACAGAGAGCGAGAAACAGTGGGGCTGAAAAAGAGGGGCTGAAACAGAGGGCGAGAAACAGAGAGGCTGAAACAGAGGGGCTGAAACAGAGGGGCTGAAACAGAGGGGCTGAAAAAGAGGGCGAGAAACAGAGGGCGAGATACAGAGGGGCTGAAACAGAGGGGCTGAAACAGAGGGGCTGAATCAGAGGGGCTGAAACAGAGGGCGAGAAACAGAGGGGCTGAAACAGAGGGGCTGAAACAGAGGGCGAGAAAAAGAGGGGCTGAAACAGAGGGGCTGAAACAGAGGGGCTGAAACAGAGGGCGAGAAACAGTGGGCGAGAAACAGAGGGCGAGAGACAGAGGGGCTGAAACAGAGGGGCTGAAACAGAGGGGCTGAAACAGAGGGCGAGAAACCGAGGGCGAGAAACAGAGGGCGAGAAACAGAGGGCGAGAAACAGAGGGGCTGAAACAGAGGGGCTGAAAGAGACGGGCTGAAACAGAGGGGCTGAAACAAAGGGCGAGAAACAGAGGGCGAGAAACAGAGGGGCTTAAACAGAGGGGCTGATACAGAGGGGCTGAAAGAGAGGGGCTGAAACAGAGGGCGAGAAACAGAGGGGCTGAAACAGAGGGCGAGAAACAGAGGGGCTAAAAACAGACTGGCTGAAACAGAGGGGCTGAAACAGAGGGGTTGAAACAGAGTGCCAGAAACAGAGGGCGAGAAACAGAGAGCGAGAAACAATTCGCGAGAAACAGTGGGGCTGAAACAGAGGGGCTGAAACAGAGGGGCTGAAACAGAGGGGCTGAAACAGAGGGCGAGAAACAGACTGGCTGAAACAGAGGGGCAGAAACAGAGGGCGAGAAACAGAGGGGCTGAAACAGAGGGGCTGAAACAGAGGGGCTGAAACAGAGGGGCTGAAAGAGACGGGCTGAAACAGAGGGGCTGAAACAGAGGTCGAGAAACAGAGGGCGAGAAACAGAGGGGCTGAAACAGAGGGGCTGAAAGAGAGGGGCTGAAACAGAGGGGCTGAAACAGAGGGCTAGAAACAGAGGGCGAGAAACAGAGGGGCTGAAACAGAGGGGCTGATACAGAGGGGCTGAAACAGAGGGGCTGAAACAGAGGGCGTGAAACAGAGGGGCTGAAACAGAGGGCGAGAAACAGAGGGGCTGAAACAGAGGGGCTGAACCAGAGGGGCTGAAACAGAGGGGCTGAAACACAGGGGGAGAAACAGAGGGCGAGAAACAGAGAGCGAGAAAAAGAGGGCTAGAAACAGAGGGGGAGAAACAGAGGGGCTGAAACATAGGGGCTGAAACAGAGGGGCTGAAACAGAGGGGCTGAAACAGAGGGTTTGAAACAGAGAGCGAGAAACAGAGGGCGAGAAACAGAGGGGCTGAAACAGAGGGGCTGATACAGAGGGGCTGAAACAGAGGGGCTGAAACAGAGGGCGAGAAATAGAGGGGCTGAAACAGAGTGGCTGAAACAGAGGGCGAGAAACAGAGGGGTTGAAACAGAGGGGCTGAAACAGAGGGCGAGAAACAGAGGGGCTGAAACAGAGGGCGAGAAACAGAGGGCGAGAAACAGAGGGGCTGAAACAGAGGGGCTGAAACAGAGGGGCTGAAACAGAGGGTTTGAAACAGAGGGCGAGAAACAGAGGGGCTGAAACAGAGGGGCTGAAACAGAGGGCGAGAAACAGAGGGGCTGAAACAGAGGGACTGAAACAGAGGGGCTGAAACAGAGGGCGAGAAACAGAGGGGCTGAAACAGAGGGGCTGAAACAGAGGGCGAGAAACAGAGGGGCTGAAACAGAGGGGCTGAAACAGAGGGCGAGAAACAGAGGGGATGAAACAGAGGGCGAGAAACAGAGGGGCTGAAACAGAGGGCGAGAAACAGAGGGCGAGAAACAGAGGAGCTGAAACAGAGGGGCTGAAACAGAGGGTCTGAAACAGAGGGGCTGAAACAGAGGGGCTGAAACAGAGGGCGAGAAACTGAGGGGCTGAAACGGAGGGGCTGATACAGAGGGGCTGAAACAGAGGGCGAGAAACAGAGGGCGAGAAACAGAGGGCGAGAAACAGAGGGGCTGAAACCGAGGGGCTGAAACAGAGGGCGAGAAACAGAGGGCGAGAAACAGAGGGCGAGAAACAGAGAGCGAGAAACAGTGGGGCTGAAACAGAGGGGCTGAAACAGAGGGCGAGAAACAGAGAGGCTGAAACAGAGGGGCTGAAACAGAGGGGCTGAAACAGAGGGCGTGAAACAGAGGGGCTGAAACAGAGGGCGAAAAACAGAGGGGCTGAAACAGAGGGGCTGAACCAGAGGGGCTGAAACAGAGGGGCTGAAACACGGGGCGAGACACAGAGGGCGAGAAACAGAGAGCGAGAAACAGAGGGCTAGAAACAGAGGGCGAGAAACAGAGGGGCTGAAACAGAGGGGCTGAAACAGCGGGGCTGAAACAGAGGGTCTGAAACAGAGGGTTTGAAACAGAGGGCGAGAAACAGAGGGCGAGAAACAGAGGGGCTGAAACAGAGGGGCTGATACAGAGGGGCTGAAACAGAGGGGCTGAAACAGAGGGCGAGAATTAGAGGGGCTGAAACTGAGTGGCTGAAACAGAGGGCGAGAAACAGAGGGGTTGAAACAGAGGGGCTGAAACAGAGGGGCTGAAACAGAGGGCGAGAAACAGAGGGGCTGAAACAGAGGGCGAGAAAAAGAGGGGCTGAAACAGAGGGCGAGAAACAGAGGGCGAGAAACAGAGGAGCTGAAACAGAGGGGCTGAAACAGAGGGGCCGAAACAGAGGGGCTGAAACAGAGGCGAGAAACAGAGGGGCTGAAACAGAGGGGCTGATACAGAGGGGCTGAAACAGAGGGCGAGAAACAGTGGGCGAGAAACAAAGGGCGAGAAACAGAGGGGCTGAAACAGTGGGGCTGAAACAGAGGGCGAGAAACAGAGGGCGAGAAACAGAGGGCGAGAAACAGAGGGCGAGAAACAGAGAGCGAGAAACAGAGGGGCTGAAACAGAGGGGCTGAAACAGAGGGGCTGAAACAGAGGGCGAGAAACAGAGAGGCTGAAACAGAGGGGCTGAAACAGAGGGGCTGAAACAGAGGGGCTGAAACAGAGGGCGAGAAACAGAGAGGCTGAAACAGAGGGGCTGAAACAGAGGGGTTGAAACAGAGGGCGAGAAACAGAGGGGCTGAAACAGAGGGGCTGAAACAGAGGGGCTGAAACAGAGGGGCTGAAACAGAGGGCGAGAAACAGAGGGGCTGAAACAGAGGGGCTGAAACAGAGGGGCTGAAACAGAGGGGCTGAAACAGAGGGCGAGAAACAGTGGGCGAGAAACAGAGGGCGAGAAACAGAGGGGCTGAAACAGAGGGGCTGAAACAGAGGGGCTGAAACAGAGGGCGAGAAACAGAGGGCGAGAAACAGAGGGCGAGAAACAGAGGGCGAGAAACAGGGGGGCTGAAACAGAGGGCGAGAAACAGAGGGGCTGAAACAGAGGGGCTGAAAGAGAGGGCGAGAAACAGAGGGCGAGAAACAGGGGTTGAAACAGAGGGGCTGATACAGAGGGGCTGAAACAGAGGGGCTGAAACAGAGGGCGAGAAACAGAGGGGCTGAAACAGAGGGCGAGAAACAGAGGGGCTAAAAACAGAGGGGCTGAAACAGAGGGGCTGAAACAGAGGGGCTGAAACAGAGGCGAGAAACAGAGGGCGAGAAACAGAGGGCGAGAAACAGAGAGCGAGAAACAGAGGGCGAGAAACAGAGGGGCTGAAACATTGGGGCTGAAACAGAGGGGCTGAAACAGAGGGGCTGAAACAGAGGGCGAGAAACAGAGGGCGAGAAACAGAGGGGCTGAAACAGAGGGGCTGAAACAGAGGGGCTGAAACAGAGGGCGAGAAACAGAGGGGCTGAAACAGAGAGGCTGAAACAGAGGGGCTGAAACTGAGGGGCTGAAACAGAGGCGAGAAACAGAGGGCGAGAAACAGAGAGCGAGAAACAGGGCGAGAAACAGAGGGCTGAAACAGAGGGGCTGAAACAGAGGGGCTGAAACAGAGGGGCTGAAACAGAGGGCGAGAAACAGAGGGCGAGAAACAGAGGGGCTGAAACAGAGGGGCTGATACAGAGGGGCTGAAACAGAGGGGCTGAAACAGAGGGCGAGAAACAGAGTGCGAGAAACAGAGGGGCTGAAACAGAGGGTCTGAAACAGAGGGGCTGAAACAGAGGGGCTGAAACAGAGGGGCTGAAACAGAGGGGCTGAAACAGAGGGCGAGAAACAGAGGGGCTGAAACAGAGGGGCTGAAACAGAGGGGCTGAAACAGAGGGCGAGAAACATAGGCGAGAAACAGAGGGCGAGAAACAGAGAGCGAGAAACAGAGGGCGAGAAACAGAGGGCGAGAAACAGAGGGGCTGAAACAGAGGGGCTGAAACAGAGGGGCTGAAACTGAGGGGCTGAAACAGAGGGCGAGAAACAGAGGGCGAGAAACAGAGGGGCTGAAACAGAGGGGCTGAAACAGAGGGGCTAAAACAGAGGGCGAGAAACAGAGGGGCTGAAACAGAGGGGCTGAAACAGAGGGGCTGAAACTGAGTGCGAGAAACAGTGGGCGAGAAACAGAGGGCGAGAAACAGAGGGGCTGAAACAGAGGGGCTGAAACAGAGGGGCTGAAACAGAGGGCGAGAAACAGAGGGCGAGAAACAGAGGGCGAGAAACAGAGGGCGAGAAACAGAGGGGCTGAAACAGAGGGGCTGAAAGAGACGGGCTGAAACAGAGGGGCTGTAACAGAGGGCGAGAAACAGAGGGCGAGAAACAGAGGGGTTGAAACAGAGGGGCTGATACAGAGGGGCTGAAACAGAGGGCGAGAAACAGAGGGGCTGAAACAGAGGGCAAGAAACAGAGGGGCTAAAAACAGAGGGTCTGAAACAGAGGGGCTGAAACTGAGGGGCTGAAACAGAGGCGAGAAACAGAGGGCGAGAAACAGAGAGCGAGAAACAGGGCGAGAAACAGAGGGCTGAAACAGAGGGGCTGAAACAGAGGGGCTGAAACAGAGGGGCTGAAACAGAGGGCGAGAAACAGAGGGCGAGAAACAGAGGGGCTGAAACAGAGGGGCTGATACAGAGGGGCTGAAACAGAGGGGCTGAAACAGAGGGCAAGAAACAGAGGGGCTGAAACAGAGGGGCTGAAACAGAGGGCGAGAAACAGAGGGGCTGAAACAGAGGGGCTGAAACAGAGGGGCTGAAACAGAGGGCGAGAAACAGAGGGGCTGAAACAGAGGGCGAGAAACAGAGGGGCTGAAACAGTGGGCGAGAAACAGAGGGCGAGAAACAGAGAGCGAGAAACAGAGGGGCTGAAACAGAGGGGCTGAAACAGAGGGGCTGAAACAGAGGGGCTGAAACAGAGGGCGGGAAACACAGTGGCTGAAACAGAGGGGCTGAAACAGAGGGGCTGAAACAGAGGGCGAGAAACAGAGAGCGAGAAACAGAGGGCGAGAAACAGAGGGCGAGAAACACAGGGGCTGAAACAGAGGGCGAGAAACAGAGGGCGAGAAACAGAGGGCGAGAAACAGATGGCGAGAAACAGAGGGGGAGAAACAGAGGGGCTGAAACAGAGGGGCTGAAACAGAGGGGCTGTAACAGAGGGGCTGAAACAGAGGGGCTGAAACAGAGGGGCTGAAACAGAGGGGCTGAAACAGAGGGCGAGAAACAGAGGGGCTGAAACAGAGGGGTTGAAACAGAGGAGCTGAAACAGAGGGCGAGAAACAGAGGGGCTGAAACAGAGGGCGAGAAACAGAGGGCGAGAAACAGAGGGGCTGAAACAGAGGGGCTGAAACAGAGGGGCTGAAACAGAGGGTTTGAAACAGAGGGCGAGAAACAGAGGGGCTGAAACAGAGGGGCTGAAACAGAGGGCGAGAAACAGAGGGGCTGAAACAGAGGGACTGAAACAGAGGGGCTGAAACAGAGGGCGAGAAACAGAGGGGCTGAAACAGAGGGGCTGAAACAGAGGGCGAGAAACAGAGGGGCTGAAACAGAGGGGCTGAAACAGAGGGCGAGAAACAGAGGGGATGAAACAGAGGGCGAGAAACAGAGGGGCTGAAACAGAGGGCGAGAAACAGAGGGCGAGAAATAGAGGAGCTGAAACAGAGGGGCTGAAACAGAGGGTCTGAAACAGAGGGGCTGAAACAGAGGGGCTGAAACAGAGGGCGAGAAACTGAGGGGCTGAAACGGAGGGGCTGATACAGAGGGGCTGAAACAGAGGGCGAGAAACAGAGGGCGAGAAACAGAGGGCGAGAAACAGAGGGGCTGAAACCGAGGGGCTGAAACAGAGGGCGAGAAACAGAGGGCGAGAAACAGAGGGCGAGAAACAGAGAGCGAGAAACAGTGGGGCTGAAAAAGAGGGGCTGAAACAGAGGGCGAGAAACAGAGAGGCTGAAACAGAGGGGCTGAAACAGAGGGGCTGAAACAGAGGGGCTGAAAAAGAGGGCGAGAAACAGAGGGCGAGAAACAGAGGGGCTGAAACAGAGGGGCTGAAACAGAGGGGCTGAATCAGAGGGGCTGAAACAGAGGGCGAGAAACAGAGGGGCTGAAACAGAGGGGCTGAAACAGAGGGCGAGAAAAAGAGGGGCTGAAACAGAGGGGCTGAAACAGAGGGGCTGAAACAGAGGGCGAGAAACAGTGGGCGAGAAACAGAGGGCGAGAGACAGAGGGGCTGAAACAGAGGGGCTGAAACAGAGGGGCTGAAACAGAGGGCGAGAAACCGAGGGCGAGAAACAGAGGGCGAGAAACAGAGGGCGAGAAACAGAGGGGCTGAAACAGAGGGGCTGAAAGAGACGGGCTGAAACAGAGGGGCTGAAACAGAGGGCGAGAAACAGAGGGCGAGAAACAGAGGGGCTGAAACAGAGGGGCTGATACAGAGGGGCTGAAAGAGAGGGGCTGAAACAGAGGGCGAGAAACAGAGGGGCTGAAACAGAGAGCGAGAAACAGAGGGGCTAAAAACAGACTGGCTGAAACAGAGGGGCTGAAACAGAGGGGTTGAAACAGAGTGCCAGAAACAGAGGGCGAGAAACAGAGAGCGAGAAACAGAGGGCGAGAAACAGTGGGGCTGAAACAGAGGGGCTGAAACAGAGGGGCTGAAACAGAGGGGCTGAAACAGAGGGCGAGAAACAGACTGGCTGAAACAGAGGGGCAGAAACAGAGGGCGAGAAACAGAGGGGCTGAAACAGAGGGGCTGAAACAGAGGGGCTGAAACAGAGGGGCTGAAAGAGACGGGCTGAAACAGAGGGGCTGAAACAGAGGTCGAGAAACAGAGGGCGAGAAACAGAGGGGCTGAAACAGAGGGGCTGAAAGAGAGGGGCTGAAACAGAGGGGCTGAAACAGAGGGCTAGAAACAGAGGGCGAGAAACAGAGGGGCTGAAACAGAGGGGCTGATACAGAGGGGCTGAAACAGAGGGGCTGAAACAGAGGGCGTGAAACAGAGGGGCTGAAACAGAGGGCGAGAAACAGAGGGGCTGAAACAGAGGGGCTGAACCAGAGGGGCTGAAACAGAGGGGCTGAAACACAGGGGGAGAAACAGAGGGCGAGAAACAGAGAGCGAGAAAAAGAGGGCTAGAAACAGAGGGGGAGAAACAGAGGGGCTGAAACAGAGGGGCTGAAACAGAGGGGCTGAAACAGAGGGGCTGAAACAGAGGGTTTGAAACAGAGAGCGAGAAACAGAGGGCGAGAAACAGAGGGGCTGAAACAGAGGGGCTGATACAGAGGGGCTGAAACAGAGGGGCTGAAACAGAGGGCGAGAAATAGAGGGGCTGAAACAGAGTGGCTGAAACAGAGGGCGAGAAACAGAGGGGTTGAAACAGAGGGGCTGAAACAGAGGGCGAGAAACAGAGGGGCTGAAACAGAGGGCGAGAAACAGCGGGCGAGAAACAGAGGGGCTGAAACAGAGGGGCTGAAACAGAGGGGCTGAAACAGAGGGTTTGAAACAGAGGGCGAGAAACAGAGGGGCTGAAACAGAGGGGCTGAAACAGAGGGCGAGAAACAGAGGGGCTGAAACAGAGGGACTGAAACAGAGGGGCTGAAACAGAGGGCGAGAAACAGAGGGGCTGAAACAGAGGGGCTGAAACAGAGGGCGAGAAACAGAGGGGCTGAAACAGAGGGGCTGAAACAGAGGGCGAGAAACAGAGGGGATGAAACAGAGGGCGAGAAACAGAGGGGCTGAAACAGAGGGCGAGAAACAGAGGGCGAGAAACAGAGGAGCTGAAACAGAGGGGCTGAAACAGAGGGTCTGAAACAGAGGGGCTGAAACAGAGGGACTGAAACAGAGGGCGAGAAACTGAGGGGCTGAAACGGAGGGGCTGATACAGAGGGGCTGAAACAGAGGGCGAGAAACAGAGGGCGAGAAACAGAGGGCGAGAAACAGAGGGGCTGAAACCGAGGGGCTGAAACAGAGGGCGAGAAACAGAGGGCGAGAAACAGAGGGCGAGAAACAGAGAGCGAGAAACAGTGGGGCTGAAACAGAGGGGCTGAAACAGAGGGGCTGAAACAGAGGGGGTGAAACAGAGGGGCTGAAAGAGAGGGGCTGAAACAGAGGGGCTGAAACAGAGGGGCTGAAACAGAGGGCGAGAAACAGAGGGGCTGAAACAGAGGGGTTGAAACAGAGGAGCTGAAACAGAGGGCGAGAAACAGAGGGGCTGAAACAGAGGGCGAGAAACAGAGGGCGAGAAACAGAGGGGCTGAAACAGAGGGGCTGAAACAGAGGGGCTGAAACAGAGGGTTTGAAACAGAGGGCGAGAAACAGAGGGGCTGAAACAGAGGGGCTGAAACAGAGGGCGAGAAACAGAGGGGCTGAAACAGAGGGACTGAAACAGAGGGGCTGAAACAGAGGGCGAGAAACAGAGGGGCTGAAACAGAGGGGCTGAAACAGAGGGCGAGAAACAGAGGGGCTGAAACAGAGGGGCTGAAACAGAGGGCGAGAAATAGAGGGGATGAAACAGAGGGCGAGAAACAGAGGGGCTGAAACAGAGGGCGAGAAACAGAGGGCGAGAAATAGAGGAGCTGAAACAGAGGGGCTGAAACAGAGGGTCTGAAACAGAGGGGCTGAAACAGAGGGGCTGAAACAGAGGGCGAGAAACTGAGGGGCTGAAACGGAGGGGCTGATACAGAGGGGCTGAAACAGAGGGCGAGAAACAGAGGGCGAGAAACAGAGGGCGAGAAACAGAGGGGCTGAAACCGAGGGGCTGAAACAGAGGGCGAGAAACAGAGGGCGAGAAACAGAGGGCGAGAAACAGAGAGCGAGAAACAGTGGGGCTGAAAAAGAGGGGCTGAAACAGAGGGCGAGAAACAGAGAGGCTGAAACAGAGGGGCTGAAACAGAGGGGCTGAAACAGAGGGGCTGAAAAAGAGGGCGAGAAACAGAGGGCGAGAAACAGAGGGGCTGAAACAGAGGGGCTGAAACAGAGGGGCTGAATCAGAGGGGCTGAAACAGAGGGCGAGAAACAGAGGGGCTGAAACAGAGGGGCAGAAACAGAGGGCGAGAAAAAGAGGGGCTGAAACAGAGGGGCTGAAACAGAGGGGCTGAAACAGAGGGCGAGAAACAGTGGGCGAGAAACAGAGGGCGAGAGACAGAGGGGCTGAAACAGAGGGGCTGAAACAGAGGGGCTGAAACAGAGGGCGAGAAACCGAGGGCGAGAAACAGAGGGCGAGAAACAGAGGGCGAGAAACAGAGGGGCTGAAACAGAGGGGCTGAAAGAGACGGGCTGAAACAGAGGGGCTGAAACAGAGGGCGAGAAACAGAGGGCGAGAAACAGAGGGGCTGAAACAGAGGGGCTGATACAGAGGGGCTGAAAGAGAGGGGCTGAAACAGAGGGCGAGAAACAGAGGGGCTGAAACAGAGGGCGAGAAACAGAGGGGCTAAAAACAGACTGGCTGAAACAGAGGGGCTGAAACAGAGGGGTTGAAACAGAGTGCCAGAAACAGAGGGCGAGAAACAGAGAGCGAGAAACAGAGGGCGAGAAACAGTGGGGCTGAAACAGAGGGGCTGAAACAGAGGGGCTGAAACAGAGGGGCTGAAACAGAGGGCGAGAAACAGACTGGCTGAAACAGAGGGGCAGAAACAGAGGGCGAGAAACAGAGGGGCTGAAACAGAGGGGCTGAAACAGAGGGGCTGAAACAGAGGGGCTGAAAGAGACGGGCTGAAACAGAGGGGCTGAAACAGAGGTCGAGAAACAGAGGGCGAGAAACAGAGGGGCTGAAACAGAGGGGCTGAAAGAGAGGGGCTGAAACAGAGGGGCTGAAACAGAGGGCTAGAAACAGAGGGCGAGAAACAGAGGGGCTGAAACAGAGGGGCTGATACAGAGGGGCTGAAACAGAGGGGCTGAAACAGAGGGCGTGAAACAGAGGGGCTGAAACAGAGGGCGAGAAACAGAGGGGCTGAAACAGAGGGGCTGAACCAGAGGGGCTGAAACAGAGGGGCTGAAACACAGGGGGAGAAACAGAGGGCGAGAAACAGAGAGCGAGAAAAAGAGGGCTAGAAACAGAGGGGGAGAAACAGAGGGGCTGAAACAGAGGGGCTGAAACAGAGGGGCTGAAACAGAGGGGCTGAAACAGAGGGTTTGAAACAGAGAGCGAGAAACAGAGGGCGAGAAACAGAGGGGCTGAAACAGAGGGGCTGATACAGAGGGGCTGAAACAGAGGGGCTGAAACAGAGGGCGAGAAATAGAGGGGCTGAAACAGAGTGGCTGAAACAGAGGGCGAGAAACAGAGGGGTTGAAACAGAGGGGCTGAAACAGAGGGCGAGAAACAGAGGGGCTGAAACAGAGGGCGAGAAACAGCGGGCGAGAAACAGAGGGGCTGAAACAGAGGGGCTGAAACAGAGGGGCTGAAACAGAGGGTTTGAAACAGAGGGCGAGAAACAGAGGGGCTGAAACAGAGGGGCTGAAACAGAGGGCGAGAAACAGAGGGGCTGAAACAGAGGGACTGAAACAGAGGGGCTGAAACAGAGGGCGAGAAACAGAGGGGCTGAAACAGAGGGGCTGAAACAGAGGGCGAGAAACAGAGGGGCTGAAACAGAGGGGCTGAAACAGAGGGCGAGAAACAGAGGGGATGAAACAGAGGGCGAGAAACAGAGGGGCTGAAACAGAGGGCGAGAAACAGAGGGCGAGAAACAGAGGAGCTGAAACAGAGGGGCTGAAACAGAGGGTCTGAAACAGAGGGGCTGAAACAGAGGGGCTGAAACAGAGGGCGAGAAACTGAGGGGCTGAAACGGAGGGGCTGATACAGAGGGGCTGAAACAGAGGGCGAGAAACAGAGGGCGAGAAACAGAGGGCGAGAAACAGAGGGGCTGAAACCGAGGGGCTGAAACAGAGGGCGAGAAACAGAGGACGAGAAACAGAGGGCGAGAAACAGAGAGCGAGAAACAGTGGGGCTGAAACAGAGGGGCTGAAACAGAGGGCGAGAAACAGAGAGGCTGAAACAGAGGGGCTGAAACAGAGGGGCTGAAACAGAGGGCGTGAAACAGAGGGGCTGAAACAGAGGGCGAGAAACAGAGGGGCTGAAACAGAGGGGCTGAACCAGAGGGGCTGAAACAGAGGGGCTGAAACACGGGGCGAGAAACAGAGGGCGAGAAACAGAGAGCGAGAAACAGAGGGCTAGAAACAGAGGGCGAGAAACAGAGGGGCTGAAACAGAGGGGCTGAAACAGAGGGGCTGAAACAGAGGGTCTGAAACAGAGGGTTTGAAACAGAGGGCGAGAAACAGAGGGCGAGAAACAGAGGGGCTGAAACAGAGGGGCTGATACAGAGGGGCTGAAACAGAGGGGCTGAAACAGAGGGCGAGAATTAGAGGGGCTGAAACTGAGTGGCTGAAACAGAGGGCGAGAAACAGAGGGGTTGAAACAGAGGGGCTGAAACAGAGGGGCTGAAACAGAGGGCGAGAAACAGAGGGGCTGAAACAGAGGGCGAGAAAAAGAGGGGCTGAAACAGAGGGCGAGAAACAGAGGGGCTGAAACAGAGGGGCTGAAACAGAGGGGCTGAAACAGAGGGGCTGAAACAGAGGGCGAGAAACAGTGGGCGAGAAACAGAGGGCGAGAAACAGAGGTGCTGAAACAGAGGGGCTGAAACAGAGGGGCTGAAACAGAGGGCGAGAAACAGAGGGCGAGAAACAGAGGGCGAGAAACAGAGGGCGAGAAACAGGGGGGCTGAAACAGAGGGGCTGATACAGAGGGGCTGAAAGAGAGGGGCTGAAACAGAGGGCGAGAAACAGAGGGGCTGAAACAGAGAGCGAGAAACAGAGGGGCTAAAAACAGACTGGCTGAAACAGAGGGGCTGAAACAGAGGGGTTGAAACAGAGTGCCAGAAACAGAGGGCGAGAAACAGAGAGCGAGAAACAGAGGGCGAGAAACAGTGGGGCTGAAACAGAGGGGCTGAAACAGAGGGGCTGAAACAGAGGGGCTGAAACAGAGGGCGAGAAACAGACTGGCTGAAACAGAGGGGCAGAAACAGAGGGCGAGAAACAGAGGGGCTGAAACAGAGGGGCTGAAACAGAGGGGCTGAAACAGAGGGGCTGAAAGAGACGGGCTGAAACAGAGGGGCTGAAACAGAGGTCGAGAAACAGAGGGCGAGAAACAGAGGGGCTGAAACAGAGGGGCTGAAAGAGAGGGGCTGAAACAGAGGGGCTGAAACAGAGGGCTAGAAACAGAGGGCGAGAAACAGAGGGGCTGAAACAGAGGGGCTGATACAGAGGGGCTGAAACAGAGGGGCTGAAACAGAGGGCGTGAAACAGAGGGGCTGAAACAGAGGGCGAGAAACAGAGGGGCTGAAACAGAGGGGCTGAACCAGAGGGGCTGAAACAGAGGGGCTGAAACACAGGGGGAGAAACAGAGGGCGAGAAACAGAGAGCGAGAAAAAGAGGGCTAGAAACAGAGGGGGAGAAACAGAGGGGCTGAAACAGAGGGGCTGAAACAGAGGGGCTGAAACAGAGGGGCTGAAACAGAGGGTTTGAAACAGAGAGCGAGAAACAGAGGGCGAGAAACAGAGGGGCTGAAACAGAGGGGCTGATACAGAGGGGCTGAAACAGAGGGGCTGAAACAGAGGGCGAGAAATAGAGGGGCTGAAACAGAGTGGCTGAAACAGAGGGCGAGAAACAGAGGGGTTGAAACAGAGGGGCTGAAACAGAGGGCGAGAAACAGAGGGGCTGAAACAGAGGGCGAGAAACAGCGGGCGAGAAACAGAGGGGCTGAAACAGAGGGGCTGAAACAGAGGGGCTGAAACAGAGGGTTTGAAACAGAGGGCGAGAAACAGAGGGGCTGAAACAGAGGGGCTGAAACAGAGGGCGAGAAACAGAGGGGCTGAAACAGAGGGACTGAAACAGAGGGGCTGAAACAGAGGGCGAGAAACAGAGGGGCTGAAACAGAGGGGCTGAAACAGAGGGCGAGAAACAGAGGGGCTGAAACAGAGGGGCTGAAACAGAGGGCGAGAAACAGAGGGGATGAAACAGAGGGCGAGAAACAGAGGGGCTGAAACAGAGGGCGAGAAACAGAGGGCGAGAAACAGAGGAGCTGAAACAGAGGGGCTGAAACAGAGGGTCTGAAACAGAGGGGCTGAAACAGAGGGACTGAAACAGAGGGCGAGAAACTGAGGGGCTGAAACGGAGGGGCTGATACAGAGGGGCTGAAACAGAGGGCGAGAAACAGAGGGCGAGAAACAGAGGGCGAGAAACAGAGGGGCTGAAACCGAGGGGCTGAAACAGAGGGCGAGAAACAGAGGGCGAGAAACAGAGGGCGAGAAACAGAGAGCGAGAAACAGTGGGGCTGAAACAGAGGGGCTGAAACAGAGGGGCTGAAACAGAGGGGGTGAAACAGAGGGGCTGAAAGAGAGGGGCTGAAACAGAGGGGCTGAAACAGAGGGGCTGAAACAGAGGGCGAGAAACAGAGGGGCTGAAACAGAGGGGTTGAAACAGAGGAGCTGAAACAGAGGGCGAGAAACAGAGGGGCTGAAACAGAGGGCGAGAAACAGAGGGCGAGAAACAGAGGGGCTGAAACAGAGGGGCTGAAACAGAGGGGCTGAAACAGAGGGTTTGAAACAGAGGGCGAGAAACAGAGGGGCTGAAACAGAGGGGCTGAAACAGAGGGCGAGAAACAGAGGGGCTGAAACAGAGGGACTGAAACAGAGGGGCTGAAACAGAGGGCGAGAAACAGAGGGGCTGAAACAGAGGGGCTGAAACAGAGGGCGAGAAACAGAGGGGCTGAAACAGAGGGGCTGAAACAGAGGGCGAGAAACAGAGGGGATGAAACAGAGGGCGAGAAACAGAGGGGCTGAAACAGAGGGCGAGAAACAGAGGGCGAGAAATAGAGGAGCTGAAACAGAGGGGCTGAAACAGAGGGTCTGAAACAGAGGGGCTGAAACAGAGGGGCTGAAACAGAGGGCGAGAAACTGAGGGGCTGAAACGGAGGGGCTGATACAGAGGGGCTGAAACAGAGGGCGAGAAACAGAGGGCGAGAAACAGAGGGCGAGAAACAGAGGGGCTGAAACCGAGGGGCTGAAACAGAGGGCGAGAAACAGAGGGCGAGAAACAGAGGGCGAGAAACAGAGAGCGAGAAACAGTGGGGCTGAAAAAGAGGGGCTGAAACAGAGGGCGAGAAACAGAGAGGCTGAAACAGAGGGGCTGAAACAGAGGGGCTGAAACAGAGGGGCTGAAAAAGAGGGCGAGAAACAGAGGGCGAGAAACAGAGGGGCTGAAACAGAGGGGCTGAAACAGAGGGGCTGAATCAGAGGGGCTGAAACAGAGGGCGAGAAACAGAGGGGCTGAAACAGAGGGGCTGAAACAGAGGGCGAGAAAAAGAGGGGCTGAAACAGAGGGGCTGAAACAGAGGGGCTGAAACAGAGGGCGAGAAACAGTGGGCGAGAAACAGAGGGCGAGAGACAGAGGGGCTGAAACAGAGGGGCTGAAACAGAGGGGCTGAAACAGAGGGCGAGAAACCGAGGGCGAGAAACAGAGGGCGAGAAACAGAGGGCGAGAAACAGAGGGGCTGAAACAGAGGGGCTGAAAGAGACGGGCTGAAACAGAGGGGCTGAAACAGAGGGCGAGAAACAGAGGGCGAGAAACAGAGGGGCTGAAACAGAGGGGCTGATACAGAGGGGCTGAAAGAGAGGGGCTGAAACAGAGGGCGAGAAACAGAGGGGCTGAAACAGAGGGCGAGAAACAGAGGGGCTAAAAACAGACTGGCTGAAACAGAGGGGCTGAAACAGAGGGGTTGAAACAGAGTGCCAGAAACAGAGGGCGAGAAACAGAGAGCGAGAAACAGAGGGCGAGAAACAGTGGGGCTGAAACAGAGGGGCTGAAACAGAGGGGCTGAAACAGAGGGGCTGAAACAGAGGGCGAGAAACAGACTGGCTGAAACAGAGGGGCAGAAACAGAGGGCGAGAAACAGAGGGGCTGAAACAGAGGGGCTGAAACAGAGGGGCTGAAACAGAGGGGCTGAAAGAGACGGGCTGAAACAGAGGGGCTGAAACAGAGGTCGAGAAACAGAGGGCGAGAAACAGAGGGGCTGAAACAGAGGGGCTGAAAGAGAGGGGCTGAAACAGAGGGGCTGAAACAGAGGGCTAGAAACAGAGGGCGAGAAACAGAGGGGCTGAAACAGAGGGGCTGATACAGAGGGGCTGAAACAGAGGGGCTGAAACAGAGGGCGTGAAACAGAGGGGCTGAAACAGAGGGCGAGAAACAGAGGGGCTGAAACAGAGGGGCTGAACCAGAGGGGCTGAAACAGAGGGGCTGAAACACAGGGGGAGAAACAGAGGGCGAGAAACAGAGAGCGAGAAAAAGAGGGCTAGAAACAGAGGGGGAGAAACAGAGGGGCTGAAACAGAGGGGCTGAAACAGAGGGGCTGAAACAGAGGGGCTGAAACAGAGGGTTTGAAACAGAGAGCGAGAAACAGAGGGCGAGAAACAGAGGGGCTGAAACAGAGGGGCTGATACAGAGGGGCTGAAACAGAGGGGCTGAAACAGAGGGCGAGAAATAGAGGGGCTGAAACAGAGTGGCTGAAACAGAGGGCGAGAAACAGAGGGGTTGAAACAGAGGGGCTGAAACAGAGGGCGAGAAACAGAGGGGCTGAAACAGAGGGCGAGAAACAGCGGGCGAGAAACAGAGGGGCTGAAACAGAGGGGCTGAAACAGAGGGGCTGAAACAGAGGGTTTGAAACAGAGGGCGAGAAACAGAGGGGCTGAAACAGAGGGGCTGAAACAGAGGGCGAGAAACAGAGGGGCTGAAACAGAGGGACTGAAACAGAGGGGCTGAAACAGAGGGCGAGAAACAGAGGGGCTGAAACAGAGGGGCTGAAACAGAGGGCGAGAAACAGAGGGGCTGAAACAGAGGGGCTGAAACAGAGGGCGAGAAACAGAGGGGATGAAACAGAGGGCGAGAAACAGAGGGGCTGAAACAGAGGGCGAGAAACAGAGGGCGAGAAACAGAGGAGCTGAAACAGAGGGGCTGAAACAGAGGGTCTGAAACAGAGGGGCTGAAACAGAGGGGCTGAAACAGAGGGCGAGAAACTGAGGGGCTGAAACGGAGGGGCTGATACAGAGGGGCTGAAACAGAGGGCGAGAAACAGAGGGCGAGAAACAGAGGGCGAGAAACAGAGGGGCTGAAACCGAGGGGCTGAAACAGAGGGCGAGAAACAGAGGGCGAGAAACAGAGGGCGAGAAACAGAGAGCGAGAAACAGTGGGGCTGAAACAGAGGGGCTGAAACAGAGGGCGAGAAACAGAGAGGCTGAAACAGAGGGGCTGAAACAGAGGGGCTGAAACAGAGGGCGTGAAACAGAGGGGCTGAAACAGAGGGCGAGAAACAGAGGGGCTGAAACAGAGGGGCTGAACCAGAGGGGCTGAAACAGAGGGGCTGAAACACGGGGCGAGAAACAGAGGGCGAGAAACAGAGAGCGAGAAACAGAGGGCTAGAAACAGAGGGCGAGAAACAGAGGGGCTGAAACAGAGGGGCTGAAACAGAGGGGCTGAAACAGAGGGTCTGAAACAGAGGGTTTGAAACAGAGGGCGAGAAACAGAGGGCGAGAAACAGAGGGGCTGAAACAGAGGGGCTGATACAGAGGGGCTGAAACAGAGGGGCTGAAACAGAGGGCGAGAATTAGAGGGGCTGAAACTGAGTGGCTGAAACAGAGGGCGAGAAACAGAGGGGTTGAAACAGAGGGGCTGAAACAGAGGGGCTGAAACAGAGGGCGAGAAACAGAGGGGCTGAAACAGAGGGCGAGAAAAAGAGGGGCTGAAACAGAGGGCGAGAAACAGAGGGGCTGAAACAGAGGGGCTGAAACAGAGGGGCTGAAACAGAGGGGCTGAAACAGAGGGCGAGAAACAGTGGGCGAGAAACAGAGGGCGAGAAACAGAGGTGCTGAAACAGAGGGGCTGAAACAGAGGGGCTGAAACAGAGGGCGAGAAACAGAGGGCGAGAAACAGAGGGCGAGAAACAGAGGGCGAGAAACAGGGGGGCTGAAACAGAGGGCGAGAAACAGAGGGGCTGAAACAGAGGGGCTGAAAGAGAGGGCGAGAAACAGAGGGCGAGAAACAGGGGTTGAAACAGAGGGGCTGATACAGAGGGGCTGAAACAGAGGGGCTGAAACAGAGGGCGAGAAACAGAGGGGCTGAAACAGAGGGCGAGAAACAGAGGGGCTAAAAACAGAGGGGCTGAAACAGAGGGGCTGAAACAGAGGGGCTGAAACAGAGGCGAGAAACAGAGGGCGAGAAACAGAGGGCGAGAAACAGAGAGCGAGAAACAGAGGGCGAGAAACAGAGGGGCTGAAACAGAGGGGCTGAAACAGAGGGGCTGAAACAGAGGGGCTGAAACAGAGGGCGAGAAACAGAGGGCGAGAAACAGAGGGGCTGAAACAGAGGGGCTGAAACAGAGGGGCTGAAACAGAGGGCGAGAAACAGAGGAGCTGAAACAGAGAGGCTGAAACAGAGGTGCTGAAACAGAGGGGCTGAAACAGAGGGCGAGAAACAGAGGGGCTGAAACAGAGGGGCTGAAACAGAGGGGCTGAAACAGAGGGGCTGAAACTGAGGGCGAGAAACAGTGGGCGAGAAACAGAGGGCGAGAAACAGAGGGGCTGAAACAGAGGGGCTGAAACAGAGGGGCTGAAACAGAGGGCGAGAAACAGAGGGCGAGAAACAGAGGGCGAGAAACAGAGGGCGAGAAACAGAGGGGCTGAAACAGAGGGGCTGAAAGAGACGGCCTGAAACAGAGGGTTTGAAACAGAGGGCGAGAAACAGTTGGCGAGAAACAGAGGGGTTGAAACAGAGGGGCTGATACAGAGGGGCTGAAACCGAGGGGCTGAAACAGAGGGCGAGAAACAGAGGGGCTGAAACAGAGGGCGAGAAACAGAGGGGCTAAAAACAGAGGGGCTGAAACTGAGGGGCTGAAACTGAGGGGCTGAAACAGAGGCGAGAAACAGAGGGCGAGAAACAGAGAGCGAGAAACAGGGCGAGAAACAGAGGGCTGAAACAGAGTGGCTGAAACAGAGGGGCTGAAACAGAGGGGCTGAAACAGAGGGCGAGAAACAGAGGGCGAGAAACAGAGGGGCTGAAACAGAGGGGCTGATACAGAGGGGCTGAAACAGAGGGGCTGAAACAGAGGGCGAGAAACAGAGTGCGAGAAACAGAGGGGCTGAAACAGAGGGTCTGAAACAGAGGGGCTGAAACAGAGGGCGAGAAACAGAGGGGCTGAAACAGAGGGGCTGAAACAGAGGGGCTGAAACAGAGGGGCTGAAACAGAGGGCGAGAAACAGAGGGGCTGAAACAGAGGGGCTGAAACAGAGGGGCTGAAACAGAGGGGCTGAAACATAGGCGAGAAACAGAGGGCGAGAAACAGAAGGCGAGAAACAGAGGGGCTGAAACAGAGGGGCTGAAACAGAGGTGCTGAAACTGAGGGGCTGAAACAGGGTGCGAGAAACAGAGGGCGAGAAACAGAGGGGCTGAAACAGAGGGGCTGAAACAGAGGGGCAGAAACAGAGGGCGAGAAACAGAGGGGCTGAAACAGAGGGGCTGAAACAGAGGGGCTGAAACAGAGGGGCTAAAACAGAGGGCGAGAAACAGAGGGGCTGAAACAGAGGGGCTGAAACAGAGGGGCTGAAACTGAGTGCGAGAAACAGTGGGCGAGAAACAGAGGGCGAGAAACAGAGGGGCTGAAACAGAGGGGCTGAAACAGAGGTGGTGAAACAGAGGGCGAGAAACAGAGGGCGAGAAACAGAGGGCGAGAAACAGAGGGCGAGAAACAGAGGGGCTGAAACAGAGGGGCTAAAAGAGACGGGCTGAAACAGAGGGGCTGAAACAGAGGGCGAGAAACAGAGGGCGAGAAACAGAGGGGTTCAAACAGAGGGGCTGATACAGAGGGGCTGAAACCGAGGGGCTGAAACAGAGGGCAAGAAACAGAGGGGCTGAAACAGAGGGCGAGAAACAGAGGGGCTAAAAACAGAGGGTCTGAAACAGTGGGGCTGAAACTGAGGGGCTGAAACAGAGGCGAGAAACAGAGGGTGAGAAACAGAGAGCGAGAAACAGGGCGAGAAACAGAGGGCTGAAACAGAGGGGCTGAAACAGAGGGGCTGAAACAGAGGGGCTGAAACAGAGGGCGAGAAACAGAGGGCGAGAAACAGAGGGGCTGAAACAGAGGGGCTGATACAGAGGGGCTGAAACAGAGGGGCTTAAACAGAGGGCAAGAAACAGAGGGGCTGAAACAGAGGGGCTGAAACAGAGGGCGAGAAACAGAGGGGCTGAAACAGAGGGGCTGAAACAGAGGGGCTGAAACAGAGGGGCTGAAACTGAGGGCGAGAAACAGTGGGCGAGAAACAGAGGGCGAGAAACAGAGGGGCTGAAACAGAGGGGCTGAAACAAAGGGGCTGAAACAGAGGGCGAGAAACAGAGGGCGAGAAACAGAGGGCGAGAAACAGAGGGCGAGAAACAGAGGGGCTGAAACAGAGGGGCTGAAAGAGACGGCCTGAAACAGACGGACTGAAACAGAGGGCGAGAAACAGTTGGCGAGAAACAGAGGAGTTGAAACAGAGGGGCTGATACAGAGGGGCTGAAACCGAGGGGCTGAAACAGAGGGCGAGAAACAGAGGGGCTGAAACAGAGGGCGAGAAACAGAGGGGCTAAAAACAGAGGGGCTGAAACTGAGGGGCTGAAACTGAGGGGCTGAAACAGAGGCGAGAAACAGAGGGCGAGAAACAGAGAGCGAGAAACAGGGCGAGAAACACAGGGCTGAAACAGAGTGGCTGAAACAGAGGGGCTGAAACAGAGGGGCTGAAACAGAGGGCGAGAAACAGAGGGCGAGAAACAGAGGGGCTGAAACAGAGGGGCTGATACAGAGGGGCTGAAACAGAGGGGCTGAAACAGAGGGCGAGAAACAGAGTGCGAGAAACAGAGGGGATGAAACAGAGGGTCTGAAACAGAGGGGCTGAAACAGAGGGCGAGAAACAGAGGGGCTGAAACAGAGGGGCTGAAACAGAGGGGCTGAAACAGAGCGGCTGAAACAGAGGGCGAGAAACAGAGGGGCTGAAACAGAGGGGCTGAAACAGAGGGGCTGAAACATAGGCGAGAAACAGAGGGCGAGAAACAGAGAGCGAAAAACAGAGGGCGAGAAACAGAGGGCGAGAAACAGAGGGGCTGAAACAGAGGGGCTGAAACAGAGGGGCTGAAACTGAGGGGCTGAAACAGAGGGCGAGAAACAGAGGGCGAGAAACAGAGGGGCTGAAACAGAGGGGCTGAAACAGAGGGGCAGAAACAGAGGGCGAGAAACAGAGGGGCTGAAACAGAGGGGCTGAAACAGAGGGGCTGAAACAGAGGGGCTAAAACAGAGGGCGAGAAACAGAGGGGCTGAAACAGAGGGGCTGAAACAGAGGGGCTGAAACTGAGAGCGAGAAACAGTGGGCGAGAAACAGAGGGCGAGAAACAGAGGGGCTGAAACAGAGGGGCTGAAACAGAGGGGCTGAAACAGAGGGCGAGAAACAGAGGGCGAGAAACAGAGGGCGAGAAACAGAGGGCGAGAAACAGAGGGGCTGAAACAGAGGGGCTGAAAGAGACGGGCTGAAACAGAGGGGCTGAAACAGAGGGCGAGAAACAGAGGGCGAGAAACAGAGGGGTTGAAACAGAGGGGCTGATACAGAGGGGCTGAAACCGAGGGGCTGAAACAGAGGGCGAGAAACAGAGGGGCTGAAACAGAGGGCGAGAAACAGAGGGGCTAAAAACAGAGGGTCTGAAACAGAGGGGCTGAAACTGAGGGGCTGAAACAGAGGCGAGAAACAGAGGGCGAGAAACAGAGAGCGAGAAACAGGGCGAGAAACAGAGGGCTAAAACAGAGGGGCTGAAACAGAGGGGCTGAAACAGAGGGCGAGAAACAGAGGGCGAGAAACAGAGGGGCTGAAACAGAGGGGCTGATACAGAGGGGCTGAAACAGAGGGGCTGAAACAGAGGGCAAGAAACAGAGGGGCTGAAACAGAGGGGCTGAAACAGAGGGCGAGAAACAGAGGGGCTGAAACAGAGGGGCTGAAACAGAGGGGCTGAAACAGAGGGCGAGAAACAGAGGGGCTGAAACAGAGGGCGAGAAACAGAGGGGCTGAAACAGTGGGCGAGAAACAGAGGGCGAGAAACAGAGGAGCTGAAACAGAGGGGCTGAAACAGAGGGGCTGAAACAGAGGGGCTGAAACAGAGGGGCTGAAACAGAGGGCGGGAAACACAGTGGCTGAAACAGAGGGGCTGAAACAGAGGGGCTGAAACAGAGGGCGAGAAACAGAGAGCGAGAAACAGAGGGCGAGAAACAGAGGGCGAGAAACAGAGGGGCTGAAACAGAGGGCGAGAAACAGAGGGCGAGAAACAGAGGGCGAGAAACAGATGGCGAGAAACAGAGGGGGAGAAACAGAGGGGCTGAAACAGAGGGGCTGAAACAGAGGGACTGTAACAGAGGGGCTGAAACAGAGGTGCTGAAACAGAGGGGCTGAAACAGAGGGGCTGAAACAGAGGGCGAGAAACAGAGGGGCTGAAACAGAGGGGTTGAAACAGAGGAGCTGAAACAGAGGGCGAGAAACAGAGGGGCTGAAACAGAGGGCGAGAAACAGAGGGCGAGAAACAGAGGGGCTGAAACAGAGGGGCTGAAACAGAGGGGCTGAAACAGAGGGTTTGAAACAGAGGGCGAGAAACAGAGGGGCTGAAACAGAGGGGCTGAAACAGAGGGCGAGAAACAGAGGGGCTGAAACAGAGGGACTGAAACAGAGGGGCTGAAACAGAGGGCGAGAAACAGAGGGGCTGAAACAGAGGGGCTGAAACAGAGGGCGAGAAACAGAGGGGCTGAAACAGAGGGGCTGAAACAGAGGGCGAGAAACAGAGGGGATGAAAAAGAGGGCGAGAAACAGAGGGGCTGAAACAGAGGGCGAGAAACAGAGGGCGAGAAACAGAGGAGCTGAAACAGAGGGGCTGAAACAGAGGGTCTGAAACAGAGGGGCTGAAACAGAGGGGCTGAAACAGAGGGCGAGAAACTGAGGGGCTGAAACGGAGGGGCTGATACAGAGGGGCTGAAACAGAGGGCGAGAAACAGAGGGCGAGAAACAGAGGGCGAGAAACAGAGGGGCTGAAACCGAGGGGCTGAAACAGAGGGCGAGAAACAGAGGGCGAGAAACAGAGGGCGAGAAACAGAGATCGAGAAACAGTGGGGCTGAAACAGAGGGGCTGAAACAGAGGGCGAGAAACAGAGAGGCTGAAACAGAGGGGCTGAAACAGAGGGGCTGAAACAGAGGGGCTGAAAAAGAGGGCGAGAAACAGAGGGCGAGAAACAGAGGGGCTGAAACAGAGGGGCTGAAACAGAGGGGCTGAAACAGAGGGGCTGAAACAGAGGGCGAGAAACAGAGGGGCTGAAACAGAGGGGCTGAAACAGACGGGCTGAAACAGAGGGGCTGAAACAGAGGGGCTGAAACAGAGGGCGAGAAACAGTGGGCGAGAAACAGAGGGCGAGAGACAGAGGGGCTGAAACAGAGGGGCTGAAACAGAGGGGCTGAAACAGAGGGCGAGAAACCGAGGGCGAGAAACAGAGGGCGAGAAACAGAGGGCGAGAAACAGAGGGGCTGAAACAGAGGGGCTGAAAGAGACGGGCTGAAACAGAGGGGCTGAAACAGAGGGCGAGAAACAGAGGGCGAGAAACAGAGGGGCTGAAACAGAGGGGCTGATACAGAGGGGCTGAAAGAGAGGGGCTGAAACAGAGGGCGAGAAACAGAGGGGCTGAAACAGAGGGCGAGAAACAGAGGGGCTAAAAACAGACTGGCTGAAACAGAGGGGCTGAAACAGAGGGGTTGAAACAGAGTGCCAGAAACAGAGGGCGAGAAACAGAGAGCGAGAAACAGAGGGCGAGAAACAGTGGGGCTGAAACAGAGGGGCTGAAACAGAGGGGCTGAAACAGAGGGGCTGAAACAGAGGGCGAGAAACAGACTGGCTGAAACAGAGGGGCAGAAACAGAGGGCGAGAAACAGAGGGGCTGAAACAGAGGGGCTGAAACAGAGGGGCTGAAAGAGACGGGCTGAAACAGAGGGGCTGAAACAGAGGTCGAGAAACAGAGGGCGAGAAACAGAGGGGCTGAAACAGAGGGGCTGAAAGAGAGGGGCTGAAACAGAGGGGCTGAAACAGAGGGCTAGAAACAGAGGGCGAGAAACAGAGGGGCTGAAACAGAGGGGCTGATACAGAGGGGCTGAAACAGAGGGCGTGAAACAGAGGGCGTGAAACAGAGGGGCTGAAACAGAGGGCGAGAAACAGAGGAGCTGAAACAGAGGGGCTGAACCAGAGGGGCTGAAACAGAGGGGCTGAAACACAGGGGGAGAAACAGAGGGCGAGAAACAGAGAGCGAGAAACAGAGGGCTAGAAACAGAGGGGGAGAAACAGAGGGGCTGAAACAGAGGGGCTGAAACAGAGGGGCTGAAACAGAGGGGCTGAAACAGAGGGTTTGAAACAGAGAGCGAGAAACAGAGGGCGAGAAACAGAGGGGCTGAAACATTGGGGCTGATACAGAGGGGCTGAAACAGAGGGGCTGAAACAGAGGGCGAGAAATAGAGGGGCTGAAACAGAGTGGCTGAAACAGAGGGCGAGAAACAGAGGGGTTGAAACAGAGGGGCTGAAACAGAGGGGCTGAAACAGAGGGCGAGAAACAGAGGGGCTGAAACAGAGGGCGAGAAACAGAGGGGCTGAAACAGAGGGCGAGAAACAGAGGGCGAGAAACAGAGGAGCTGAAAAAGAGGGGCTGAAACAGAGGGGCCGAAACAGAGGGGCTGAAACAGAGGGCGAGATACAGAGGGGCTGAAACAGAGGGGCTGATACAGAGGGGCGGAAACAGAGGGCGAGAAACAGTGGGCGAGAAACAGAGGGCGAGAAACAGAGGGGCTGAAACAGTGGGGCTGAAACAGAGGGCGAGAAACAGAGGGCGAGAAACAGAGGGCGAGAAACAGAGGGCGAGAAACAGAGAGCGAGAAACAGAGGGGCTGAAACAGAGGGGCTGAAACAGAGGGGCTGAAACAGAGGGGCTGAAACAGAGGGCGAGAAACAGAGGGCGAGAAACAGAGGGGCTGATACAGAGGAGCTGAAACAGAGGGGCTGAAACAGAGGGCGAGAAACAGAGCGGCTGAAACAGAGGGGCTGAAACAGAGGGGCTGAAACAGAGGGGCTGAAACAGAGGTCGAGAAACAGAGGGGCTGAAACAGAGGGGCTGAAACAGAGGGGCTGAAACAGAGGGGCTGAAACAGAGGGCGAGAAACAGTGGGCGAGAAACAGAGGGCGAGAAACAGAGAGGCTGAAACAGAGGGGCTGAAACAGAGGGGCTGAAACAGAGGGCGAGAAACAGAGGGCGAGAAACAGAGGGCGAGAAACAGAGGGCGAGAAACAGGGGGGCTGAAACAGAGGGCGAGAAACAGAGGGGCTGAAACAGAGGGGCTGAAACAGAGGGCGAGAAACAGAGGGCGAGAAACAGAGGGATTGAAACAGAGGGGCTGATACAGAGGGGCTGAAACAGAGGGGCTGAAACAGAGGGCGAGAAACAGAGGGGCTGAAACAGAGGGCGAGAAACAGAGGGGCTAAAAACAGAGGGGCTGAAACAGAGGGGCTGAAACAGAGGGGCTGAAACAGAGGCGAGAAACAGAGGGCGAGAAACAGAGGGCGAGAAACAGAGAGCGAGAAACAGAGGGCGAGAAACAGAGGGGCTGAAACAGAGGGGCTGAAACAGAGGGGCTGAAACAGAGGGCGAGAAACAGAGGGCGAGAAACAGAGGGGCTGAAACAGAGGGGCTGAAACAGAGGGGCTGAAACAGATGGGCTGAAACAGAGGGCGAGAAACAGAGGGGCTGAAACAGACAAGCTGAAACAGAGGGGCTGAAACACAGGGGCTGAAACAGAGGGCGAGAAACAGAGGGGCTGAAACAGAGGGGCTGAAACAGAGGGGCTGAAACAGAGGGGATGAAACTGAGGGCGAGAAACAGTGGGCGAGAAACAGAGGGCGAGAAACAGAGGGGCTGAAACAGAGGGGCTGAAACAGAGGGGCTGAAACAGAGGGCGAGAAACAGAGGGCGAGAAACAGAGGGCGAGAAACAGAGGGCGAGAAACAGAGGGGCTGAAACAGAGGGGCTGAAAGAGACGGCCTGAAACAGAGGGGCTGAAACAGAGGGCGAGAAACAGAGGGCGAGAAACAGAGGGGTTGAAACAGAGGGGCTGATACAGAGGGGCTGAAACAGAGGGGCTGAAACAGAGGGCGAGAAACAGAGGGGCTGAAACAGAGGGCGAGAAACAGAGGGGCTAAAAACAGAGGGGCTGAAACAGAGGGGCTGAAACTGAGGGGCTGAAACAGAGGCGAGAAACATAGGGCGAGAAACAGAGAGCGAGAAACAGGGCGAGAAACAGAGGGCTGAAACAGAGGGGCTGAAACAGAGGGGCTGAAACAGAGGGGCTGAAACAGAGGGCGAGAAACAGAGGGCGAGAAACAGAGGGGCTGAAACAGAGGGGCTGAAACAGAGGGGCTGAAACAGAGGGCGAGAAACAGAGGGCGAGAAACAGAGGGGCTGATACAGAGGAGCTGAAACAGAGGGGCTGAAAACGAGGGCGAGAAACAGAGGGGCTGAAACAGAGGGGCTGAAACAGAGGGGCTGAAACAGAGGGGCTGAAGCAGAGGGGCTGAAACAGAGGGCGAGAAACAGAGGGGCTGAAACAGAGGGGCTGATACAGAGGGGCTGAAACAGAGGGGCTGAAACAGTGGGCGAGAAACAGAGGGCGAGAAACAGAGAGCGAGAAACAGAGGGCGAGAAACAGAGGGCGAGAAACAGAGGTGCTGAAACAGAAGGGCTGAAACAGAGGGGCAGAAACAGAGGCGCTGAAACAGAGGGGCTGAAACAGAGGGGCTGAAACTCTGGGGCTGAAACAGAGGGCGAGAAACAGAGGGCGAGAAACAGAGGGGCTGAAACAGAGGGGCTGAAACAGAGGGGCTGAAACAGAGGTCGAGAAACAGAGGGCGAGAAACAGAGGGGCTGAAACAGAGGGGCTGAATGAGAGGGGCTGAAACAGAGGGGCTGAAACAGAGGGCTAGAAACAGAGGGCGAGAAACAGAGGGGCTGAAACAGAGGGGCTGATACAGAGGGGCTGAAACAGAGGGGCTGAAACAGAGGGCGTGAAACAGAGGGGCTGAAACAGAGGGCGAGAATCAGAGGGGCTGAAACAGAGGGGCTGAACCAGAGGGGCTGAAACAGAGGGGCTGAAACACAGGGCGAGAAACAGAGGGCGAGAAACAGAGAGCGAGAAACAGAGGGCTAGAAACAGAGGGCGAGAAACAGAGGGGCTGAAACAGAGGGTCTGAAACAGAGGGGCTGAAACAGAGGGGCTGAAACAGAGGGTTTGAAACAGAGGTCGAGAAACAGAGGGCGAGAAACAGAGGGGCTGAAACAGAGGGGCTGATACAGAGGGGCAGAAACAGAGGGGCTGAAACAGAGGGCGAGAAATAGAGGGGCTGAAACTGAGTGGCTGAAACAGAGGGCGAGAAACAGAGGGGTTGAAACAGAGGGGCTGAAACAGAGGGGCTGAAACAGAGGGCGAGAAACAGAGGGGCTGAAACAGAGTGCGAGAAAAAGAGGGGCTGAAACAGAGGGCGAGAAACAGAGGGCGAGAAACAGAGGAGCTGAAACAGAGGGGCTGAAACAGAGGGGCCGAAACAGAGGGGCTGAAACAGAGGCGAGAAACAGAGGGGCTAAAACAGAGGGGCTGATACAGAGGGGCTGAAACAGAGGGCGAGAAACAGTGGGCGAGAAACAAAGGGCGAGAAACAGAGGGGCTGAAACAGTGGGGCTGAAACAGAGGGCGAGAAACAGAGGGCGAGAAACAGAGGGCGTGAAACAGAGGGCGAGAAACAGAGAGCGAGAAACAGAGGGGCTGAAACAGAGGGGCTGAAACAGAGGGGCTGAAACAGAGGGCGAGAAACAGAGAGGCTGAAACAGAGGGGCTGAAACAGAGGGGCTGAAACAGAGGGGCTGAAACAGAGGGCGAGAAACAGAGGGCGAGAAACAGAGGGGCTGATACAGAGGAGCTGAAACAGAGGGGCTGAAACAGAGGGCGAGAAACAGAGGTGCTGAAACAGAGAGGCTGAAACAGAGGGGCTGAAACAGAGGGGCTGAAACAGAGGGCGAGAAACAGAGGGGCTGAAACAGAGGGGCTGAAACAGAGGGGCTGAAACAGAGGGGCTGAAACAGAGGGCGAGAAACAGTGGGCGAGAAACAGAGGGCGAGAAACAGAGGGGCTGAAACAGAGGGGCTGAAACAGAGGGGCTGAAACAGAGGGCGAGATACAGAGGGCGAGAAACAGAGGGCGAGAAACAGAGGGCGAGAAACAGGGGGGCTGAAACAGAGGGCCAGAAACAGAGGGGCTGAAACAGAGCGGCTGAAACAGAGGGCGAAAAACAGAGGGCGAGAAACAGACGGGTTGAAACAGAGGGGCTGATACAGAGGGGCTGAAATAGAGGGGCTGAAACAGAGGGCGAGAAACAGAGGGGCTGAAACAGAGGGCGAGAAACAGAGGGGCTAAAAACAGAGGGGCTGAAACAGAGGTGCTGAAACAGAGGGGCTGAAACAGAGGCGAGAAACAGAGGGCGTTAAACAGAGGGCGAGAAACAGAGAGCGAGAAACAGAGGGCGAGAAACAGAGGGGCTGAAACAGAGGGGCTGAAAGAGAGGGGCTGAAACAGAGGGGCTGAAACAGAGGGCTAGAAACAGAGGGCGAGAAACAGAGGGACTGAAACAGAGGGGCTGATACAGAGGGGCTGAAACAGAGGGGCAGAAACAGAGGGCGTGAAACAGAGGGGCTGAAACAGAGGGCGAGAAACAGAGGGGCTGAAACAGAGGGGCTGAACCAGAGGGGCTGAAACAGAGGGGCTGAAACACAGGGCGAGAAACAGAGGGCGAGAAACAGAGAGCGAGAAACAGAGGGCTAGAAACAGAGGGCGAGAAACAGAGGGGCTGAAACAGAGGGGCTGAAACAGAGGGGCTGAAACAGAGGGGCTGAAACAGAGGGTTTGAAACAGAGGTCGAGAAACAGAGGGCGAGAAACAGAGGGGCTGAAACAGAGGGGCTGATACAGAGGGGCTGAAACAGAGGGGCTGAAACAGAGGGCGAGAAATAGAGGGGCTGAAACAGAGGGGCTGAAACAGAGGGGCTGATACAGAGGGCGAGAAACAGAGGGGCTGAAACAGAGGGCGAGAAAAAGAGGGGCTGAAACAGAGGGCGAGAAACAGAGGGCGAGAAACAGAGGAGCTGAAACAGAGGGGCTGAAACAGAGGGGCCGAAACAGAGGGGCTGAAACAGAGGCGAGAAACAGAGGGGCTGAAACAGAGGGGCTGATACAGAGGGGCTGAAACAGAGGGCGAGAAACAGTGGGCGAGAAACAAAGGGCGAGAAACAGAGGGGCTGAAACAGTGGGGCTGAAACAGAGGGCGAGAAACAGAGGGCGAGAAACAGAGGGCGTGAAACAGAGGGCGAGAAACAGAGAGCGAGAAACAGAGGGGCTGAAACAGAGGGGCTGAAACAGAGGGGCTGAAACAGAGGGCGAGAAACAGAGAGGCTGAAACAGAGGGGCTGAAACAGAGGGGCTGAAACAGAGGGGCTGAAACAGAGGGCGAGAAACAGAGGGCGAGAAACAGAGGGGCTGATACAGAGGGCGAGAAACAGGGGGGCTGAAACAGAGGGCCAGAAACAGAGGGGCTGAAACAGAGGGGCTGAAACAGAGGGCGAAAAACAGAGGGCGAGAAACAGAGGGGTTGAAACAGAGGGGCTGAAACAGAGGGCGAGAAACAGAGTGCGAGAAACAGAGGGGCTGAAACAGAGGCTCTGAAACAGAGGGGCTGAAACAGAGGGCGAGAAACAGAGGGGCTGAAACAGAGGGGCTGAAACAGAGGGGCTGAAACAGAGGGGCTGAAACAGAGGGGCTGAAACTGAGGGGCTGAAACAGAGGGCGAGAAACAGAGGGCGAGAAACAGAGGTGCTGAAACAGAGGGGCTGAAACAGAGGGGCAGAAACAGAGGGCGAGAAACAGAGGGGCTGAAACAGAGGGGCTGAAACAGAGGGGCTGAAACAGAGGGGCTAAAACAGAGGGCGAGAAACAGAGGGGCTGAAACAGAGGGGCTGAAACAGAGGGGCTGAAACTGAGTGCGAGAAACAGTGGGCGAGAAACAGAGGGCGAGAAACAGAGGGGCTGAAACAGAGGGGCTGAAACAGAGGTGCTGAAACAGAGGGCGAGAAACAGAGGGCGAGAAACAGAGGGCGAGAAACAGAGGGCGAGAAACAGAGGGGCTGAAACAGAGGGGCTGAAAGAGACGGGCTGAAACAGAGGGGCTGAAACAGAGGGCGAGAAACAGAGGGCGAGAAACAGAGGGGTTCAAACAGAGGGGCTGATACAGAGGGGCTGAAACCGAGGGGCTGAAACAGAGGGCAAGAAACAGAGGGGCTGAAACAGAGGGCGAGAAACAGAGGGGCTAAAAACAGAGGGTCTGAAACAGAGGGGCTGAAACTGAGGGGCTGCAACAGAGGCGAGAAACAGAGGTTGAGAAACAGAGAGCGAGAAACAGGGCGAGAAACAGGGGGCTGAAACAGAGGGGCTGAAACAGAGGGGCTGAAACAGAGGGGCTGAAACAGAGGGCGAGAAACAGAGGGCGAGAAACAGAGGGGCTGAAACAGAGGGGCTGATACAGAGGGGCTGAAACAGAGGGGCTTAAACAGAGGGCAAGAAACAGAGGGGCTGAAACAGAGGGGCTGAAACAGAGGGCGAGAAACAGAGGGGATGAAACAGAGGGGCTGAAACAGAGGGGCTGAAACAGAGGGGCTGAAACTGAGGGCGAGAAACAGTGGGCGAGAAACAGAGGGCGAGAAACAGAGGGGCTGAAACAGAGGGGCTGAAACAGAGGGGCTGAAACAGAGGGCGAGAAACAGAGGGCGAGAAACAGAGGGCGAGAAACAGAGGGCGAGAAACAGAGGGGCTGAAACAGAGGGGCTGAAAGAGACGGCCTGAAACAGACGGACTGAAACAGAGGGCGAGAAACAGTTGGCGAGAAACAGAGGGGTTGAAACAGAGGGGCTGATACAGAGGGGCTGAAACCGAGGGGCTGAAACAGAGGGCGAGAAACAGAGGGGCTGAAACAGAGGGCGAGAAACAGAGGGGCTAAAAACAGAGGGGCTGAAACTGAGGGGCTGAAACTGAGGGGCTGAAACAGAGGCGAGAAACAGAGGGCGAGAAACAGAGAGCGAGAAACAGGGCGAGAAACACAGGGCTGAAACAGAGTGGCTGAAACAGAGGGGCTGAAACAGAGGGGCTGAAACAGAGGGCGAGAAACAGAGGGCGAGAAACAGAGGGGCTGAAACAGAGGGGCTGATACAGAGGGGCTGAAACAGAGGGGCTGAAACAGAGGGCGAGAAACAGAGTGCGAGAAACAGAGGGGCTGAAACAGAGGGTCTGAAACAGAGGGGCTGAAACAGAGGGCGAGAATCAGAGGGGCTGAAACAGAGGGGCTGAAACAGAGGGGCTGAAACAGAGGGGCTGAAACAGAGGGCGAGAAACAGAGGGGCTGAAACAGAGGGGCTGAAACAGAGGGGCTGAAACATAGGCGAGAAACAGAGGGCGAGAAACAGAGAGCGAGAAACAGAGGGCGAGAAACAGAGGGCGAGAAACAGAGGGGCTGAAACAGAGGGGCTGAAACAGAGGGGCTGAAACTGAGGGGCTGAAACAGAGGGCGAGAAACAGAGGGCGAGAAATAGAGGGGCTGAAACAGAGGGGCTGAAACAGAGGGGCAGAAACAGAGGGCGAGAAACAGAGGGGCTGAAACAGAGGGGCTGAAACAGAGGGGCTGAAACAGAGGGGCTAAAACAGAGGGCGAGAAACAGAGGGGCTGAAACAGAGGGGCTGAAACAGAGGGGCTGAAACTGAGAGCGAGAAACAGTGGGCGAGAAACAGAGGGCGAGAAACAGAGGGGCTGAAACAGAGGGGCTGAAACAGAGGGGCTGAAACAGAGGGCGAGAAACAGAGGGCGAGAAACAGAGGGCGAGAAACAGAGGGCGAGAAACAGAGGGGCTGAAACAGAGGGGCTGAAAGAGACGGGCTGAAACAGAGGGGCTGAAACAGAGGGCGAGAAACAGAGGGCGAGAAACAGAGGGGTTGAAACAGAGGGGCTGATACAGAGGGGCTGAAACCGAGGGGCTGAAACAGAGGGCGAGAAACAGAGGGGCTGAAACAGAGGGCGAGAAACAGAGGGGCTAAAAACAGAGGGTCTGAAACAGAGGGGCTGAAACTGAGGGGCTGAAACAGAGGCGAGAAACAGAGGGCGAGAAACAGAGAGCGAGAAACAGGGCGAGAAACAGAGGGCTAAAACAGAGGGGCTGAAACAGAGGGGCTGAAACAGAGGGCGAGAAACAGAGGGCGAGAAACAGAGGGGCTGAAACAGAGGGGCTGATACAGAGGGGCTGAAATAGAGGGGCTGAAACAGAGGGCAAGAAACAGAGGGGCTGAAACAGAGGGGCTGAAACAGAGGGCGAGAAACAGAGGGGCTGAAACAGAGGGGCTGAAACAGAGGGGCTGAAACAGAGGGCGAGAAACAGAGGGGCTGAAACAGAGGGCGAGAAACAGAGGGGCTGAAACAGTGGGCGAGAAACAGAGGGCGAGAAACAGAGGAGCTGAAACAGAGGGGCTGAAACAGAGGGGCTGAAACAGAGGGGCTGAAACAGAGGGGCTGAAACAGAGGGCGGGAAACACAGTGGCTGAAACAGAGGGGCTGAAACAGAGGGGCTGAAACAGAGGGCGAGAAACAGAGAGCGAGAAACCGAGGGCGAGAAACAGAGGGCGAGAAACAGAGGGGCTGAAACACAGGGCGAGAAACAGAGGGCGAGAAACAGAGGGCGAGAAACAGATGGCGAGAAACAGAGGGGGAGAAACAGAGGGGCTGAAACAGAGGGGCTGAAACAGAGGGACTGTAACAGAGGGGCTGAAACAGAGGGGCTGAAACAGAGGGGCTGAAACAGAGGGGCTGAAACAGAGGGCGAGAAACAGAGGGGCTGAAACAGAGGGGTTGAAACAGAGGAGCTGAAACAGAGGGCGAGAAACAGAGGGGCTGAAACAGAGGGCGAGAAACAGAGGGCGAGAAACAGAGGGGCTGAAACAGAGGGGCTGAAACAGAGGGGCTGAAACAGAGGGTTTGAAACAGAGGGCGAGAAACAGAGGGGCTGAAACAGAGGGTCTGAAACAGAGGGCGAGAAACAGAGGGGCTGAAACAGAGGGACTGAAACAGAGGGGCTGAAACAGAGGGCGAGAAACAGAGGGGCTGAAACAGAGGGGCTGAAACAGAGGGCGAGAAACAGAGGGGCTGAAACAGAGGGGCTGAAACAGAGGGCGAGAAACAGAGGGGATGAAAAAGAGGGCGAGAAACAGAGGGGCTGAAACAGAGGGCGAGAAACAGAGGGCGAGAAACAGAGGAGCTGAAACAGAGGGGCTGAAACAGAGGGTCTGAAACAGAGGGGCTGAAACAGAGGGGCTGAAACAGAGGGCGAGAAACTGAGGGGCTGAAACGGAGGGGCTGATACAGAGGGGCTGAAACAGAGGGCGAGAAACAGAGGGCGAGAAACAGAGGGCGAGAAACAGAGGGGCTGAAACCGAGGGGCTGAAACAGAGGGCGAGAAACAGAGGGCGAGAAACAGAGGGCGAGAAACAGAGATCGAGAAACAGTGGGGCTGAAACAGAGGGGCTGAAACAGAGGGCGAGAAACAGAGAGGCTGAAACAGAGGGGCTGAAACAGAGGGGCTGAAACAGAGGGGCTGAAAAAGAGGGCGAGAAACAGAGGGCGAGAAACAGAGGGGCTGAAACAGAGGGGCTGAAACAGAGGGGCTGAAACAGAGGGGCTGAAACAGAGGGCGAGAAACAGAGGGGCTGAAACAGAGGGGCTGAAACAGACGGGCTGAAACAGAGGGGCTGAAACAGAGGGGCTGAAACAGAGGGCGAGAAACAGTGGGCGAGAAACAGAGGGCGAGAGACAGAGGGGCTGAAACAGAGGGGCTGAAACAGAGGGGCTGAAACAGATGACGAGAAACCGAGGGCGAGAAACAGAGGGCGAGAAACAGAGGGCGAGAAACAGAGGGGCTGAAACAGAGGGGCTGAAAGAGACGGGCTGAAACAGAGGGGCTGAAACAGAGGGCGAGAAACAGAGGGCGAGAAACAGAGGGGCTGAAACAGAGGGGCTGATACAGAGGGGCTGAAAGAGAGGGGCTGAAATAGAGGGCGAGAAACAGAGGGGCTGAAACAGAGGGCGAGAAACAGAGGGGCTAAAAACAGACTGGCTGAAACAGAGGGGCTGAAACAGAGGGGTTGAAACAGAGTGCCAGAAACAGAGGGCGAGAAACAGAGAGCGAGAAACAGAGGGCGAGAAACAGTGGGGCTGAAACAGAGGGGCTGAAACAGAGGGGCTGAAACAGAGGGGCTGAAACAGAGGGCGAGAAACAGACTGGCTGAAACAGAGGGGCAGAAACAGAGGGCGAGAAACAGAGGGGCTGAAACAGAGGGGCTGAAACAGAGGGGCTGAAACAGAGGGGCTGAAAGAGACGGGCTGAAACAGAGGGGCTGAAACAGAGGTCGAGAAACAGAGGGCGAGAAACAGAGGGGCTGAAACAGAGGGGCTGAAAGAGAGGGGCTGAAACAGAGGGGCTGAAACAGAGGGCTAGAAACAGAGGGCGAGAAACAGAGGGGCTGAAACAGAGGGGCTGATACAGAGGGGCTGAAACAGAGGGGCTGAAACAGAGGGCGTGAAACAGAGGGGCTGAAACAGAGGGCGAGAAACAGTGGGCGAGAAACAAAGGGCGAGAAACAGAGGGGCTGAAACAGTGGGGCTGAAACAGAGGGCGAGAAACAGAGGGCGAGAAACAGAGGGCGTGAAACAGAGGGCGAGAAACAGAGAGCGAGAAACAGAGGGGCTGAAACAGAGGGGCTGAAACAGAGGGGCTGAAACAGAGGGCGAGAAACAGAGAGGCTGAAACAGAGGGGCTGAAACAGAGGGGCTGAAACAGAGGGGCTGAAACAGAGGGCGAGAAACAGAGGGCGAGAAACAGAGGGGCTGATACAGAGGAGCTGAAACAGAGGGGCTGAAACAGAGGGCGAGAAACAGAGGGGCTGAAACAGAGGGGCTGAAACAGAGGGGCTGAAACAGAGGGGCTGAAACAGAGGGCGAGAAACAGAGGGGCTGAAACAGAGGGGCTGAAACAGAGGGCGAGAAACAGTGGGCGAGAAACAGAGGGCGAGAAACAGAGGGGCTGAAACAGAGGGGCTGAAACAGAGGGGCTGAAACAGAGGGCGAGATACAGAGGGCGAGAAACAGAGGGCGAGAAACAGAGGGCGAGAAACAGGGGGGCTGAAACAGAGGGCCAGAAACAGAGGGGCTGAAACAGAGGGGCTGAAACAGAGGGCGAAAAACAGAGGGCGAGAAACAGAGGGGTTGAAACAGAGGGGCTGAAACAGAGGTCGAGAAACAGAGTGCGAGAAACAGAGGGGCTGAAACAGAGGGTCTGAAACAGAGGGGCTGAAACAGAGGGCGAGAAACAGAGGGGCTGAAACAGAGGGGCTGAAACAGAGGGGCTGAAACAGAGGGGCTGAAACAGAGGGTCTGAAACTGAGGGGCTGAAACAGAGGGCGAGAAACAGAGGGCGAGAAACAGAGGTGCTGAAACAGAGGGGCTGAAACAGAGGGGCAGAAACAGAGGGCGAGAAACAGAGGGGCTGAAACAGAGGGGCTGAAACAGAGGGGCTGAAACAGAGGGGCTAAAACAGAGGGCGAGAAACAGAGGGGCTGAAACAGAGGGGCTGAAACAGAGGGGCTGAAACTGAGTGCGAGAAACAGTGGGCGAGAAACAGAGGGCGAGAAACAGAGGGGCTGAAACAGAGGGGCTGAAACAGAGGTGCTGAAACAGAGGGCGAGAAACAGAGGGCGAGAAACAGAGGGCGAGAAACAGAGGGCGAGAAACAGAGGGGCTGAAACAGATGGGCTGAAAGAGACGGGCTGAAACAGAGGGGCTGAAACAGAGGGCGAGAAACAGAGGGCGAGAAACAGAGGGGTTCAAACAGAGGGGCTGATACAGAGGGGCTGAAACCGAGGGGCTGAAACAGAGGGCAAGAAACAGAGGGGCTGAAACAGAGGGCGAGAAACAGAGGGGCTAAAAACAGAGGGTCTGAAACAGAGGGGCTGAAACTGAGGGGCTGCAACAGAGGCGAGAAACAGAGGGTGAGAAACAGAGAGCGAGAAACAGGGCGAGAAACAGGGGGCTGAAACAGAGGGGCTGAAACAGAGGGGCTGAAACAGAGGGGCTGAAACAGAGGGCGAGAAACAGAGGGCGAGAAACAGAGGGGCTGAAACAGAGGGGCTGATACAGAGGGGCTGAAACAGAGGGGCTTAAACAGAGGGCAAGAAACAGAGGGGCTGAAACAGAGGGGCTGAAACAGAGGGCGAGAAACAGAGGGGCTGAAACAGAGGGGCTGAAACAGAGGGGCTGAAACAGAGGGGCTGAAACTGAGGGCGAGAAACAGTGGGCGAGAAACAGAGGGCGAGAAACAGAGGGGCTGAAACAGAGGGGCTGAAACAGAGGGGCTGAAACAGAGGGCGAGAAACAGAGGGCGAGAAACAGAGGGCGAGAAACAGAGGGCGAGAAACAGAGGGGCTGATGAGAGGGGCTGAAAGAGACGGCCTGAAACAGACGGACTGAAACAGAGGGCGAGAAACAGTTGGCGAGAAACAGAGGGGTTGAAACAGAGGGGCTGATACAGAGGGGCTGAAACCGAGGGGCTGAAACAGAGGGCGAGAAACAGAGGGGCTGAAACAGAGGGCGAGAAACAGAGGGGCTAAAAACAGAGGGGCTGAAACTGAGGGGCTGAAACTGAGGGGCTGAAACAGAGGCGAGAAACAGAGGGCGAGAAACAGAGAGCGAGAAACAGGGCGAGAAACACAGGGCTGAAACAGAGTGGCTGAAACAGAGGGGCTGAAACAGAGGGGCTGAAACAGAGGGCGAGAAACAGAGGGCGAGAAACAGAGGGGCTGAAACAGAGGGGCTGATACAGAGGGGCTGAAACAGAGGGGCTGAAACAGAGGGCGAGAAACAGAGTGCGAGAAACAGAGGGGCTGAAACAGAGGGTCTGAAACAGAGGGGCTGAAACAGAGGGCGAGAATCAGAGGGGCTGAAACAGAGGGGCTGAAACAGAGGGGCTGAAACAGAGGGGCTGAAACAGAGGGCGAGAAACAGAGGGGCTGAAACAGAGGGGCTGAAACAGAGGGGCTGAAACATAGGCGAGAAACAGAGGGCGAGAAACAGAGAGCGAGAAACAGAGGGCGAGAAACAGAGGGCGAGAAACAGAGGGGCTGAAACAGAGGGGCTGAAACAGAGGGGCTGAAACTGAGGGGCTGAAACAGAGGGCGAGAAACAGAGGGCGAGAAATAGAGGGGCTGAAACAGAGGGGCTGAAACAGAGGGGCAGAAACAGAGGGCGAGAAACAGAGGGGCTGAAACAGAGGGGCTGAAACAGAGGGGCTGAAACAGAGGGGCTAAAACAGAGGGCGAGAAACAGAGGGGCTGAAACAGAGGGGCTGAAACAGAGGGGCTGAAACTGAGAGCGAGAAACAGTGGGCGAGAAACAGAGGGCGAGAAACAGAGGGGCTGAAACAGAGGGGCTGAAACAGAGGGGCTGAAACAGAGGGCGAGAAACAGAGGGCGAGAAACAGAGGGCGAGGAACAGAGGGCGAGAAACAGAGGGGCTGAAACAGAGGGGCTGAAAGAGACGGGCTGAAACAGAGGGGCTGAAACAGAGGGCGAGAAACAGAGGGCGAGAAACAGAGGGGTTGAAACAGAGGGGCTGATACAGAGGGGCTGAAACCGAGGGGCTGAAACAGAGGGCGAGAAACAGAGGGGCTGAAACAGAGGGCGAGAAACAGAGGGGCTAAAAACAGAGGGTCTGAAACAGAGGGGCTGAAACTGAGGGGCTGAAACAGAGGCGAGAAACAGAGGGCGAGAAACAGAGAGCGAGAAACAGGGCGAGAAACAGAGGGCTAAAACAGAGGGGCTGAAACAGAGGGGCTGAAACAGAGGGCGAGAAACAGAGGGCGAGAAACAGAGGGGCTGAAACAGAGGGGCTGATACAGAGGGGCTGAAATAGAGGGGCTGAAACAGAGGGCAAGAAACAGAGGGGCTGAAACAGAGGGGCTGAAACAGAGGGCGAGAAACAGAGGGGCTGAAACAGAGGGGCTGAAACAGAGGGGCTGAAACAGAGGGCGAGAAACAGAGGGGCTGAAACAGAGGGCGAGAAACAGAGGGGCTGAAACAGTGGGCGAGAAACAGAGGGCGAGAAACAGAGGAGCTGAAACAGAGGGGCTGAAACAGAGGGGCTGAAACAGAGGGGCTGAAACAGAGGGGCTGAAACAGAGGGCGGGAAACACAGTGGCTGAAACAGAGGGGCTGAAACAGAGGGGCTGAAACAGAGGGCGAGAAACAGAGAGCGAGAAACAGAGGGCGAGAAACAGAGGGCGAGAAACAGAGGGGCTGAAACACAGGGCGAGAAACAGAGGGCGAGAAACAGAGGGCGAGAAACAGATGGCGAGAAACAGAGGGGGAGAAACAGAGGGGCTGAAACAGAGGGGCTGAAACAGAGGGACTGTAACAGAGGGGCTGAAACAGAGGGGCTGAAACAGAGGGGCTGAAACAGAGGGGCTGAAACAGAGGGCGAGAAACAGAGGGGCTGAAACAGAGGGGTTGAAACAGAGGAGCTGAAACAGAGGGCGAGAAACAGAGGGGCTGAAACAGAGGGCGAGAAACAGAGGGCGAGAAACAGAGGGGCTGAAACAGAGGGGCTGAAACAGAGGGGCTGAAACAGAGGGTTTGAAACAGAGGGCGAGAAACAGAGGGGCTGAAACAGAGGGTCTGAAACAGAGGGCGAGAAACAGAGGGGCTGAAACAGAGGGACTGAAACAGAGGGGCTGAAACAGAGGGCGAGAAACAGAGGGGCTGAAACAGAGGGGCTGAAACAGAGGGCGAGAAACAGAGGGTCTGAAACAGAGGGGCTGAAACAGAGGGGCTGAAACAGAGGGCGAGAAACTGAGGGGCTGAAACGGAGGGGCTGATACAGAGGGGCTGAAACAGAGGGCGAGAAACAGAGGGCGAGAAACAGAGGGCGAGAAACAGAGGGGCTGAAACCGAGGGGCTGAAACAGAGGGCGAGAAACAGAGGGCGAGAAACAGAGGGCGAGAAACAGAGATCGAGAAACAGTGGGGCTGAAACAGAGGGGCTGAAACAGAGGGCGAGAAACAGAGAGGCTGAAACAGAGGGGCTGAAACAGAGGGGCTGAAACAGAGGGGCTGAAAAAGAGGGCGAGAAACAGAGGGCGAGAAACAGAGGGGCTGAAACAGAGGGGCTGAAACAGAGGGGCTGAAACAGAGGGGCTGAAACAGAGGGCGAGAAACAGAGGGGCTGAAACAGAGGGGCTGAAACAGACGGGCTGAAACAGAGGGGCTGAAACAGAGGGGCTGAAACAGAGGGCGAGAAACAGTGGGCGAGAAACAGAGGGCGAGAGACAGAGGGGCTGAAACAGAGGGGCTGAAACAGAGGGGCTGAAACAGATGACGAGAAACCGAGGGCGAGAAACAGAGGGCGAGAAACAGAGGGCGAGAAACAGAGGGGCTGAAACAGAGGGGCTGAAAGAGACGGGCTGAAACAGAGGGGCTGAAACAGAGGGCGAGAAACAGAGGGCGAGAAACAGAGGGGCTGAAACAGAGGGGCTGATACAGAGGGGCTGAAAGAGAGGGGCTGAAATAGAGGGCGAGAAACAGAGGGGCTGAAACAGAGGGCGAGAAACAGAGGGGCTAAAAACAGACTGGCTGAAACAGAGGGGCTGAAACAGAGGGGTTGAAACAGAGTGCCAGAAACAGAGGGCGAGAAACAGAGAGCGAGAAACAGAGGGCGAGAAACAGTGGGGCTGAAACAGAGGGGCTGAAACAGAGGGGCTGAAACAGAGGGGCTGAAACAGAGGGCGAGAAACAGACTGGCTGAAACAGAGGGGCAGAAACAGAGGGCGAGAAACAGAGGGGCTGAAACAGAGGGGCTGAAACAGAGGGGCTGAAACAGAGGGGCTGAAAGAGACGGGCTGAAACAGAGGGGCTGAAACAGAGGTCGAGAAACAGAGGGCGAGAAACAGAGGGGCTGAAACAGAGGGGCTGAAAGAGAGGGGCTGAAACAGAGGGGCTGAAACAGAGGGCTAGAAACAGAGGGCGAGAAACAGAGGGGCTGAAACAGAGGGGCTGATACAGAGGGGCTGAAACAGAGGGGCTGAAACAGAGGGCGTGAAACAGAGGGGCTGAAACAGAGGGCGAGAAACAGAGGGGCTGAAACAGAGGGGCTGAACCAGAGGGGCTGAAACAGAGGGGCTGAAACACAGGGGGAGAAACAGAGGGCGAGAAACAGAGAGCGAGAAACAGAGGGCTAGAAACAGAGGGGGAGAAACAGAGGGGCTGAAACAGAGGGGCTGAAACAGAGGGGCTGAAACAGAGGGGCTGAAACAGAGGGTTTGAAACAGAGAGCGAGAAACAGAGGGCGAGAAACAGAGGGGCTGAAACATTGGGGCTGATACAGAGGGGCTGAAACAGAGGGGCTGAAACAGAGGGCGAGAAATAGAGGGGCTGAAACAGAGTGGCTGAAACAGAGGGCGAGAAACAGAGGGGTTGAAACAGAGGGGCTGAAACAGAGGGGCTGAAACAGAGGGCGAGAAACAGAGGGGCTGAAACAGAGGGCGAGAAACAGAGGGGCTGAAACAGAGGGCGAGAAACAGAGGGCGAGAAACAGAGGAGCTGAAAAAGAGGGGCTGAAACAGAGGGGCTGAAACAGAGGGGCTGAAACAGAGGGGCTGAAACAGAGGGGCTGAAACAGAGGGCGAGAAACAGAGGGCGAGAAACAGAGGGGCTGATACAGAGGAGCTGAAACAGAGGGGCTGAAACAGAGGGCGAGAAACAGAGCGGCTGAAACAGAGGGGCTGAAACAGAGGGGCTGAAACAGAGGGGCTGAAACAGAGGGCGAGAAACAGAGGGGCTGAAACAGAGGGGCTGAAACAGAGGGGCTGAAACAGAGGGGCTGAAACAGAGGGCGAGAAACAGTGGGCGAGAAACAGAGGGCGAGAAACAGAGAGGCTGAAACAGAGGGGCTGAAACAGAGGGGCTGAAACAGAGGGCGAGAAACAGAGGGCGAGAAACAGAGGGCGAGAAACAGAGGGCGAGAAACAGGGGGGCTGAAACAGAGGGCGAGAAACAGAGGGGCTGAAACAGAGGGGCTGAAACAGAGGGCGAGAAACAGAGGGCGAGAAACAGAGGGGTTGAAACAGAGGGGCTGATACAGAGGGGCTGAAACAGAGGGGCTGAAACAGAGGGCGTGAAACAGAGGGGCTGAAACAGAGGGCGAGAAACAGAGGGGCTGAAACAGAGGGGCTGAACCAGAGGGGCTGAAACAGAGGGGCTGAAACACAGGGGGAGAAACAGAGGGCGAGAAACAGAGAGCGAGAAACAGAGGGCTAGAAACAGAGGGGGAGAAACAGAGGGGCTGAAACAGAGGGGCTGAAACAGAGGGGCTGAAACAGAGGGGCTGAAACAGAGGGTTTGAAACAGAGAGCGAGAAACAGAGGGCGAGAAACAGAGGGGCTGAAACATTGGGGCTGATACAGAGGGGCTGAAACAGAGGGGCTGAAACAGAGGGCGAGAAATAGAGGGGCTGAAACAGAGTGGCTGAAACAGAGGGCGAGAAACAGAGGGGTTGAAACAGAGGGGCTGAAACAGAGGGGCTGAAACAGAGGGCGAGAAACAGAGGGGCTGAAACAGAGGGCGAGAAACAGAGGGGCTGAAACAGAGGGCGAGAAACAGAGGGCGAGAAACAGAGGAGCTGAAAAAGAGGGGCTGAAACAGAGGGGCTGAAACAGAGGGGCTGAAACAGAGGGGCTGAAACAGAGGGGCTGAAACAGAGGGCGAGAAACAGAGGGCGAGAAACAGAGGGGCTGATACAGAGGAGCTGAAACAGAGGGGCTGAAACAGAGGGCGAGAAACAGAGCGGCTGAAACAGAGGGGCTGAAACAGAGGGGCTGAAACAGAGGGGCTGAAACAGAGGGCGAGAAACAGAGGGGCTGAAACAGAGGGGCTGAAACAGAGGGGCTGAAACAGAGGGGCTGAAACAGAGGGCGAGAAACAGTGGGCGAGAAACAGAGGGCGAGAAACAGAGAGGCTGAAACAGAGGGGCTGAAACAGAAGGGCTGAAACAGAGGGCGAGAAACAGAGGGCGAGAAACAGAGGGCGAGAAACAGAGGGCGAGAAACAGGGGGGCTGAAACAGAGGGCGAGAAACAGAGGGGCTGAAACAGAGGGGCTGAAACAGAGGGCGAGAAACAGAGGGCGAGAAACAGAGGGGTTGAAACAGAGGGGCTGATACAGAGGGGCTGAAACAGAGGGGCTGAAACAGAGGGCGAGAAACAGAGGGGCTGAAACAGAGGGCGAGAAACAGAGGGGCTAAAAACAGAGGGGCTGAAACAGAGGTGCTGAAACAGAGGGGCTGAAACAGAGGCGAGAAACAGAGGGCGAGAAACAGAGGGCGAGAAACAGAGAGCGAGAAACAGAGGGCGAGAAACAGAGGGGCTGAAACAGAGGGGCTGAAACAGAGGGGCTGAAACAGAGGGCGAGAAACAGAGGGCGAGAAACAGAGGGGCTGAAACAGAGGGGCTGAAACAGAGGGGCTGAAACAGAGGGGCTGAAACAGAGGGCGAGAAACAGAGGGGCTGAAACAGACAAGCTGAAACAGAGGGGCTGAAACAGAGGGGCTGAAACAGAGGGCGAGAAACAGAGGGGCTGAAACAGAGGGGCTGAAACAGAGGGGCTGAAACAGAGGGGATGAAACTGAGGGCGAGAAACAGTGGGCGAGAAACAGAGGGCGAGAAACAGAGGGGCTGAAACAGAGGGGCTGAAACAGAGGGGCTGAAACAGAGGGCGAGAAACAGAGGGCGAGAAACAGAGGGCGAGAAACAGAGGGCGAGAAACAGAGGGGCTGAAACAGAGGGGCTGAAAGAGACGGCCTGAAACAGAGGGGCTGAAACAGAGGGCGAGAAACAGAGGGCGAGAAACAGAGGGGTTGAAACAGAGGGGCTGATACAGAGGGGCTGAAACAGAGGGGCTGAAACAGAGGGCGAGAAACAGAGGGGCTGAAACAGAGGGCGAGAAACAGAGGGGCTAAAAACAGAGGGGCTGAAACAGAGGGGCTGAAACTGAGGGGCTGAAACAGTGGCGAGAAACATAGGGCGAGAAACAGAGAGCGAGAAACAGGGCGAGAAACAGAGGGCTGAAACAGAGGGGCTGAAACAGAGGGGCTGAAACAGAGGGGCTGAAACAGAGGGCGAGAAACAGAGGGCGAGAAACAGAGGGGCTGAAACAGAGGGGCTGAAACAGAGGGGCTGAAACAGAGGGCGAGAAACAGAGGGCGAGAAACAGAGTGGCTGATACAGAGGAGCTGAAACAGAGGGGCTGAAAACGAGGGCGAGAAACAGAGGGGCTGAAACAGAGGGGCTGAAACAGAGGGGCTGAAACAGAGGGGCTGAAGCAGAGGGGCTGAAACAGAGGGCGAGAAACAGAGGGGCTGAAACAGAGGGGCTGATACAGAGGGGCTGAAACAGAGGGGCTGAAACAGTGGGCGAGAAACAGAGGGCGAGAAACAGAGAGCGAGAAACAGAGGGCGAGAAACAGAGGGCGAGAAACAGAGGTGCTGAAACAGAAGGGCTGAAACAGAGGGGCAGAAACAGAGGCGCTGAAACAGAGGGGCTGAAACAGAGGGGCTGAAACTCTGGGGCTGAAACAGAGGGCGAGAAACAGAGGGCGAGAAACAGAGGGGCTGAAACAGAGGGGCTGAAACAGAGGGGCTGAAACAGAGGTCGAGAAACAGAGGGCGAGAAACAGAGGGGCTGAAACAGAGGGGCTGAAAGAGAGGGGCTGAAACAGAGGGGCTGAAACAGAGGGCTAGAAACAGAGGGCGAGAAACAGAGGGGCTGAAACAGAGGGGCTGATACAGAGGGGCTGAAACAGAGGGGCTGAAACAGAGGGCGTGAAACAGAGGGGCTGAAACAGAGGGCGAGAATCAGAGGGGCTGAAACAGAGGGGCTGAACCAGAGGGGCTGAAACAGAGGGGCTGAAACACAGGGCGAGAAACAGAGGGCGAGAAACAGAGGGCGAGAAACAGAGGGCGTGAAACAGAGGGCGAGAAACAGAGAGCGAGAAACAGAGGGGCTGAAACAGAGGGGCTGAAACAGAGGGGCTGAAACAGAGGGCGAGAAACAGAGAGGCTGAAACAGAGGGGCTGAAACAGAGGGGCTGAAACAGAGGGGCTGAAACAGAGGGCGAGAAACAGAGGGCGAGAAACAGAGGGGCTGATACAGAGGAGCTGAAACAGAGGGGCTGAAACAGAGGGCGAGAAACAGAGGGGCTGAAACAGAGGGGCTGAAACAGAGGGGCTGAAACAGAGGGGCTGAAACAGAGGGCGAGAAACAGAGGGGCTGAAACAGAGGGGCTGAAACAGAGGGGCTGAAACAGAGGGCGAGAAACAGAGGGCGAGAAACAGAGGGGCTGAAACAGAGGGGCTGAAACAGAGGGGCTGAAACAGAGGGCGAGAAACAGAGGGGCTGAAACAGAGAGGCTGAAACAGAGGGGCTAAAACAGAGGGGCTGAAACAGAGGGCGAGAAACAGAGGGGCTGAAACAGAGGGGCTGAAACAGAGGGGCTGAAACAGAGGGGCTGCAACTGAGGGCGAGAAACAGTGGGCGAGAAACAGAGGGCGAGAAACAGAGGGGCTGAAACAGAGGGGCTGAAACAGAGGGGCTGAAACAGAGGGCGAGAAACAGAGGGGCTGAAACAGAGGGCGAGAAACAGAGGGGCTAAAAACAGAGGGGCTGAAACAGAGGGGCTGAAACAGAGGGGCTGAAACAGAGGCGAGAAACAGAGGGCGTTAAACAGAGGGCGAGAAACAGAGAGCGAGAAACAGAGGGCGAGAAACAGAGGGGCTGAAACAGAGGGGCTGAAAGAGAGGGGCTGAAACAGAGGGGCTGAAACAGAGGGCTAGAAACAGAGGGCGAGAAACAGAGGGGCTGAAACAGAGGGGCTGATACAGAGGGGCTGAAACAGAGGGGCTGAAACAGAGGGCGTGAAACAGAGGGGCTGAAACAGAGGGCGAGAAACAGAGGGGCTGAAACAGAGGGGCTGAACCAGAGGGGCTGAAACAGAGGGGCTGAAACACAGGGCGAGAAACAGAGGGCGAGAAACAGAGAGCGAGAAACAGAGGGCTAGAAACAGAGGGCGAGAAACAGAGGGGCTGAAACAGAGGGGCTGAAACAGAGGGGCTGAAACAGAGGGGCTGAAACAGAGGGTTTGAAACAGAGGTCGAGAAACAGAGGGCGAGAAACAGAGGGGCTGAAACAGAGGGGCTGATACAGAGGGGCTGAAACAGAGGGGCTGAAACAGAGGGCGAGAAATAGAGGGGCTGAAACTGAGTGGCTGAAACAGAGGGCGAGAAACAGAGGGGTTGAAACAGAGGGGCTGAAACAGAGGGGCTGATACAGAGGGCGAGAAACAGAGGGGCTGAAACAGAGGGCGAGAAAAAGAGGGGCTGAAACAGAGGGCGAGAAACAGAGGGCGAGAAACAGAGGAGCTGAAACAGAGGGGCTGAAACAGAGGGGCCGAAACAGAGGGGCTGAAACAGAGGCGAGAAACAGAGGGGCTGAAACAGAGGGGCTGATACAGAGGGGCTGAAACAGAGGGCGAGAAACAGTGGGCGAGAAACAAAGGGCGAGAAACAGAGGGGCTGAAACAGTGGGGCTGAAACAGAGGGCGAGAAACAGAGGGCGAGAAACAGAGGGCGTGAAACAGAGGGCGAGAAACAGAGAGCGAGAAACAGAGGGGCTGAAACAGAGGGGCTGAAACAGAGGGGCTGAAACAGAGGGCGAGAAACAGAGAGGCTGAAACAGAGGGGCTGAAACAGAGGGGCTGAAACAGAGGGGCTGAAACAGAGGGCGAGAAACAGAGGGCGAGAAACAGAGGGGCTGATACAGAGGAGCTGAAACAGAGGGGCTGAAACAGAGGGCGAGAAACAGAGGGGCTGAAACAGAGGGGCTGAAACAGAGGGGCTGAAACAGAGGGGCTGAAACAGAGGGCGAGAAACAGAGGGGCTGAAACAGAGGGGCTGAAACAGAGGGGCTGAAACAGAGGGGCTGAAACAGAGGGCGTGAAACAGTGGGCGAGAAACAGAGGGCGAGAAACAGAGGGGCTGAAACAGAGGGGCTGAAACAGAGGGGCTGAAACAGAGGGCGAGATACAGAGGGCGAGAAACAGAGGGCGAGAAACAGAGGGCGAGAAACAGGGGGGCTGAAACAGAGGGCCAGAAACAGAGGGGCTGAAACAGAAGGGCTGAAACAGAGGGCGAAAAACAGAGGGCGAGAAACAGAGGGGTTGAAACAGAGGGGCTGATACAGAGGGGCTGAAACAGAGGGGCTGAAACAGAGGGCGAGAAACAGAGGGGCTGAAACAGAGGGCGAGAAACAGAGGGGCTAAAAACAGAGGGGCTGAAACAGAGGGGCTGAAACAGAGGGGCTGAAACAGAGGCGAGAAACAGAGGGCGTTAAACAGAGGGCGAGAAACAGAGAGCGAGAAACAGAGGGCGAGAAACAGAGGGGCTGAAACAGAGGGGCTGAAACAGAGGGGCTGAAACAGAGGGGCTGAAACAGAGGGCGAGAAACAGAGGGCGAGAAACAGAGGGGCTGAAACAGAGGGGCTGAAACAGAGGGGCTGAAACAGAGGGCGAGAAACAGAGGGGCTGAAACAGAGAGGCTGAAACAGAGGGGCTAAAACAGAGGGGCTGAAACAGAGGGCGAGAAACAGAGGGGCTGAAACAGAGGGGCTGAAACAGAGGGGCTGAAACAGAGGGGCTGCAACTGAGGGCGAGAAACAGTGGGCGAGAAACAGAGGGCGAGAAACAGAGGGGCTGAAACAGAGGGGCTGAAACAGAGGGGCTGAAACAGAGGGCGAGAAACAGAGGGCGAGAAACAGAGGGCGAGAAACAGAGGGCGAGAAACAGAGGGGCTGAAACAGAGGGGCTGAAAGAGACGGCCTGAAACAGAGGGACTGAAACAGAGGGCGAGAAACAGAGGGCGAGAAACAGAGGGGTTGAAACAGAGGGGCTGATACAGAGGGGCTGAAACCGAGGGGCTGAAACAGAGGGCGAGAAACAGAGGGGCTGAAACAGAGGGCGAGAAACAGAGGGGCTAAAAACAGAGGGGCTGAAACTGAGGGGCTGAAACTGAGGGGCTGAAACAGAGGCGAGAAACACAGGGCGAGAAACAGAGAGCGAGAAACAGGGCGAGAAACAGAGGGCTGAAACAGAGGGGCTGAAACAGAGGGGCTGAAACAGAGGGGCTGAAACAGAGGGCGAGAAACAGAGGGCGAGAAACAGAGGGGCTGAAACAGAGGGGCTGATACAGAGGGGCTGAAACAGAGGGGCTGAAACAGAGGGCGAGAGACAGAGTGCGAGAAACAGAGGGGCTGAAACAGAGGGTCTGAAACAGAGGGGCTGAAACAGAGGGCGAGAAACAGAGGGGCTGAAACAGAGGGGCTGAAACAGAGGGGCTGAAACAGAGGGGCTGAAACAGAGGGCGAGAAACAGAGGGGCTGAAACAGAGGGGCTGAAACAGAGGGGCTGAAACAGAGGGGCTGAAACATAGGCGAGAAACAGAGGGCGAGAAACAGAGAGCGAGAAACAGAGGGCGAGAAACAGAGGGCGAGAAACAGAGGGGCTGAAACAGAGGGGCTGAAACAGAGGGGCTGAAACTGAGGGGCTGAAACAGAGGGCGAGAAACAGAGGGCGAGAAACAGAGGGGCTGAAACAGAGGGGCTGAAACAGTGGTGCAGAAACAGAGGGCGAGAAACAGAGGGGCTGAAACAGAGGTGCTGAAACAGAGGGGCTGAAACAGAGGGGCTAAAACAGAGGGCGAGAAACAGAGGGGCTGAAACAGAGGGGCTGAAACAGAGGGGCTGAAACTGAGTGCGAGAAACAGTGGGCGAGAAACAGAGTGCGAGAAACAGAGGGGCTGAAACAGAGGGCGAGAAACAGAGGGCGAGAAACAGAGGGCGAGAAACAGAGGGCGAGAAACAGAGGGGCTGAAACAGAGGGGCTGAAAGAGACGGGCTGAAACAGAGGGGCTGAAACAGAGGGCGAGAAACAGAGGGCGAGAAACAGAGGGGTTGAAACAGAGGGGCTGATACAGAGGGGCTGAAACCGAGTGGCTGAAACAGAGGGCGAGAAACAGAGGGGCTGAAACAGAGGGCGAAAAACAGAGGGGCTAAAAACAGAGGGTCTGAAACAGAGGGGCTGAAACTGCGGGGCTGAAACAGAGGCGAGAAACAGAGGGCGAGAAACAGAGAGCGAGAAACAGGGCGAGAAACAGAGGGCTGAAACAGAGGGGCTGAAACAGAGGGGCTGAAACAGAGGGGCTGAAACAGAGGGCGAGAAACAGAGGGCGAGAAACAGAGGGGCTGAAACAGAGGGGCTGATACAGAGGGGCTGAAACAGAGGGGCTGAAACAGAGGGCAAGAAACAGAGGGGCTGAAACAGAGGGGCTGAAACAGAGGGCGAGAAACAGAGGGGCTGAAACAGAGGGCGAGAAACAGAGGGGCTGAAACAGTGGGCGAGAAACAGAGAGCGAGAAACAGAGGAGCTGAAACAGAGGGGCTGAAACAGAGGGGCAGAAACAGAGGGGCTGAAACAGAGGGGCTGAAACAGAGGGCGGGAAACACAGTGGCTGAAACAGAGGGGCTGAAACAGAGGGGCTGAAACAGAGGGCGAGAAACAGAGAGCGAGAAACAGAGGGCGAGAAACAGAGGGCGAGAAACAGAGGGGCTGAAACAGAGGGCGAGAAACAGAGGGCGAGAAACAGAGGGCGAGAAACAGATGGCGAGAAACAGAGGGGGAGAAACAGAGGGGCTGAAACAGAGGGGCTGAAACAGAGGGGCTGTAACAGAGGGGCTGAAACAGAGGGGCTGAAACAGAGGGGCTGAAACAGAGGGGCTGAAACAGAGGGCGAGAAACAGAGGTGCTGAAACAGAGGGGTTGAAACAGAGGAGCTGAAACAGAGGGCGAGAAACAGAGGGGCTGAAACAGAGGGCTTGAAACAGAGGGCGAGAAACAGAGGGGCTGAAACAGGGGGGCTGAAACAGAGGGGCTGAAACAGAGGGTTTGAAACAGAGGGCGAGAAACAGAGGGGCTGAAACAGAGGGGCTGAAACAGAGGGCGAGAAACAGAGGGGCTGAAACAGAGGGGCTGAAACAGAGGGGCTGAAACAGAGGGCGAGAAACAGAGGGGCTGAAACAGAGGGGCTGAAACAGAGGGCGAGAAACAGAGGGGCTGAAACAGAGGGGCTGAAACAGAGGGCGAGAAACAGAGGGGATGAAACAGAGGGCGAGAAACAGAGGGGCTGAAACAGAGGGCGAGAAACAGAGGGCGAGAAACAGAGGAGCTGAAACAGAGGGGCTGAAACAGAGGGTCTGAAACAGAGGGGCTGAAACAGAGGGGCTGAAACAGAGGGCGAGAAACTGAGGGGCTGAAACGGAGGGGCTGATACAGAGGGGCTGAAACAGAGGGCGAGAAACAGAGGGCGAGAAACAGAGGGCGAGAAACAGAGGGGCTGAAACCGAGGGGCTGAAACAGAGGGCGAGAAACAGAGGGCGAGAAACAGAGGGCGAGAAACAGAGAGCGAGAAACAGTGGGGCTGAAACAGAGGGGCTGAAACAGAGGGCGAGAAACAGAGAGGCTGAAACAGAGGGGCTGAAACAGAGGGGCTGAAACAGAGGGGCTGAAAAAGAGGGCGAGAAACAGAGGGCGAGAAACAGAGGGGCTGAAACAGAGGGGCTGAAACAGAGGGGCTGAAACAGAGGGGCTGAAACAGAGGGCGAGAAACAGAGGGGCTGAAACAGAGGGGCTGAAACAGAGGGGCTGAAACAGAGTGGCTGAAACAGAGGGCGAGAAAAAGAGGGGCTGAAACAGAGTGTCTGAAACAGAGGGGCTGAAACAGAGGGGCTGAAACAGAGGGCGAGAAACAGTGGGCGAGAAACAGAGGGCGAGAGACAGAGGGGCTGAAACAGAGGGGCTGAAACAGAGGGGCTGAAACAGAGGGCGAGAAACCGAGGGCGAGAAACAGAGGGCGAGAAACAGAGGGCGAGAAACAGAGGGGCTGAAACAGAGGGGCTGAAAGAGACGGGCTGAAACAGAGGGGCTGAAACAGAGGGCGAGAAACAGAGGGCGAGAAACAGAGGGGCTGAAACAGAGGGGCTGATACAGAGGGGCTGAAAGAGAGAGGCTGAAACAGAGGGCGAGAAACAGACGGGCTGAAACAGAGGGCGAGAAACAGAGGGGCTAAAAACAGACGGGCTGAAACAGAGGGGCTGAAACAGAGGGGTTGAAACAGAGTGCCAGAAACAGAGGGCGAGAAACAGAGAGCGAGAAACAGAGGGCGAGAAACAGAGAGCGAGAAACAGGGCGAGAAACAGAGGGCTGAAACAGAGGGGCTGAAACAGAGGGGCTGAAACAGAGGGGCTGAAACAGAGGGGCTGATACAGAGGGGCTGAAACAGAGGGGCTGAAACAGAGGGCGAGAAACAGAGTGCGAGAAACAGAGGGGCTGAAACAGAGGGTCTGAAACAGAGGGGCTGAAACAGAGGGCGAGAAACAGAGGGGCTGAAACAGAGGGGCTGAAACAGAGGGGCTGAAACAGAGGGGCTGAAACAGAGGGCGAGAAACAGAGGGGCTGAAACAGAGGGGCTGAAACAGAGGGGCTGAAACAGAGGGGCTGAAACATAGGCGAGAAACAGAGGGCGAGAAACAGAGAGCGAGAAACAGAGGGCGAGAAACAGAGGGCGAGAAACAGAGGGGCTGAAACAGAGGGGCTGAAACAGAGGGGCTGAAACTGAGGGGCTGAAACAGAGGGCGAGAAACAGAGGGCGAGAAACAGAGGGGCTGAAACAGAGGGGCTGAAACAGAGGGGCAGAAACAGAGGGCGAGAAACAGAGGGGCTGAAACAGAGGGGCTGAAACAGAGGGGCTGAAACAGAGGGGCTAAAACAGAGGGCGAGAAACAGAGGGGCTGAAACAGTGGGGCTGAAACAGTTGGGCTGAAACTGAGTGCGAGAAACAGTGGGCGAGAAACAGAGGGCGAGAAACAGAGGGGCTGAAACAGAGGGGCTGAACGAATGGGGCTGAAACAGAGGGCGAGAAACAGAGGGCGAGAAACAGAGGGCGAGAAACAGAGGGCGAGAAACAGAGGGGCTGAAACAGAGGGGCTGAAAGAGACGGGCTGAAACAGAGGGGCTGAAACAGAGGGCGAGAAACAGAGGGCGAGAAACAGAGGGGTTGAAACAGAGGGGCTGATACAGAGGGGCTGAAACCGAGGGGCTGAAACAGAGGGCGAGAAACAGTTGGGCTGAAACAGAGGGCGAGAAACAGAGGGGCTAAAAACAGAGGGTCTGAAACAGAGGGGCTGAAACTGAGGGGCTGAAACAGAGGCGAGAAACAGAGGGCGAGAAACAGAGGGCTGAAACAGAGGGGCTGAAACAGAGGGGCTGAAACAGAGGGGCTGAAACAGAGGGCGAGAAACAGAGGGCGAGAAACAGAGGGGCTGAAACAGAGGGGCTGATACAGAGGGGCTGAAACAGAGGGGCTGAAACAGAGGGCAAGAAACAGAGGGGCTGAAACAGAGGGGCTGAAACAGAGGGCGAGAAACAGAGGGGCTGAAACAGAGGGGCTGAAACAGAGGGGCTGAAACAGAGGGCGAGAAACAGAGGGGCTGAAACAAAGGGCGAGAAACAGAGGGGCTGAAACAGTGGGCGAGAAACAGAGGGCGAGAAACAGAGGAGCTGAAACAGAGGGGCTGAAACAGAGGGGCTGAAACAGAGGGGCTGAAACAGAGGGGCTGAAACAGAGGGCGGGAAACACAGTGGCTGAAACAGAGGGGCTGAAACAGAGGGGCTGAAACAGAGGGCGAGAAACAGAGAGAGAGAAACAGAGGGCGAGAAACAGAGGGCGAGAAACAGAGGGGCTGAAACAGAGGGCGAGAACCAGAGGGCGAGAAACAGAGGGCGAGAAACAGATGGCGAGAAACAGAGGGGGAGAAACAGAGGGGCTGAAACAGAGGGGCTGAAACAGAGGGGCAGTAACAGAGGGGCTGAAACAGAGGGGCTGAAACAGAGGGGCTGAAACAGAGGGGCTGAAACAGAGGGCGAGAAACAGAGGGGCTGAAACAGAGGGGTTGAAACAGAGGAGCTGAAACAGAGGGCGAGAAACAGAGGGGCTGAAACAGAGGGCTTGAAACAGAGGGCGAGAAACAGAGGGGCTGAAACAGAGGGGCTGAACCAGAGGGGCTGAAACAGAGGGGCTGATACAGAGGGGCTGAAACAGAGGGGCTGAAACAGAGGGCGTGAAACAGAGGGGCTGAAACAGAGGGCGAGAATCAGAGGGGCTGAAACAGAGGGGCTGAACCAGAGGGGCTGAAACAGAGGGGCTGAAACACAGGGCGAGAAACAGAGGGCGAGAAACAGAGGGCGAGAAACAGAGGGCGTGAAACAGAGGGCGAGAAACAGAGAGCGAGAAACAGAGGGGCTGAAACAGAGGGGCTGAAACAGAGGGGCTGAAACAGAGGGCGAGAAACAGAGAGGCTGAAACAGAGGGGCTGAAACAGAGGGGCTGAAACAGAGGGGCTGAAACAGAGGGCGAGAAACAGAGGGCGAGAAACAGAGGGGCTGATACAGAGGAGCTGAAACAGAGGGGCTGAAACAGAGGGCGAGAAACAGAGGGGCTGAAACAGAGGGGCTGAAACAGAGGGGCTGAAACAGAGGGGCTGAAACAGAGGGCGAGAAACAGAGGGGCTGAAACAGAGGGGCTGAAACAGAGGGGCTGAAACAGAGGGGCTGAAACAGAGGGCGAGAAACAGTGGGCGAGAAACAGAGGGCGAGAAACAGAGGGGCTGAAACAGAGGGGCTGAAACAGAGGGGCTGAAACAGAGGGCGAGATACAGAGGGCGAGAAACAGAGGGCGAGAAACAGAGGGCGAGAAACAGGGGGGCTGAAACAGAGGGCCAGAAACAGAGGGGCTGAAACAGAGGGGCTGAAACAGAGGGCGAAAAACAGAGGGCGAGAAACAGAGGGGTTGAAACAGAGGGGCTGATACAGAGGGGCTGAAACAGAGGGGCTGAAACAGAGGGCGAGAAACAGAGGGGCTGAAACAGAGGGCGAGAAACAGAGGGGCTAAAAACAGAGGGGCTGAAACAGAGGGGCTGAAACAGAGGGGCTGAAACAGAGGCGAGAAACAGAGGGCGTTAAACAGAGGGCGAGAAACAGAGAGCGAGAAACAGAGGGCGAGAAACAGAGGGGCTGAAACAGAGGGGCTGAAAGAGAGGGGCTGAAACAGAGGGGCTGAAACAGAGGGCTAGAAACAGAGGGCGAGAAACAGAGGGGCTGAAACAGAGGGGCTGATACAGAGGGGCTGAAACAGAGGGGCTGAAACAGAGGGCGTGAAACAGAGGGGCTGAAACAGAGGGCGAGAAACAGAGGGGCTGAAACAGAGGGGCTGAACCAGAGGGGCTGAAACAGAGGGGCTGAAACACAGGGCGAGAAACAGAGGGCGAGAAACAGAGAGCGAGAAACAGAGGGCTAGAAACAGAGGGCGAGAAACAGAGGGGCTGAAACAGAGGGGCTGAAACAGAGGGGCTGAAACAGAGGGGCTGAAACAGAGGGTTTGAAACAGAGGTCGAGAAACAGAGGGCGAGAAACAGAGGGGCTGAAACAGAGGGGCTGATACAGAGGGGCTGAAACAGAGGGGCTGAAACAGAGGGCGAGAAATAGAGGGGCTGAAACTGAGTGGCTGAAACAGAGGGCGAGAAACAGAGGGGTTGAAACAGAGGGGCTGAAACAGAGGGGCTGATACAGAGGGCGAGAAACAGAGGGGCTGAAACAGAGGGCGAGAAAAAGAGGGGCTGAAACAGAGGGCGAGAAACAGAGGGCGAGAAACAGAGGAGCTGAAACAGAGGGGCTGAAACAGAGGGGCCGAAACAGAGGGGCTGAAACAGAGGCGAGAAACAGAGGGGCTGAAACAGAGGGGCTGATACAGAGGGGCTGAAACAGAGGGCGAGAAACAGTGGGCGAGAAACAAAGGGCGAGAAACAGAGGGGCTGAAACAGTGGGGCTGAAACAGAGGGCGAGAAACAGAGGGCGAGAAACAGAGGGCGTGAAACAGAGGGCGAGAAACAGAGAGCGAGAAACAGAGGGGCTGAAACAGAGGGGCTGAAACAGAGGGGCTGAAACAGAGGGCGAGAAACAGAGAGGCTGAAACAGAGGGGCTGAAACAGAGGGGCTGAAACAGAGGGGCTGAAACAGAGGGCGAGAAACAGAGGGCGAGAAACAGAGGGGCTGATACAGAGGAGCTGAAACAGAGGGGCTGAAACAGAGGGCGAGAAACAGAGGGGCTGAAACAGAGGGGCTGAAACAGAGGGGCTGAAACAGAGGGGCTGAAACAGAGGGCGAGAAACAGAGGGGCTGAAACAGAGGGGCTGAAACAGAGGGGCTGAAACAGAGGGGCTGAAACAGAGGGCGTGAAACAGTGGGCGAGAAACAGAGGGCGAGAAACAGAGGGGCTGAAACAGAGGGGCTGAAACAGAGGGGCTGAAACAGAGGGCGAGATACAGAGGGCGAGAAACAGAGGGCGAGAAACAGAGGGCGAGAAACAGGGGGGCTGAAACAGAGGGCCAGAAACAGAGGGGCTGAAACAGAGGGGCTGAAACAGAGGGCGAAAAACAGAGGGCGAGAAACAGAGGGGTTGAAACAGAGGGGCTGATACAGAGGGGCTGAAACAGAGGGGCTGAAACAGAGGGCGAGAAACAGAGGGGCTGAAACAGAGGGCGAGAAACAGAGGGGCTAAAAACAGAGGGGCTGAAACAGAGGGGCTGAAACAGAGGGGCTGAAACAGAGGCGAGAAACAGAGGGCGTTAAACAGAGGGCGAGAAACAGAGAGCGAGAAACAGAGGGCGAGAAACAGAGGGGCTGAAACAGAGGGGCTGAAACAGAGGGGCTGAAACAGAGGGGCTGAAACAGAGGGCGAGAAACAGAGGGCGAGAAACAGAGGGGCTGAAACAGAGGGGCTGAAACAGAGGGGCTGAAACAGAGGGCGAGAAACAGAGGGGCTGAAACAGAGAGGCTGAAACAGAGGGGCTAAAACAGAGGGGCTGAAACAGAGGGCGAGAAACAGAGGGGCTGAAACAGAGGGGCTGAAACAGAGGGGCTGAAACAGAGGGGCTGCAACTGAGGGCGAGAAACAGTGGGCGAGAAACAGAGGGCGAGAAACAGAGGGGCTGAAACAGAGGGGCTGAAACAGAGGGGCTGAAACAGAGGGCGAGAAACAGAGGGCGAGAAACAGAGGGCGAGAAACAGAGGGCGAGAAACAGAGGGGCTGAAACAGAGGGGCTGAAAGAGACGGCCTGAAACAGAGGGACTGAAACAGAGGGCGAGAAACAGAGGGCGAGAAACAGAGGGGTTGAAACAGAGGGGCTGATACAGAGGGGCTGAAACCGAGGGGCTGAAACAGAGGGCGAGAAACAGAGGGGCTGAAACAGAGGGCGAGAAACAGAGGGGCTAAAAACAGAGGGGCTGAAACTGAGGGGCTGAAACTGAGGGGCTGAAACAGAGGCGAGAAACACAGGGCGAGAAACAGAGAGCGAGAAACAGGGCGAGAAACAGAGGGCTGAAACAGAGGGGCTGAAACAGAGGGGCTGAAACAGAGGGGCTGAAACAGAGGGCGAGAAACAGAGGGCGAGAAACAGAGGGGCTGAAACAGAGGGGCTGATACAGAGGGGCTGAAACAGAGGGGCTGAAACAGAGGGCGAGAGACAGAGTGCGAGAAACAGAGGGGCTGAAACAGAGGGTCTGAAACAGAGGGGCTGAAACAGAGGGCGAGAAACAGAGGGGCTGAAACAGAGGGGCTGAAACAGAGGGGCTGAAACAGAGGGGCTGAAACAGAGGGCGAGAAACAGAGGGGCTGAAACAGAGGGGCTGAAACAGAGGGGCTGAAACAGAGGGGCTGAAACATAGGCGAGAAACAGAGGGCGAGAAACAGAGAGCGAGAAACAGAGGGCGAGAAACAGAGGGCGAGAAACAGAGGGGCTGAAACAGAGGGGCTGAAACAGAGGGGCTGAAACTGAGGGGCTGAAACAGAGGGCGAGAAACAGAGGGCGAGAAACAGAGGGGCTGAAACAGAGGGGCTGAAACAGTGGTGCAGAAACAGAGGGCGAGAAACAGAGGGGCTGAAACAGAGGTGCTGAAACAGAGGGGCTGAAACAGAGGGGCTAAAACAGAGGGCGAGAAACAGAGGGGCTGAAACAGAGGTGCTGAAACAGAGGGGCTGAAACTGAGTGCGAGAAACAGTGGGCGAGAAACAGAGTGCGAGAAACAGAGGGGCTGAAACAGAGGGCGAGAAACAGAGGGCGAGAAACAGAGGGCGAGAAACAGAGGGCGAGAAACAGAGGGGCTGAAACAGAGGGGCTGAAAGAGACGGGCTGAAACAGAGGGGCTGAAACAGAGGGCGAGAAACAGAGGGCGAGAAACAGAGGGGTTGAAACAGAGGGGCTGATACAGAGGGGCTGAAACCGAGTGGCTGAAACAGAGGGCGAGAAACAGAGGGGCTGAAACAGAGGGCGAAAAACAGAGGGGCTAAAAACAGAGGGTCTGAAACAGAGGGGCTGAAACTGCGGGGCTGAAACAGAGGCGAGAAACAGAGGGCGAGAAACAGAGAGCGAGAAACAGGGCGAGAAACAGAGGGCTGAAACAGAGGGGCTGAAACAGAGGGGCTGAAACAGAGGGGCTGAAACAGAGGGCGAGAAACAGAGGGCGAGAAACAGAGGGGCTGAAACAGAGGGGCTGATACAGAGGGGCTGAAACAGAGGGGCTGAAACAGAGGGCAAGAAACAGAGGGGCTGAAACAGAGGGGCTGAAACAGAGGGCGAGAAACAGAGGGGCTGAAACAGAGGGCGAGAAACAGAGGGGCTGAAACAGTGGGCGAGAAACAGAGAGCGAGAAACAGAGGAGCTGAAACAGAGGGGCTGAAACAGAGGGGCAGAAACAGAGGGGCTGAAACAGAGGGGCTGAAACAGAGGGCGGGAAACACAGTGGCTGAAACAGAGGGGCTGAAACAGAGGGGCTGAAACAGAGGGCGAGAAACAGAGAGCGAGAAACAGAGGGCGAGAAACAGAGGGCGAGAAACAGAGGGGCTGAAACAGAGGGCGAGAAACAGAGGGCGAGAAACAGAGGGCGAGAAACAGATGGCGAGAAACAGAGGGGGAGAAACAGAGGGGCTGAAACAGAGGGGCTGAAACAGAGGGGCTGTAACAGAGGGGCTGAAACAGAGGGGCTGAAACAGAGGGGCTGAAACAGAGGGGCTGAAACAGAGGGCGAGAAACAGAGGTGCTGAAACAGAGGGGTTGAAACAGAGGAGCTGAAACAGAGGGCGAGAAACAGAGGGGCTGAAACAGAGGGCTTGAAACAGAGGGCGAGAAACAGAGGGGCTGAAACAGGGGGGCTGAAACAGAGGGGCTGAAACAGAGGGTTTGAAACAGAGGGCGAGAAACAGAGGGGCTGAAACAGAGGGGCTGAAACAGAGGGCGAGAAACAGAGGGGCTGAAACAGAGGGGCTGAAACAGAGGGGCTGAAACAGAGGGCGAGAAACAGAGGGGCTGAAACAGAGGGGCTGAAACAGAGGGCGAGAAACAGAGGGGCTGAAACAGAGGGGCTGAAACAGAGGGCGAGAAACAGAGGGGATGAAACAGAGGGCGAGAAACAGAGGGGCTGAAACAGAGGGCGAGAAACAGAGGGCGAGAAACAGAGGAGCTGAAACAGAGGGGCTGAAACAGAGGGTCTGAAACAGAGGGGCTGAAACAGAGGGGCTGAAACAGAGGGCGAGAAACTGAGGGGCTGAAACGGAGGGGCTGATACAGAGGGGCTGAAACAGAGGGCGAGAAACAGAGGGCGAGAAACAGAGGGCGAGAAACAGAGGGGCTGAAACCGAGGGGCTGAAACAGAGGGCGAGAAACAGAGGGCGAGAAACAGAGGGCGAGAAACAGAGAGCGAGAAACAGTGGGGCTGAAACAGAGGGGCTGAAACAGAGGGCGAGAAACAGAGAGGCTGAAACAGAGGGGCTGAAACAGAGGGGCTGAAACAGAGGGGCTGAAAAAGAGGGCGAGAAACAGAGGGCGAGAAACAGAGGGGCTGAAACAGAGGGGCTGAAACAGAGGGGCTGAAACAGAGGGGCTGAAACAGAGGGCGAGAAACAGAGGGGCTGAAACAGAGGGGCTGAAACAGAGGGGCTGAAACAGAGTGGCTGAAACAGAGGGCGAGAAAAAGAGGGGCTGAAACAGAGTGTCTGAAACAGAGGGGCTGAAACAGAGGGGCTGAAACAGAGGGCGAGAAACAGTGGGCGAGAAACAGAGGGCGAGAGACAGAGGGGCTGAAACAGAGGGGCTGAAACAGAGGGGCTGAAACAGAGGGCGAGAAACCGAGGGCGAGAAACAGAGGGCGAGAAACAGAGGGCGAGAAACAGAGGGGCTGAAACAGAGGGGCTGAAAGAGACGGGCTGAAACAGAGGGGCTGAAACAGAGGGCGAGAAACAGAGGGCGAGAAACAGAGGGGCTGAAACAGAGGGGCTGATACAGAGGGGCTGAAAGAGAGAGGCTGAAACAGAGGGCGAGAAACAGACGGGCTGAAACAGAGGGCGAGAAACAGAGGGGCTAAAAACAGACGGGCTGAAACAGAGGGGCTGAAACAGAGGGGTTGAAACAGAGTGCCAGAAACAGAGGGCGAGAAACAGAGAGCGAGAAACAGAGGGCGAGAAACAGAGAGCGAGAAACAGGGCGAGAAACAGAGGGCTGAAACAGAGGGGCTGAAACAGAGGGGCTGAAACAGAGGGGCTGAAACAGAGGGGCTGATACAGAGGGGCTGAAACAGAGGGGCTGAAACAGAGGGCGAGAAACAGAGTGCGAGAAACAGAGGGGCTGAAACAGAGGGTCTGAAACAGAGGGGCTGAAACAGAGGGCGAGAAACAGAGGGGCTGAAACAGAGGGGCTGAAACAGAGGGGCTGAAACAGAGGGGCTGAAACAGAGGGCGAGAAACAGAGGGGCTGAAACAGAGGGGCTGAAACAGAGGGGCTGAAACAGAGGGGCTGAAACATAGGCGAGAAACAGAGGGCGAGAAACAGAGAGCGAGAAACAGAGGGCGAGAAACAGAGGGCGAGAAACAGAGGGGCTGAAACAGAGGGGCTGAAACAGAGGGGCTGAAACTGAGGGGCTGAAACAGAGGGCGAGAAACAGAGGGCGAGAAACAGAGGGGCTGAAACAGAGGGGCTGAAACAGAGGGGCAGAAACAGAGGGCGAGAAACAGAGGGGCTGAAACAGAGGGGCTGAAACAGAGGGGCTGAAACAGAGGGGCTAAAACAGAGGGCGAGAAACAGAGGGGCTGAAACAGTGGGGCTGAAACAGTTGGGCTGAAACTGAGTGCGAGAAACAGTGGGCGAGAAACAGAGGGCGAGAAACAGAGGGGCTGAAACAGAGGGGCTGAACGAATGGGGCTGAAACAGAGGGCGAGAAACAGAGGGCGAGAAACAGAGGGCGAGAAACAGAGGGCGAGAAACAGAGGGGCTGAAACAGAGGGGCTGAAAGAGACGGGCTGAAACAGAGGGGCTGAAACAGAGGGCGAGAAACAGAGGGCGAGAAACAGAGGGGTTGAAACAGAGGGGCTGATACAGAGGGGCTGAAACCGAGGGGCTGAAACAGAGGGCGAGAAACAGTTGGGCTGAAACAGAGGGCGAGAAACAGAGGGGCTAAAAACAGAGGGTCTGAAACAGAGGGGCTGAAACTGAGGGGCTGAAACAGAGGCGAGAAACAGAGGGCGAGAAACAGAGAGCGAGAAACAGGGCGAGAAACAGAGGGCTGAAACAGAGGGGCTGAAACAGAGGGGCTGAAACAGAGGGGCTGAAACAGAGGGCGAGAAACAGAGGGCGAGAAACAGAGGGGCTGAAACAGAGGGGCTGATACAGAGGGGCTGAAACAGAGGGGCTGAAACAGAGGGCAAGAAACAGAGGGGCTGAAACAGAGGGGCTGAAACAGAGGGCGAGAAACAGAGGGGCTGAAACAGAGGGGCTGAAACAGAGGGGCTGAAACAGAGGGCGAGAAACAGAGGGGCTGAAACAGAGGGCGAGAAACAGAGGGGCTGAAACAGTGGGCGAGAAACAGAGGGCGAGAAACAGAGGAGCTGAAACAGAGGGGCTGAAACAGAGGGGCTGAAACAGAGGGGCTGAAACAGAGGGGCTGAAACAGAGGGCGGGAAACACAGTGGCTGAAACAGAGGGGCTGAAACAGAGGGGCTGAAACAGAGGGCGAGAAACAGAGAGCGAGAAACAGAGGGCGAGAAACAGAGGGCGAGAAACAGAGGGGCTGAAACAGAGGGCGAGAACCAGAGGGCGAGAAACAGAGGGCGAGAAACAGATGGCGAGAAACAGAGGGGGAGAAACAGAGGGGCTGAAACAGAGGGGCTGAAACAGAGGGGCAGTAACAGAGGGGCTGAAACAGAGGGGCTGAAACAGAGGGGCTGAAACAGAGGGGCTGAAACAGAGGGCGAGAAACAGAGGGGCTGAAACAGAGGGGTTGAAACAGAGGAGCTGAAACAGAGGGCGAGAAACAGAGGGGCTGAAACAGAGGGCTTGAAACAGAGGGCGAGAAACAGAGGGGCTGAAACAGAGGGGCTGAAACAGAGGGGCTGAAACAGAGGGTTTGAAACAGAGGGCGAGAAACAGAGGGGCTGAAACAGAGGGGCTGAAACAGGGCGAGAAACAGAGGGGCTGAAACAGAGGGGCTGAAACAGAGGGCGAGAAACAGAGGGGCTGAAACAGAGGGGCTGAAACAGAGGGCGAGAAACAGAGGGGCTGAAACAGAGGGGCTGAAACAGAGGGCGAGAAACAGAGGGGATGAAACAGAGGGCGAGAAACAGAGGGGCTGAAACAGAGGGCGAGAAACAGAGGGCGAGAAACAGAGCAGCTGAAACAGAGGGGCTGAAACAGAGGGTCTGAAACAGAGGGGCTGAAACAGAGGGGCTGAAACAGAGGGCGAGAAACTGAGGGGCTGAAACGGAGGGGCTGATACAGAGGGGCTGAAACAGAGGGCGAGAAACAGAGGGCGAGAAACAGAGGGCGAGAAACAGAGGGGCTGAAACCGACGGGCTGAAACAGAGGGCGAGAAACAGAGAGGCTGAAACAGAGGGGCTGAAACAGAGGGGCTGAAACAGAGGGGCTGAAAAAGAGGGCGAGAAACAGAGGGGCTGAAACAGAGGGGCTGAAACAGAGGGGCCGAAACAGAGGGGCTGCAACAGAGGGCGAGAAACAGAGGGGCTGAAACAGAGGGGCTGAAACAGAGGGGCTGAAACAGAGGGGCTGAAACAGAGGGCGAGAAAAAGAGGGGCTGAAACAGAGCGTCTGAAACAGAGGGGCTGAAACAGAGGGGCTGAAACAGAGGGCGAGAAACAGTGGGCGAGAAACAGAGGGCGAGAGACAGAGGGGCTGAAACAGAGGGGCTGAAACAGAGGGGCTGAAACAGAGGGCGAGAAACCGAGGGCGAGAAACAGAGGGCGAGAAACAGAGGGCGAGAAACAGAGGGGCTGAAACAGAGGGGCTGAAAGAGACGGGCTGAAACAGAGGGGCTGAAACAGAGGGCGAGAAACAGAGGGCGAGAAACAGATGGGCTGAAACAGAGGGGCTGATACAGAGGGGCTGAAAGAGAGGGGCTGAAACAGAGGGCGAGAAACAGAGGGGCTGAAACAGAGGGCGAGAAACAGAGGGGCTAAAAACAGACGGGCTGAAACAGAGGGGCTGAAACAGAGGGGTTGAAACAGAGTGCCAGAAACAGAGGGCGAGAAACAGAGAGCGATAAACAGATTGCGAGAAACAGTGGGGCTGAAACAGAGTGGCTGAAACAGAGGGGCTGAAACAGAGGGCGAGAAACAGAGGGCGAGAAACAGAGGGCGAGAAACAGAGGGCGAGAAACAGAGGGGCTGAAACAGAGGGGCTGAAAGAGACGGCCTGAAACAGAGGGACTGAAACAGAGGGCGAGAAACAGAGGGCGAGAAACAGAGGGGTTGAAACAGAGGGGCTGATACAGAGGGGCTGAAACCGAGGGGCTGAAACAGAGGGCGAGAAACAGAGGGGCTGAAACAGAGGGCGAGAAACAGAGGGGCTAAAAACAGAGGGGCTGAAACTGAGGGGCTGAAACTGAGGGGCTGAAACAGAGGCGAGAAACAGAGGGCGAGAAACAGAGAGCGAGAAACAGGGCGAGAAACAGAGGGCTGAAACAGAGGGGCTGAAACAGAGGGGCTGAAACAGAGGGGCTGAAACAGAGGGCGAGAAACAGAGGGCGAGAAACAGAGGGGCTGAAACAGAGGGGCTGATACAGAGGGGCTGAAACAGAGGGGCTGAAACAGAGGGCGAGAGACAGAGTGCGAGAAACAGAGGGGCTGAAACAGAGGGTCTGAAACAGAGGGGCTGAAACAGAGGGCGAGAAACAGAGGGGCTGAAACAGAGGGGCTGAAACAGAGGGGCTGAAACAGAGGGGCTGAAACAGAGGGCGAGAAACAGAGGGGCTGAAACAGAGGGGCTGAAACAGAGTGGCTGAAACAGAGGGGCTGAAACATAGGCGAGAAACAGAGGGCGAGAAACAGAGAGCGAGAAACAGAGGGCGAGAAACAGAGGGCGAGAAACAGAGGGGCTGAAACAGAGGGGCTGAAACAGAGGGGCTGAAACTGAGGGGCTGAAACAGAGGGCGAGAAACAGAGGGCGAGAAACAGAGGGGCTGAAACAGAGGGGCTGAAACAGAGGGGCAGAAACAGAGGGCGAGAAACAGAGGGGCTGAAACAGAGGGGCTGAAACAGAGGGGCTGAAACAGAGGGGCTAAAACAGAGGGCGAGAAACAGAGGGGCTGAAACAGAGGGGCTGAAACAGAGGGGCTGAAACTGAGTGCGAGAAACAGTGGGCGAGAAACAGAGGGCGAGAAACAGAGGGGCTGAAACAGAGGGGCTGAAACAGAGGGGCTGAAACAGAGGGCGAGAAACAGAGGGCGAGAAACAGAGGGCGAGAAACAGAGGGCGAGAAACAGAGGGGCTGAAACAGAGGGGCTGAAAGAGACGGGCTGAAACAGAGGGGCTGAAACAGAGGGCGAGAAACAGAGGGCGAGAAACAGAGGGGTTGAAACAGAGGGGCTGATACAGAGGGGCTGAAACCGAGGGGCTGAAACAGAGGGCGAGAAACAGAGGGGCTGAAACAGAGGGCGAGAAACAGAGGGGCTAAAAACAGAGGGTCTGAAACAGAGGGGCTGTAACTGAGGGGCTGAAACAGAGGCGAGAAACAGAGGGCGAGAAACAGAGAGCGAGAAACAGGGCGAGAAACAGAGGGCTGAAACAGAGGGGCTGAAACAGAGGGGCTGAAACAGAGGGGCTGAAACAGAGGGCGAGAAACAGAGGGCGAGAAACAGAGGGGCTGAAACAGAGGGGCTGATACAGAGGGGCTGAAACAGAGGGGCTGAAACAGAGGGCAAGAAACAGAGGGGCTGAAACAGAGGGGCTGAAACAGAGGGCGAGAAACAGAGGGGCTGAAACAGAGGGGCTGAAACAGAGGGGCTGAAACAGAGGGCGAGAAACAGAGGGGCTGAAACAGAGGGCGAGAAACAGAGGGGCTGAAACAGTGGGCGAGAAACAGAGGGCGAGAAACAGAGGAGCTGAAACAGAGGGGCTGAAACAGAGGGGCTGAAACAGAGGGGCTGAAACAGAGGGGCTGAAACAGAGGGCGGGAAACACAGTGGCTGAAACAGAGGGGCTGAAACAGAGGGGCTGAAACAGAGGGCGAGAAACAGAGAGCGAGAAACAGAGGGCGAGAAACAGAGGGCGAGAAACAGAGGGGCTGAAACAGAGGGCGAGAAACAGAGGGCGAGAAACAGAGGGCGAGAAACAGATGGCGAGAAACAGAGGGGGAGAAACAGAGGGGCTGAAACAGAGGGGCTGAAACAGAGGGGCTGTAACAGAGGGGCTGAAACAGAGGGGCTGAAACAGAGGGGCTGAAACAGAGGGGCTGAAACAGAGGGCGAGAAACAGAGGGGCTGAAACAGAGGGGTTGAAACAGAGGAGCTGAAACAGAGGGCGAGAAACAGAGGGGCTGAAACAGAGGGCTTGAAACAGAGGGCGAGAAACAGAGGGGCTGAAACAGAGGGGCTGAAACAGAGGGGCTGAAACAGAGGTTTTGAAACAGAGGGCGAGAAACAGAGGGGCTGAAACAGAGGGGCTGAAACAGAGGGCGAGAAACAGAGGGGCTGAAACAGAGGGGCTGAAACAGAGGGGCTGAAACAGAGGGCGAGAAACAGAGGGGCTGAAACAGAGGGGCTGAAACAGAGGGCGAGAAACAGAGGGGCTGAAACAGAGGGGCTGAAACAGAGGGCGAGAAACAGAGGGGATGAAACAGAGGGCGAGAAACAGAGGGGCTGAAACAGAGGGCGAGAAACAGAGGGCGAGAAACAGAGGAGCTGAAACAGAGGGGCTGAAACAGAGGGATTTGAAACAGAGGGGCTGAAACAGAGGGGCTGAAACAGAGGGCGAGAAACTGAGGTGCTGAAACGGAGGGGCTGATACAGAGGGGCTGAAACAGAGGGCGAGAAACAGAGGGCGAGAAACAGAGGGCGAGAAACAGAGGGGCTGAAACCGAGGGGCTGAAACAGAGGGCGAGAAACAGAGGGCGAGAAACAGAGGGCGAGAAACAGAGAGCGAGAAACAGTGGGGCTGAAACAGAGGGTCTGAAACAGAGGGCGAGAAACAGAGAGGCTGAAACAGAGGGGCTGAAACAGAGGGGCTGAAACAGACGGGCTGAAAAAGAGGGCGAGAAACAGAGGGCGAGAAACAGAGGGGCTGAAACAGAGGGGCTGAAACAGAGGGGCTGAAACGGAGGGGCTGAAACAGAGGGCGAGAAACAGAGGGGCTGAAACAGAGGGGCTGAAACAGAGGGGCTGAAACAGAGGGGCTGAAACAGAGGGCGAGAAAAAGAGGTGCTGAAACAGAGTGTCTGAAACAGAGGGGCTGAAACAGAGGGGCTGAAACAGAGGGCGAGAAACAGTGGGCGAGAAACAGAGGGCTAGAGACAGAGGGGCTGAAACAGAGGGGCTGAAACAGAGGGGCTGAAACAGAGGGCGAGAAACAGAGGGCGAGAAACCGAGGGCGAGAAACAGAGGGCGAGAAACAGAGGGCGAGAAACAGAGGGGCTGAAACAGAGGGGCTGAAAGAGACGGGCTGAAACAGAGGGGCTGAAACAGAGGGCGAGAAACAGAGGGGCTGAAACAGAGGGGCTGATACAGAGGGGCTGAAAGAGAGGGGCTGAAACAGAGGGCGAGAAACAGAGGGGCTGAAACAGAGGGGTTGAAACAGAGGAGCTGAAACAGAGGGCGAGAAACAGAGGGGCTGAAACAGAGGGCTTGAAACAGAGGGCGAGAAACAGAGGGGCTGAAACAGAGGGGCTGAAACAGAGGGGCTGAAACAGAGGGTTTGAAACAGAGGGCGAGAAACAGAGGGGCTGAAACAGAGGGGCTGAAACAGGGCGAGAAACAGAGGGGCTGAAACAGAGGGGCTGAAACAGAGGGCGAGAAACAGAGGGGCTGAAACAGAGGGGCTGAAACAGAGGGCGAGAAACAGAGGGGCTGAAACAGAGGGGCTGAAACAGAGGGCGAGAAACAGAGGGGATGAAACAGAGGGCGAGAAACAGAGGGGCTGAAACAGAGGGCGAGAAACAGAGGGCGAGAAACAGAGCAGCTGAAACAGAGGGGCTGAAACAGAGGGTCTGAAACAGAGGGGCTGAAACAGAGGGGCTGAAACAGAGGGCGAGAAACTGAGGGGCTGAAACGGAGGGGCTGATACAGAGGGGCTGAAACAGAGGGCGAGAAACAGAGGGCGAGAAACAGAGGGCGAGAAACAGAGGGGCTGAAACCGACGGGCTGAAACAGAGGGCGAGAAACAGAGAGGCTGAAACAGAGGGGCTGAAACAGAGGGGCTGAAACAGAGGGGCTGAAAAAGAGGGCGAGAAACAGAGGGGCTGAAACAGAGGGGCTGAAACAGAGGGGCCGAAACAGAGGGGCTGCAACAGAGGGCGAGAAACAGAGGGGCTGAAACAGAGGGGCTGAAACAGAGGGGCTGAAACAGAGGGGCTGAAACAGAGGGCGAGAAAAAGAGGGGCTGAAACAGAGCGTCTGAAACAGAGGGGCTGAAACAGAGGGGCTGAAACAGAGGGCGAGAAACAGTGGGCGAGAAACAGAGGGCGAGAGACAGAGGGGCTGAAACAGAGGGGCTGAAACAGAGGGGCTGAAACAGAGGGCGAGAAACCGAGGGCGAGAAACAGAGGGCGAGAAACAGAGGGCGAGAAACAGAGGGGCTGAAACAGAGGGGCTGAAAGAGACGGGCTGAAACAGAGGGGCTGAAACAGAGGGCGAGAAACAGAGGGCGAGAAACAGATGGGCTGAAACAGAGGGGCTGATACAGAGGGGCTGAAAGAGAGGGGCTGAAACAGAGGGCGAGAAACAGAGGGGCTGAAACAGAGGGCGAGAAACAGAGGGGCTAAAAACAGACGGGCTGAAACAGAGGGGCTGAAACAGAGGGGTTGAAACAGAGTGCCAGAAACAGAGGGCGAGAAACAGAGAGCGATAAACAGATTGCGAGAAACAGTGGGGCTGAAACAGAGTGGCTGAAACAGAGGGGCTGAAACAGAGGGCGAGAAACAGAGGGCGAGAAACAGAGGGCGAGAAACAGAGGGCGAGAAACAGAGGGGCTGAAACAGAGGGGCTGAAAGAGACGGCCTGAAACAGAGGGACTGAAACAGAGGGCGAGAAACAGAGGGCGAGAAACAGAGGGGTTGAAACAGAGGGGCTGATACAGAGGGGCTGAAACCGAGGGGCTGAAACAGAGGGCGAGAAACAGAGGGGCTGAAACAGAGGGCGAGAAACAGAGGGGCTAAAAACAGAGGGGCTGAAACTGAGGGGCTGAAACTGAGGGGCTGAAACAGAGGCGAGAAACAGAGGGCGAGAAACAGAGAGCGAGAAACAGGGCGAGAAACAGAGGGCTGAAACAGAGGGGCTGAAACAGAGGGGCTGAAACAGAGGGGCTGAAACAGAGGGCGAGAAACAGAGGGCGAGAAACAGAGGGGCTGAAACAGAGGGGCTGATACAGAGGGGCTGAAACAGAGGGGCTGAAACAGAGGGCGAGAGACAGAGTGCGAGAAACAGAGGGGCTGAAACAGAGGGTCTGAAACAGAGGGGCTGAAACAGAGGGCGAGAAACAGAGGGGCTGAAACAGAGGGGCTGAAACAGAGGGGCTGAAACAGAGGGGCTGAAACAGAGGGCGAGAAACAGAGGGGCTGAAACAGAGGGGCTGAAACAGAGTGGCTGAAACAGAGGGGCTGAAACATAGGCGAGAAACAGAGGGCGAGAAACAGAGAGCGAGAAACAGAGGGCGAGAAACAGAGGGCGAGAAACAGAGGGGCTGAAACAGAGGGGCTGAAACAGAGGGGCTGAAACTGAGGGGCTGAAACAGAGGGCGAGAAACAGAGGGCGAGAAACAGAGGGGCTGAAACAGAGGGGCTGAAACAGAGGGGCAGAAACAGAGGGCGAGAAACAGAGGGGCTGAAACAGAGGGGCTGAAACAGAGGGGCTGAAACAGAGGGGCTAAAACAGAGGGCGAGAAACAGAGGGGCTGAAACAGAGGGGCTGAAACAGAGGGGCTGAAACTGAGTGCGAGAAACAGTGGGCGAGAAACAGAGGGCGAGAAACAGAGGGGCTGAAACAGAGGGGCTGAAACAGAGGGGCTGAAACAGAGGGCGAGAAACAGAGGGCGAGAAACAGAGGGCGAGAAACAGAGGGCGAGAAACAGAGGGGCTGAAACAGAGGGGCTGAAAGAGACGGGCTGAAACAGAGGGGCTGAAACAGAGGGCGAGAAACAGAGGGCGAGAAACAGAGGGGTTGAAACAGAGGGGCTGATACAGAGGGGCTGAAACCGAGGGGCTGAAACAGAGGGCGAGAAACAGAGGGGCTGAAACAGAGGGCGAGAAACAGAGGGGCTAAAAACAGAGGGTCTGAAACAGAGGGGCTGTAACTGAGGGGCTGAAACAGAGGCGAGAAACAGAGGGCGAGAAACAGAGAGCGAGAAACAGGGCGAGAAACAGAGGGCTGAAACAGAGGGGCTGAAACAGAGGGGCTGAAACAGAGGGGCTGAAACAGAGGGCGAGAAACAGAGGGCGAGAAACAGAGGGGCTGAAACAGAGGGGCTGATACAGAGGGGCTGAAACAGAGGGGCTGAAACAGAGGGCAAGAAACAGAGGGGCTGAAACAGAGGGGCTGAAACAGAGGGCGAGAAACAGAGGGGCTGAAACAGAGGGGCTGAAACAGAGGGGCTGAAACAGAGGGCGAGAAACAGAGGGGCTGAAACAGAGGGCGAGAAACAGAGGGGCTGAAACAGTGGGCGAGAAACAGAGGGCGAGAAACAGAGGAGCTGAAACAGAGGGGCTGAAACAGAGGGGCTGAAACAGAGGGGCTGAAACAGAGGGGCTGAAACAGAGGGCGGGAAACACAGTGGCTGAAACAGAGGGGCTGAAACAGAGGGGCTGAAACAGAGGGCGAGAAACAGAGAGCGAGAAACAGAGGGCGAGAAACAGAGGGCGAGAAACAGAGGGGCTGAAACAGAGGGCGAGAAACAGAGGGCGAGAAACAGAGGGCGAGAAACAGATGGCGAGAAACAGAGGGGGAGAAACAGAGGGGCTGAAACAGAGGGGCTGAAACAGAGGGGCTGTAACAGAGGGGCTGAAACAGAGGGGCTGAAACAGAGGGGCTGAAACAGAGGGGCTGAAACAGAGGGCGAGAAACAGAGGGGCTGAAACAGAGGGGTTGAAACAGAGGAGCTGAAACAGAGGGCGAGAAACAGAGGGGCTGAAACAGAGGGCTTGAAACAGAGGGCGAGAAACAGAGGGGCTGAAACAGAGGGGCTGAAACAGAGGGGCTGAAACAGAGGTTTTGAAACAGAGGGCGAGAAACAGAGGGGCTGAAACAGAGGGGCTGAAACAGAGGGCGAGAAACAGAGGGGCTGAAACAGAGGGGCTGAAACAGAGGGGCTGAAACAGAGGGCGAGAAACAGAGGGGCTGAAACAGAGGGGCTGAAACAGAGGGCGAGAAACAGAGGGGCTGAAACAGAGGGGCTGAAACAGAGGGCGAGAAACAGAGGGGATGAAACAGAGGGCGAGAAACAGAGGGGCTGAAACAGAGGGCGAGAAACAGAGGGCGAGAAACAGAGGAGCTGAAACAGAGGGGCTGAAACAGAGGGATTTGAAACAGAGGGGCTGAAACAGAGGGGCTGAAACAGAGGGCGAGAAACTGAGGTGCTGAAACGGAGGGGCTGATACAGAGGGGCTGAAACAGAGGGCGAGAAACAGAGGGCGAGAAACAGAGGGCGAGAAACAGAGGGGCTGAAACCGAGGGGCTGAAACAGAGGGCGAGAAACAGAGGGCGAGAAACAGAGGGCGAGAAACAGAGAGCGAGAAACAGTGGGGCTGAAACAGAGGGTCTGAAACAGAGGGCGAGAAACAGAGAGGCTGAAACAGAGGGGCTGAAACAGAGGGGCTGAAACAGACGGGCTGAAAAAGAGGGCGAGAAACAGAGGGCGAGAAACAGAGGGGCTGAAACAGAGGGGCTGAAACAGAGGGGCTGAAACGGAGGGGCTGAAACAGAGGGCGAGAAACAGAGGGGCTGAAACAGAGGGGCTGAAACAGAGGGGCTGAAACAGAGGGGCTGAAACAGAGGGCGAGAAAAAGAGGTGCTGAAACAGAGTGTCTGAAACAGAGGGGCTGAAACAGAGGGGCTGAAACAGAGGGCGAGAAACAGTGGGCGAGAAACAGAGGGCTAGAGACAGAGGGGCTGAAACAGAGGGGCTGAAACAGAGGGGCTGAAACAGAGGGCGAGAAACAGAGGGCGAGAAACCGAGGGCGAGAAACAGAGGGCGAGAAACAGAGGGCGAGAAACAGAGGGGCTGAAACAGAGGGGCTGAAAGAGACGGGCTGAAACAGAGGGGCTGAAACAGAGGGCGAGAAACAGAGGGGCTGAAACAGAGGGGCTGATACAGAGGGGCTGAAAGAGAGGGGCTGAAACAGAGGGCGAGAAACAGAGGGGCTGAAACAGAGGGCGAGAAACAGAGGGGCTAAAAACAGACGGGCTGAAACAGAGGGGCTGAAACAGAGGGTTTGAAACAGAGTGCCAGAAACAGAGGGCGAGAAACAGAGAGCGAGAAACAGAGGGCGAGAAACAGAGAGCGAGAAACAGGGCGAGAAACAGAGGTCTGAAACAGAGGGGCTGAAACAGAGGGGCTGAAACAGAGGGGCTGAAACAGAGGGCGAGAAACAGAGGGCGAGAAACAGAGGGGCTGAAACAGAGGGGCTGATACAGAGGGGCTGAAACAGAGGGGCTGAAACAGAGGGCGAGAAACAGAGTGCGAGAAACAGAGGGGCTGAAACAGAGGGTCTGAAACAGAGGGGCTGAAACAGAGGGGCTGATACAGAGGGGCTGAAACAGAGGGGCTGAAACAGAGGGGCTGAAACAGAGGGGCTGAAACAGAGGGCGAGAAACAGAGGGGCTGAAACAGAGGGGCTGAAACAGAGGGGCTGAAACAGAGGGGTTGAAACATAGGCGAGAAACAGAGGGCGAGAAACAGAGAGCGAGAAACAGAGGGCCAGAAACAGAGGGCGAGAAACAGAGGGGCTGAAACAGAGGGGCTGAAACAGAGGGGCTGAAACTGAGGGGCTGAAACAGAGGGCGAGAAACAGAGGGCGAGAAACAGAGGGGCTGAAACAGAGGGGCTGAAACAGAGGGGCAGAAACAGAGGGCGAGAAACAGAGGGGCTGAAACAGAGGGGCTGAAACAGAGGGGCTGAAACAGAGGGGCTAAAACAGAGGGCGAGAAACAGAGGGGCTGAAACAGAGGGGCTGAAACAGAGGGGCTGAAACTGAGTGCGAGAAACAGTGGGCGAGAAACAGAGGGCGAGAAACAGAGGGGCTGAAACAGAGGGGCTGAAACAGAGGGGCTGAAACAGAGGGCGAGAAACAGAGGGCGAGAAACAGAGGGCGAGAAACAGAGGGCGAGAAACAGAGGGGCTGAAACAGAGGGGCTGAAAGAGACGGGCTGAAACAGGGGGGCTGAAACAGAGGGCGAGAAACAGAGGGCGAGAAACAGAGGGGTTGAAACAGAAGGGCTGACACAGAGGGGCTGAAACCCAGGGGCTGAAACAGAGGGCGAGAAACAGAGGGGCTGAAACAGAGGGCGAGAAACAGAGGGGCTAAAAAAAGAGGGTCTGAAACAGAGGGGCTGAAACTGAGGGGCTGAAACAGAGGCGAGAAACAGAGGGCGAGAAACAGAGAGCGAGAAACAGGGCGAGAAACAGAGGGCTGAAACAGAGGGGCTGAAACAGAGGGGCTGAAACAGAGGGGCTGAAACAGAGGGCGAGAAACAGAGGGGCTGAAACAGAGGGGCTGAAACAGAGGGCGAGAAACAGAGGGGCTGAAACAGAGGGGCTGAAACAGAGGGGCTGAAACAGAGGGCGAGAAACAGAGGGGCTGAAACAGAGGGGCTGAAACAGAGGGCGAGAAACAGAGGGGCTGAAACAGAGGGGCTGAAACAGAGGGCGAGAAACAGAGGGGATGAAACAGAGGGCGAGAAACAGAGGGGCTGAAACAGAGGGCGAGAAACAGAGGGCGAGAAACAGAGGAGCTGAAACAGAGGGGCTGAAACAGAGGGTCTGTAACAGAGGGGCTGAAACAGAGGGGCTGAAACAGAGGGCGAGAAACTGAGGGGCTGAAACAGAGGGCGAGAAACAGAGGGGCTGAAACAGTGGGCGAGAAACAGAGGGCGAGAAACAGAGGAGCTGAAACAGAGGGGCTGAAACAGAGGGGCTGAAACAGAGGGGCTGAAACAGAGGGGCTGAAACAGAGGGCGGGAAACACAGTGGCTGAAACAGAGGGGCTGAAACAGAGGGGCTGAAACAGAGGGCGAGAAACAGAGAGCGAGAAACAGAGGGCGAGAAACAGAGGGCGAGAAACAGAGGGGCTGAAACAGAGGGCGAGAAACAGAGGGCGAGAAACAGAGGGCGAGAAACAGATGGCGAGAAACAGAGGGGGAGAAACAGAGGGGCTGAAACAGAGGGGCTGAAACAGAGGGGCTGTAACAGAGGGGCTGAAACAGAGGGGCTGAAACAGAGGGGCTGAAACAGAGGGGCTGAAACAGAGGGCGAGAAACAGAGGGGCTGAAACAGAGGGGTTGAAACAGAGGAGCTGAAACAGAGGGCGAGAAACAGAGGGGCTGAAACAGAGGGCTTGAAACAGAGGGCGAGAAACAGAGGGGCTGAAACAGAGGGGCTGAAACAGAGGGGCTGAAACAGAGGTTTTGAAACAGAGGGCGAGAAACAGAGGGGCTGAAACAGAGGGGCTGAAACAGAGGGCGAGAAACAGAGGGGCTGAAACAGAGGGGCTGAAACAGAGGGGCTGAAACAGAGGGCGAGAAACAGAGGGGCTGAAACAGAGGGGCTGAAACAGAGGGCGAGAAACAGAGGGGCTGAAACAGAGGGGCTGAAACAGAGGGCGAGAAACAGAGGGGATGAAACAGAGGGCGAGAAACAGAGGGGCTGAAACAGAGGGCGAGAAACAGAGGGCGAGAAACAGAGGAGCTGAAACAGAGGGGCTGAAACAGAGGGATTTGAAACAGAGGGGCTGAAACAGAGGGGCTGAAACAGAGGGCGAGAAACTGAGGTGCTGAAACGGAGGGGCTGATACAGAGGGGCTGAAACAGAGGGCGAGAAACAGAGGGCGAGAAACAGAGGGCGAGAAACAGAGGGGCTGAAACCGAGGGGCTGAAACAGAGGGCGAGAAACAGAGGGCGAGAAACAGAGGGCGAGAAACAGAGAGCGAGAAACAGTGGGGCTGAAACAGAGGGTCTGAAACAGAGGGCGAGAAACAGAGAGGCTGAAACAGAGGGGCTGAAACAGAGGGGCTGAAACAGACGGGCTGAAAAAGAGGGCGAGAAACAGAGGGCGAGAAACAGAGGGGCTGAAACAGAGGGGCTGAAACAGAGGGGCTGAAACGGAGGGGCTGAAACAGAGGGCGAGAAACAGAGGGGCTGAAACAGAGGGGCTGAAACAGAGGGGCTGAAACAGAGGGGCTGAAACAGAGGGCGAGAAAAAGAGGTGCTGAAACAGAGTGTCTGAAACAGAGGGGCTGAAACAGAGGGGCTGAAACAGAGGGCGAGAAACAGTGGGCGAGAAACAGAGGGCTAGAGACAGAGGGGCTGAAACAGAGGGGCTGAAACAGAGGGGCTGAAACAGAGGGCGAGAAACAGAGGGCGAGAAACCGAGGGCGAGAAACAGAGGGCGAGAAACAGAGGGCGAGAAACAGAGGGGCTGAAACAGAGGGGCTGAAAGAGACGGGCTGAAACAGAGGGGCTGAAACAGAGGGCGAGAAACAGAGGGGCTGAAACAGAGGGGCTGATACAGAGGGGCTGAAAGAGAGGGGCTGAAACAGAGGGCGAGAAACAGAGGGGCTGAAACAGAGGGGTTGAAACAGAGGAGCTGAAACAGAGGGCGAGAAACAGAGGGGCTGAAACAGAGGGCTTGAAACAGAGGGCGAGAAACAGAGGGGCTGAAACAGAGGGGCTGAAACAGAGGGGCTGAAACAGAGGGTTTGAAACAGAGGGCGAGAAACAGAGGGGCTGAAACAGAGGGGCTGAAACAGGGCGAGAAACAGAGGGGCTGAAACAGAGGGGCTGAAACAGAGGGCGAGAAACAGAGGGGCTGAAACAGAGGGGCTGAAACAGAGGGCGAGAAACAGAGGGGCTGAAACAGAGGGGCTGAAACAGAGGGCGAGAAACAGAGGGGATGAAACAGAGGGCGAGAAACAGAGGGGCTGAAACAGAGGGCGAGAAACAGAGGGCGAGAAACAGAGCAGCTGAAACAGAGGGGCTGAAACAGAGGGTCTGAAACAGAGGGGCTGAAACAGAGGGGCTGAAACAGAGGGCGAGAAACTGAGGGGCTGAAACGGAGGGGCTGATACAGAGGGGCTGAAACAGAGGGCGAGAAACAGAGGGCGAGAAACAGAGGGCGAGAAACAGAGGGGCTGAAACCGACGGGCTGAAACAGAGGGCGAGAAACAGAGAGGCTGAAACAGAGGGGCTGAAACAGAGGGGCTGAAACAGAGGGGCTGAAAAAGAGGGCGAGAAACAGAGGGGCTGAAACAGAGGGGCTGAAACAGAGGGGCCGAAACAGAGGGGCTGCAACAGAGGGCGAGAAACAGAGGGGCTGAAACAGAGGGGCTGAAACAGAGGGGCTGAAACAGAGGGGCTGAAACAGAGGGCGAGAAAAAGAGGGGCTGAAACAGAGCGTCTGAAACAGAGGGGCTGAAACAGAGGGGCTGAAACAGAGGGCGAGAAACAGTGGGCGAGAAACAGAGGGCGAGAGACAGAGGGGCTGAAACAGAGGGGCTGAAACAGAGGGGCTGAAACAGAGGGCGAGAAACCGAGGGCGAGAAACAGAGGGCGAGAAACAGAGGGCGAGAAACAGAGGGGCTGAAACAGAGGGGCTGAAAGAGACGGGCTGAAACAGAGGGGCTGAAACAGAGGGCGAGAAACAGAGGGCGAGAAACAGATGGGCTGAAACAGAGGGGCTGATACAGAGGGGCTGAAAGAGAGGGGCTGAAACAGAGGGCGAGAAACAGAGGGGCTGAAACAGAGGGCGAGAAACAGAGGGGCTAAAAACAGACGGGCTGAAACAGAGGGGCTGAAACAGAGGGGTTGAAACAGAGTGCCAGAAACAGAGGGCGAGAAACAGAGAGCGATAAACAGATTGCGAGAAACAGTGGGGCTGAAACAGAGTGGCTGAAACAGAGGGGCTGAAACAGAGGGCGAGAAACAGAGGGCGAGAAACAGAGGGCGAGAAACAGAGGGCGAGAAACAGAGGGGCTGAAACAGAGGGGCTGAAAGAGACGGCCTGAAACAGAGGGACTGAAACAGAGGGCGAGAAACAGAGGGCGAGAAACAGAGGGGTTGAAACAGAGGGGCTGATACAGAGGGGCTGAAACCGAGGGGCTGAAACAGAGGGCGAGAAACAGAGGGGCTGAAACAGAGGGCGAGAAACAGAGGGGCTAAAAACAGAGGGGCTGAAACTGAGGGGCTGAAACTGAGGGGCTGAAACAGAGGCGAGAAACAGAGGGCGAGAAACAGAGAGCGAGAAACAGGGCGAGAAACAGAGGGCTGAAACAGAGGGGCTGAAACAGAGGGGCTGAAACAGAGGGGCTGAAACAGAGGGCGAGAAACAGAGGGCGAGAAACAGAGGGGCTGAAACAGAGGGGCTGATACAGAGGGGCTGAAACAGAGGGGCTGAAACAGAGGGCGAGAGACAGAGTGCGAGAAACAGAGGGGCTGAAACAGAGGGTCTGAAACAGAGGGGCTGAAACAGAGGGCGAGAAACAGAGGGGCTGAAACAGAGGGGCTGAAACAGAGGGGCTGAAACAGAGGGGCTGAAACAGAGGGCGAGAAACAGAGGGGCTGAAACAGAGGGGCTGAAACAGAGTGGCTGAAACAGAGGGGCTGAAACATAGGCGAGAAACAGAGGGCGAGAAACAGAGAGCGAGAAACAGAGGGCGAGAAACAGAGGGCGAGAAACAGAGGGGCTGAAACAGAGGGGCTGAAACAGAGGGGCTGAAACTGAGGGGCTGAAACAGAGGGCGAGAAACAGAGGGCGAGAAACAGAGGGGCTGAAACAGAGGGGCTGAAACAGAGGGGCAGAAACAGAGGGCGAGAAACAGAGGGGCTGAAACAGAGGGGCTGAAACAGAGGGGCTGAAACAGAGGGGCTAAAACAGAGGGCGAGAAACAGAGGGGCTGAAACAGAGGGGCTGAAACAGAGGGGCTGAAACTGAGTGCGAGAAACAGTGGGCGAGAAACAGAGGGCGAGAAACAGAGGGGCTGAAACAGAGGGGCTGAAACAGAGGGGCTGAAACAGAGGGCGAGAAACAGAGGGCGAGAAACAGAGGGCGAGAAACAGAGGGCGAGAAACAGAGGGGCTGAAACAGAGGGGCTGAAAGAGACGGGCTGAAACAGAGGGGCTGAAACAGAGGGCGAGAAACAGAGGGCGAGAAACAGAGGGGTTGAAACAGAGGGGCTGATACAGAGGGGCTGAAACCGAGGGGCTGAAACAGAGGGCGAGAAACAGAGGGGCTGAAACAGAGGGCGAGAAACAGAGGGGCTAAAAACAGAGGGTCTGAAACAGAGGGGCTGTAACTGAGGGGCTGAAACAGAGGCGAGAAACAGAGGGCGAGAAACAGAGAGCGAGAAACAGGGCGAGAAACAGAGGGCTGAAACAGAGGGGCTGAAACAGAGGGGCTGAAACAGAGGGGCTGAAACAGAGGGCGAGAAACAGAGGGCGAGAAACAGAGGGGCTGAAACAGAGGGGCTGATACAGAGGGGCTGAAACAGAGGGGCTGAAACAGAGGGCAAGAAACAGAGGGGCTGAAACAGAGGGGCTGAAACAGAGGGCGAGAAACAGAGGGGCTGAAACAGAGGGGCTGAAACAGAGGGGCTGAAACAGAGGGCGAGAAACAGAGGGGCTGAAACAGAGGGCGAGAAACAGAGGGGCTGAAACAGTGGGCGAGAAACAGAGGGCGAGAAACAGAGGAGCTGAAACAGAGGGGCTGAAACAGAGGGGCTGAAACAGAGGGGCTGAAACAGAGGGGCTGAAACAGAGGGCGGGAAACACAGTGGCTGAAACAGAGGGGCTGAAACAGAGGGGCTGAAACAGAGGGCGAGAAACAGAGAGCGAGAAACAGAGGGCGAGAAACAGAGGGCGAGAAACAGAGGGGCTGAAACAGAGGGCGAGAAACAGAGGGCGAGAAACAGAGGGCGAGAAACAGATGGCGAGAAACAGAGGGGGAGAAACAGAGGGGCTGAAACAGAGGGGCTGAAACAGAGGGGCTGTAACAGAGGGGCTGAAACAGAGGGGCTGAAACAGAGGGGCTGAAACAGAGGGGCTGAAACAGAGGGCGAGAAACAGAGGGGCTGAAACAGAGGGGTTGAAACAGAGGAGCTGAAACAGAGGGCGAGAAACAGAGGGGCTGAAACAGAGGGCTTGAAACAGAGGGCGAGAAACAGAGGGGCTGAAACAGAGGGGCTGAAACAGAGGGGCTGAAACAGAGGTTTTGAAACAGAGGGCGAGAAACAGAGGGGCTGAAACAGAGGGGCTGAAACAGAGGGCGAGAAACAGAGGGGCTGAAACAGAGGGGCTGAAACAGAGGGGCTGAAACAGAGGGCGAGAAACAGAGGGGCTGAAACAGAGGGGCTGAAACAGAGGGCGAGAAACAGAGGGGCTGAAACAGAGGGGCTGAAACAGAGGGCGAGAAACAGAGGGGATGAAACAGAGGGCGAGAAACAGAGGGGCTGAAACAGAGGGCGAGAAACAGAGGGCGAGAAACAGAGGAGCTGAAACAGAGGGGCTGAAACAGAGGGATTTGAAACAGAGGGGCTGAAACAGAGGGGCTGAAACAGAGGGCGAGAAACTGAGGTGCTGAAACGGAGGGGCTGATACAGAGGGGCTGAAACAGAGGGCGAGAAACAGAGGGCGAGAAACAGAGGGCGAGAAACAGAGGGGCTGAAACCGAGGGGCTGAAACAGAGGGCGAGAAACAGAGGGCGAGAAACAGAGGGCGAGAAACAGAGAGCGAGAAACAGTGGGGCTGAAACAGAGGGTCTGAAACAGAGGGCGAGAAACAGAGAGGCTGAAACAGAGGGGCTGAAACAGAGGGGCTGAAACAGACGGGCTGAAAAAGAGGGCGAGAAACAGAGGGCGAGAAACAGAGGGGCTGAAACAGAGGGGCTGAAACAGAGGGGCTGAAACGGAGGGGCTGAAACAGAGGGCGAGAAACAGAGGGGCTGAAACAGAGGGGCTGAAACAGAGGGGCTGAAACAGAGGGGCTGAAACAGAGGGCGAGAAAAAGAGGTGCTGAAACAGAGTGTCTGAAACAGAGGGGCTGAAACAGAGGGGCTGAAACAGAGGGCGAGAAACAGTGGGCGAGAAACAGAGGGCTAGAGACAGAGGGGCTGAAACAGAGGGGCTGAAACAGAGGGGCTGAAACAGAGGGCGAGAAACAGAGGGCGAGAAACCGAGGGCGAGAAACAGAGGGCGAGAAACAGAGGGCGAGAAACAGAGGGGCTGAAACAGAGGGGCTGAAAGAGACGGGCTGAAACAGAGGGGCTGAAACAGAGGGCGAGAAACAGAGGGGCTGAAACAGAGGGGCTGATACAGAGGGGCTGAAAGAGAGGGGCTGAAACAGAGGGCGAGAAACAGAGGGGCTGAAACAGAGGGCGAGAAACAGAGGGGCTAAAAACAGACGGGCTGAAACAGAGGGGCTGAAACAGAGGGTTTGAAACAGAGTGCCAGAAACAGAGGGCGAGAAACAGAGAGCGAGAAACAGAGGGCGAGAAACAGAGAGCGAGAAACAGGGCGAGAAACAGAGGTCTGAAACAGAGGGGCTGAAACAGAGGGGCTGAAACAGAGGGGCTGAAACAGAGGGCGAGAAACAGAGGGCGAGAAACAGAGGGGCTGAAACAGAGGGGCTGATACAGAGGGGCTGAAACAGAGGGGCTGAAACAGAGGGCGAGAAACAGAGTGCGAGAAACAGAGGGGCTGAAACAGAGGGTCTGAAACAGAGGGGCTGAAACAGAGGGGCTGATACAGAGGGGCTGAAACAGAGGGGCTGAAACAGAGGGGCTGAAACAGAGGGGCTGAAACAGAGGGCGAGAAACAGAGGGGCTGAAACAGAGGGGCTGAAACAGAGGGGCTGAAACAGAGGGGTTGAAACATAGGCGAGAAACAGAGGGCGAGAAACAGAGAGCGAGAAACAGAGGGCCAGAAACAGAGGGCGAGAAACAGAGGGGCTGAAACAGAGGGGCTGAAACAGAGGGGCTGAAACTGAGGGGCTGAAACAGAGGGCGAGAAACAGAGGGCGAGAAACAGAGGGGCTGAAACAGAGGGGCTGAAACAGAGGGGCAGAAACAGAGGGCGAGAAACAGAGGGGCTGAAACAGAGGGGCTGAAACAGAGGGGCTGAAACAGAGGGGCTAAAACAGAGGGCGAGAAACAGAGGGGCTGAAACAGAGGGGCTGAAACAGAGGGGCTGAAACTGAGTGCGAGAAACAGTGGGCGAGAAACAGAGGGCGAGAAACAGAGGGGCTGAAACAGAGGGGCTGAAACAGAGGGGCTGAAACAGAGGGCGAGAAACAGAGGGCGAGAAACAGAGGGCGAGAAACAGAGGGCGAGAAACAGAGGGGCTGAAACAGAGGGGCTGAAAGAGACGGGCTGAAACAGGGGGGCTGAAACAGAGGGCGAGAAACAGAGGGCGAGAAACAGAGGGGTTGAAACAGAAGGGCTGACACAGAGGGGCTGAAACCCAGGGGCTGAAACAGAGGGCGAGAAACAGAGGGGCTGAAACAGAGGGCGAGAAACAGAGGGGCTAAAAAAAGAGGGTCTGAAACAGAGGGGCTGAAACTGAGGGGCTGAAACAGAGGCGAGAAACAGAGGGCGAGAAACAGAGAGCGAGAAACAGGGCGAGAAACAGAGGGCTGAAACAGAGGGGCTGAAACAGAGGGGCTGAAACAGAGGGGCTGAAACAGAGGGCGAGAAACAGAGGGGCTGAAACAGAGGGGCTGAAACAGAGGGCGAGAAACAGAGGGGCTGAAACAGAGGGGCTGAAACAGAGGGGCTGAAACAGAGGGCGAGAAACAGAGGGGCTGAAACAGAGGGGCTGAAACAGAGGGCGAGAAACAGAGGGGCTGAAACAGAGGGGCTGAAACAGAGGGCGAGAAACAGAGGGGATGAAACAGAGGGCGAGAAACAGAGGGGCTGAAACAGAGGGCGAGAAACAGAGGGCGAGAAACAGAGGAGCTGAAACAGAGGGGCTGAAACAGAGGGTCTGTAACAGAGGGGCTGAAACAGAGGGGCTGAAACAGAGGGCGAGAAACTGAGGGGCTGAAACGGAGGGGCTGATACAGAGGGGCTGAAACAGAGGGCGAGAAACAGAGGGCGAGAAACAGAGGGCGAGAAACAGAGGGGCTGAAACCGAGGGGCTGAAACAGAGGGCGAGAAACAGAGGGCGAGAAACAGAGGGCGAGAAACAGAGAGCGAGAAACAGTGGGGCTGAAACAGAGGGGCTGAAACAGAGGGCGAGAAACAGAGAGGCTGAAACAGAGGGGCTGAAACAGAGGGGCTGAAACAGAGGGGCTGAAAAAGAGGGCGAGAAACAGAGGTTGAGAAACAGAGGGGCTGAAACAGAGGGGCTGAAACAGAGGGGCTGAAACAGAGGGGCTGAAACAGAGGGCGAGAAACAGAGGGGCTGAAACAGAGGGGCTGAAACAGAGGGGCTGAAACAGAGGGGCTGAAACAGAGGGCGAGAAAAAGAGGGGCTGAAACAGAGTGTCTGAAACAGAGGGGCTGAAACAGAGGGGCTGAAACAGAGGGCGAGAAACAGTGGGCGAGAAACAGAGGGCGAGAGACAGAGGGGCTGAAACAGAGGGGCTGAAACAGAGGGGCTGAAACAGAGGGCGAGAAACCGAGGGCGAGAAACAGAGGGCGAGAAACAGAGGGCGAGAAACAGAGGGGCTGAAACAGAGGGGCTGAAAGAGACGGGCTGAAACAGAGGGGCTGAAACAGAGGGCGAGAAACAGAGGGCGAGAAACAGAGGGGCTGAAACAGAGGGGCTGATACAGAGGGGCTGAAAGAGAGGGGCTGAAACAGAAGGCGAGAAACAGAGGGGCTGAAACAGAGGGCGAGAAACAGAGGGGCTAAAAACAGACGGGCTGAAACAGAGGGGCTGAAACAGAGGGGTTGAAACAGAGTGCCAGAAACAGAGGGCGAGAAACAGAGAGCGAGAAACAGAGGGCGAGAAACAGAGAGCGAGAAACAGGGCGAGAAACAGAGGGCTGAAACAGAGGGGGTGAAACAGAGGGGCTGAAACAGAGGGGCTGAAACAGAGGGCGAGAAACAGAGGGCGAGAAACAGAGGGGCTGAAACAGAGGGGCTGATACAGAGGGGCTGAAACAGAGGGGCTGAAACAGAGGGCGAGAAACAGAGTGCGAGAAACAGAGGGGATGAAACAGAGGATCTGAAACAGAGGGGCTGAAACAGAGGGGCTGAAACAGAGGGCGAGAAACAGAGGGGCTGAAAAAGAGGGGCTGAAACAGAGGGGCTGAAACAGAGGGGCTGAAACATAGGCGAGAAACAGAGGGCGAGAAACAGAGAGCGAGAAACAGAGGGCGAGAAACAGAGGGCGAGAAACAGAGGGGCTGAAACAGAGGGGCTGAAACAGAGGGGCTGAAACTGAGGGGCTGAAACAGAGGGCGAGAAACAGAGGGCGAGAAACAGAGGGGCTGAAACAGAGGGGCTGAAACAGAGGGGCAGAAACAGAGCGCGAGAAACAGAGGGGCTGAAACAGAGGGGCTGAAACAGAGGGGCTGAAACAGAGGGCGAGAAACAGAGAGCGAAAAACAGAGGGCGAGAAACAGAGGGCGAGAAACACAGGGGCTGAAACAGAGGGCGAGAAACAGAGGGCGAGAAACAGAGGGCGAGAAACAGATGGCGAGAAACAGAGGGGGAGAAACAGAGGGGCTGAAACAGAGGGGCTGAAACAGAGGGGCTGTAACCGAGGGGCTGAAACAGAGGGGCTGAAACAGAGGGGGTGAAACAGAGGGGCTGAAACAGAGGGCGAGAAACAGAGGGGCTGAAACAGAGGGGTTGAAACAGAGGAGCTGAAACAGAGGGCGAGAAACAGAGGGGCTGAAACAGAGGGCGAGAAACAGAGGGCGAGAAACAGAGGGTCTGAAACAGAGGGGCTGAAACAGAGGGGCTGAAACAGAGGGTTTGAAACAGAGGGCGAGAAACAGAGGGGCTGAAACAGAGGGGCTGAAACAGAGGGCGAGAAACAGAGGGGCTGAAACAGAGGGGCTGAAACAGAGGGCGAGAAACAGAGGGGATGAAACAGATGGCGAGAAACAGAGGGGCTGAAACAGAGGGCGAGAAACAGAGGGCGAGAAACAGAGGAGCTGAAACAGAGGGGCTGAAACAGAGGGTCTGAAACAGAGGGGCTGAAACAGAGGGGCTGAAACAGAGGGCGAGAAACTGAGGGGCTGAAACGGAGGGGCTGATACAGAGGGGCTGAAACAGAGGGCGAGAAACAGAGGGCGAGCAACAGAGGGCGAGAAACAGAGGGACTGAAACCGAGGGGCTGAAACAGAGTGCGAGAAACAGAGGGCGAGAAACAGAGGGCGAGAAACAGAGAGCGAGAAACAGTGGGGCTGAAACAGAGGGGCTGAAACAGAGGGCGAGAAACAGAGAGGCTGAAACAGAGGGGCTGAAACAGAGGGGCTGAAACAGAGGGGCTGAAAAAGAGGGCGAGAAACAGAGGGCGAGAAACAGAGGGGCTGAAACAGAGGGGCTGAAACAAAGGGGCTGAAACAGAGGGGCTGAAACAGAGGGCGAGAAACAGAGGGGCTGAAACAGAGGGGCTGAAACAGAGGGGCTGAAACAGAGGGGCTGAAACAGAGGGCGAGAAAAAGAGGGGCTGAAACAGAGTGTCTGAAACAGAGGGGCTGAAACAGAGGGGCTGAAACAGAGGGCGAGAAACAGTGGGCGAGAAACAGAGGGCGAGAGACAGAGGGGCTGAAACAGAGGGGCTGAAACAGAGGGGCTGAAACAGAGGGCGAGAAACCGAGGGCGAGAAACAGAGGGCGAGAAACAGAGGGCGAGAAACAGAGGGGCTGAAACAGAGGGGCTGAAAGAGACGGGCTGAAACAGAGGGGCTGAAACAGAGGGCGAGAAACAGAGGGCGAGAAACAGAGGGGCTGAAACAGAGGGGCTGATACAGAGGGGCTGAAAGAGAGGGGCTGAAACAGAGGGCGAGAAACAGAGGGGCTGAAACAGAGGGCGAGAAACAGAGGGGCTAAAAACAGACGGGCTGAAACAGAGGGGCTGAAACAGAGGGCGAGAAACAGAGGGGCTGAAACAGAGGGGCTGATACAGAGGGGCTGAAACAGAGGGGCTGAAACAGTGGGCGAGAAACAGAGGGCGAGAAACAGAGAGCGAGAAACAGAGGGCGAGAAACAGAGGGCGAGAAACAGAGGTGCTGAAACAGAAGGGCTGAAACAGAGGGGCAGAAACAGAGGCGCTGAAACAGAGGGGCTGAAACAGAGGTGCTGAAACTCTGGGGCTGAAACAGAGGGCGAGAAACAGAGGGCGAGAAACAGAGGGGCTGAAACAGAGGGGCTGAAACAGAGGGGCTGAAACAGAGGTCGAGAAACAGAGGGCGAGAGACAGAGGGGCTGAAACAGAGGGGCTGAAAGAGAGGGGCTGAAACAGAGGGGCTGAAACAGAGGGCTAGAAACAGAGGGCGAGAAACAGAGGGGCTGAAACAGAGGGGCTGATACAGAGGGGCTGAAACAGAGGGGCTGAAACAGAGGGCGTGAAACAGAGGGGCTGAAACAGAGGGCGAGAATCAGAGGGGCTGAAACAGAGGGGCTGAACCAGAGGGGCTGAAACAGAGGGGCTGAAACACAGGGCGAGAAACAGAGGGCGACAAACAGAGAGCGAGAAACAGAGGGCTAGTAACAGAGGGCGAGAAACAGAGGGGCTGAAACAGAGGGGCTGAAACAGAGGGGCTGAAACAGAGGGGCTGAAACAGAGGGTTTGAAACAGAGGTCGAGAAACAGAGGGCGAGAAACAGAGGGGCTGAAACAGAGGGGCTGATACAGAGGGGCAGAAACAGAGGGGCTGAAACAGAGGGCGAGAAATAGAGGGGCTGAAACTGAGTGGCTGAAACAGAGGGCGAGAAACAGAGGGGTTGAAAGAGAGGGGCTGAAACAGAGGGGCTGAAACAGAGGGCGAGAAACAGAGGGGCTGAAACAGAGTGCGAGAAAAAGAGGGGCTGAAACAGAGGGCGAGAAACAGAGGGCGAGAAACAGAGGAGCTGAAACAGAGGGGCTGAAACAGAGGGGCCGAAACTGAGGGGCTGAAACAGAGGCGAGAAACAGAGGGGCTAAAACAGAGGGGCTGATACAGAGGGGCTGAAACAGAGGGCGAGAAACAGTGGGCGAGAAACAAAGGGCGAGAAACAGAGGGGCTGAAACAGTGGGGCTGAAACAGAGGGCGAGAAACAGAGGGCGAGAAACAGAGGGCGTGAAACAGAGGGCGAGAAACAGAGAGCGAGAAACAGAGGGGCTGAAACAGAGGGGCTGAAACAGAGGGGCTGAAACAGAGGGCGAGAAACAGAGAGGCTGAAACAGAGGGGCTGAAACAGAGGGGCTGAAACAGAGGGGCTGAAACAGAGGGCGAGAAACAGAGGGCGAGAAACAGAGGGGCTGATACAGAGGAGCTGAAACAGAGGGGCTGAAACAGAGGGCGAGAAACAGAGGGGCTGAAACAGAGGGGCTGAAACAGAGGGGCTGAAACAGAGGGGCTGAAACAGAGGGCGAGAAACAGAGGGGCTGAAACAGAGGGGCTGAAACAGAGGGGCTGAAACAGAGGGGCTGAAACAGAGGGCGAGAAACAGTGGGCGAGAAACAGAGGGCGAGAAACAGAGGGGCTGAAACAGAGGGGCTGAAACAGAGGGGCTGAAACAGAGGGCGAGATACAGAGGGCGAGAAACAGAGGGCGAGAAACAGAGGGCGAGAAACAGGGGGGCTGAAACAGAGGGCCAGAAACAGAGGGGCTGAAACAGAGGGGCTGAAACAGAGGGCGAAAAACAGAGGGCGAGAAACAGAGGGGTTGAAACAGAGGGGCTGATACAGAGGGGCTGAAACAGAGGGGCTGAAACAGAGGGCGAGAAACAGAGGGGCTGAAACAGAGGGCGAGAAACAGAGGGGCTAAAAACAGAGGGGCTGAAACAGAGGGGCTGAAACAGAGGGGCTGAAACAGAGGCGAGAAACAGAGGGCGTTAAACAGAGGGCGAGAAACAGAGAGCGAGAAACAGAGGGCGAGAAACAGAGGGGCTGAAACAGAGGGGCTGAAAGAGAGGGGCTGAAACAGAGGGGCTGAAACAGAGGGCTAGAAACAGAGGGCGAGAAACAGAGGGGCTGAAACAGAGGGGCTGATACAGAGGGGCTGAAACAGAGGGGCTGAAACAGAGGGCGTGAAACAGAGGGGCTGAAACAGAGGGCGAGAAACAGAGGGGCTGAAACAGAGGGGCTGAACCAGAGGGGCTGAAACAGAGGGGCTGAAACACAGGGCGAGAAACAGAGGGCGAGAAACAGAGAGCGAGAAACAGAGGGCTAGAAACAGAGGGCGAGAAACAGAGGGGCTGAAACAGAGGGGCTGAAACAGAGGGGCTGAAACAGAGGGGCTGAAACAGAGGGTTTGAAACAGAGGTCGAGAAACAGAGGGCGAGAAACAGAGGGGCTGAAACAGAGGGGCTGATACAGAGGGGCTGAAACAGAGGGGCTGAAACAGAGGGCGAGAAATAGAGGGGCTGAAACTGAGTGGCTGAAACAGAGGGCGAGAAACAGAGGGGTTGAAACAGAGGGGCTGAAACAGAGGGGCTGATACAGAGGGCGAGAAACAGAGGGGCTGAAACAGAGGGCGAGAAAAAGAGGGGCTGAAACAGAGGGCGAGAAACAGAGGGCGAGAAACAGAGGAGCTGAAACAGAGGGGCTGAAACAGAGGGGCCGAAACAGAGGGGCTGAAACAGAGGCGAGAAACAGAGGGGCTGAAACAGAGGGGCTGATACAGAGGGGCTGAAACAGAGGGCGAGAAACAGTGGGCGAGAAACAAACGGCGAGAAACAGAGGGGCTGAAACAGTGGGGCTGAAACAGAGGGCGAGAAACAGAGGGCGAGAAACAGAGGGCGTGAAACAGAGGGCGAGAAACAGAGAGCGAGAAACAGAGGGGCTGAAACAGAGGGGCTGAAACAGAGGGGCTGAAACAGAGGGCGAGAAACAGAGAGGCTGAAACAGAGGGGCTGAAACAGAGGGGCTGAAACAGAGGGGCTGAAACAGAGGGCGAGAAACAGAGGGCGAGAAACAGAGGGGCTGATACAGAGGAGCTGAAACAGAGGGGCTGAAACAGAGGGCGAGAAACAGAGGGGCTGAAACAGAGGGGCTGAAACAGAGGGGCTGAAACAGAGGGGCTGAAACAGAGGGCGAGAAACAGAGGGGCTGAAACAGAGGGGCTGAAACAGAGGGGCTGAAACAGAGGGGGTGAAACAGAGGGCGAGAAACAGTGGGCGAGAAACAGAGGGCGAGAAACAGAGGGGCTGAAACAGAGGGGCTGAAACAGAGGGGCTGAAACAGAGGGCGAGATACAGAGGGCGAGAAACAGAGGGCGAGAAACAGAGGGCGAGAAACAGGGGGGCTGAAACAGAGGGCCAGAAACAGAGGGGCTGAAACAGAGGGGCTGAAACAGAGGGCGAAAAACAGAGGGCGAGAAACAGAGGGGTTGAAACAGAGGGGCTGATACAGAGGGGCTGAAACAGAGGGGCTGAAACAGAGGGCGAGAAACAGAGGGGCTGAAACAGAGGGCGAGAAACAGAGGGGCTAAAAACAGAGGGGCTGAAACAGAGGGGCTGAAACAGAGGGGCTGAAACAGAGGCGAGAAACAGAGGGCGTTAAACAGAGGGCGAGAAACAGAGAGCGAGAAACAGAGGGCGAGAAACAGAGGGGCTGAAACAGAGGGGCTGAAACAGAGGGGCTGAAACAGAGGGGCTGAAACAGAGGGCGAGAAACAGAGGGCGAGAAACAGAGGGGCTGAAACAGAGGGGCTGAAACAGAGGGGCTGAAACAGAGGGCGAGAAACAGAGGGGCTGAAACAGAGAGGCTGAAACAGAGGGGCTAAAACAGAGGGGCTGAAACAGAGGGCGAGAAACAGAGGGGCTGAAACAGAGGGGCTGAAACAGAGGGGCTGAAACAGAGGGGCTGCAACTGAGGGCGAGAAACAGTGGGCGAGAAACAGAGGGCGAGAAACAGAGGGGCTGAAACAGAGGGGCTGAAACAGAGGGGCTGAAACAGAGGGCGAGAAACAGAGGGCGAGAAACAGAGGGCGAGAAACAGAGGGCGAGAAACAGAGGGGCTGAAACAGAGGGGCTGAAAGAGACGGCCTGAAACAGAGGGACTGAAACAGAGGGCGAGAAACAGAGGGCGAGAAACAGAGGGGTTGAAACAGAGGGGCTGTTACAGAGGGGCTGAAACCGAGGGGCTGAAACAGAGGGCGAGAAACAGAGGGGCTGAAACAGAGGGCGAGAAACAGAGGGGCTAAAAACAGAGGGGCTGAAACTGAGGGGCTGAAACTGAGGGGCTGAAACAGAGGCGAGAAACACAGGGCGAGAAACAGAGAGCGAGAAACAGGGCGAGAAACAGAGGGCTGAAACAGAGGGGCTGAAACAGAGGGGCTGAAACAGAGGGGCTGAAACAGAGGGCGAGAAACAGAGGGCGAGAAACAGAGGGGCTGAAACAGAGGGGCTGATACAGAGGGGCTGAAACAGAGGGGCTGAAACAGAGGGCGAGAGACAGAGTGCGAGAAACAGAGGGGCTGAAACAGAGGGTCTGAAACAGAGGGGCTGAAACAGAGGGCGAGAAACAGAGGGGCTGAAACAGAGGGGCTGAAACAGAGGGGCTGAAACAGAGGGGCTGAAACAGAGGGCGAGAAACAGAGGGGCTGAAACAGAGGGGCTGAAACAGAGGGGCTGAAACAGAGGGGCTGAAACATAGGCGAGAAACAGAGGGCGAGAAACAGAGAGCGAGAAACAGAGGGCGAGAAACAGAGGGCGAGAAACAGAGGGGCTGAAACAGAGGGGCTGAAACAGAGGGGCTGAAACTGAGGCGCTGAAACAGAGGGGGAGAAACAGAGGGCGAGAAACAAAGGGGCTGAAACAGAGGGGCTGAAACAGTGGTGCAGAAACAGAGGGCGAGAAACAGAGGGGCTGAAACAGAGGGGCTGAAACAGAGGGGCTGAAACAGAGGGGCTAAAACAGAGGGCGAGAAACAGAGGGGCTGAAACAGAGGGGCTGAAACAGAGGGGCTGAAACTGAGTGCGAGAAACAGTGGGCGAGAAACAGAGTGCGAGAAACAGAGGGGCTGAAACAGAGGGCGAGAAACAGAGGGCGAGAAACAGAGGGCGAGAAACAGAGGGCGAGAAACAGAGGGGCTGAAACAGAGGGGCTGAAAGAGACGGGCTGAAACAGAGGGGCTGAAACAGAGGGCGAGAAACAGAGGGCGAGAAACAGAGGGGTTGAAACAGAGGGGCTGATACAGAGGGGCTGAAACCGAGTGGCTGAAACAGAGGGCGAGAAACAGAGGGGCTGAAACAGAGGGCGAGAAACAGAGGGGCTAAAAACAGAGGGTCTGAAACAGAGGGGCTGAAACTGAGGGGCTGAAACAGAGGCGAGAAACAGAGGGCGAGAAACAGAGAGCGAGAAACAGGGCGAGAAACAGAGGGCTGAAACAGAGGGGCTGAAACAGAGGGGCTGAAACAGAGGGGCTGAAACAGAGGGCGAGAAACAGAGGGCGAGAAACAGAGGGGCTGAAACAGAGGGGCTGATACAGAGGGGCTGAAACAGAGGGGCTGAAACAGAGGGCAAGAAACAGAGGCGCTGAAACAGAGGGGCTGAAACAGAGGGCGAGAAACAGAGGGGCTGAAACAGAGGGGCTGAAACAGAGGGGCTGAAACAGAGGGCGAGAAACAGAGGGGCTGAAACAGAGGGCGAGAAACAGAGGGGCTGAAACAGTGGGCGAGAAACAGAGAGCGAGAAACAGAGGAGCTGAAACAGACGGGCTGAAACAGAGGGGCAGAAACAGAGGGGCTGAAACAGAGGGGCTGAAACAGAGGGCGGGAAACACAGTGGCTGAAACAGAGGGGCTGAAACAGAGGGGCTGAAACAGAGGGCGAGAAACAGAGAGCGAGAAACAGAGGGCGAGAAACAGAGGGCGAGAAACAGAGGGGCTGAAACAGAGGGCGAGAAACAGAGGGCGAGAAACAGAGGGCGAGAAACAGATGGCGAGAAACAGAGGTGGAGAAACAGAGGGGCTGAAACAGAGGGGCTGAAACAGAGGGGCTGTAACAGAGGGGCTGAAACAGAGGGGCTGAAACAGAGGGGCTGAAACAGAGGGGCTGAAACAGAGGGCGAGAAACAGAGGTGCTGAAACAGAGGGGTTGAAACAGAGGAGCTGAAACAGAGGGCGAGAAACAGAGGGGCTGAAACAGAGGGCTTGAAACAGAGGGCGAGAAACAGAGGGGCTGAAACAGGGGGGCTGAAACAGAGGGGCTGAAACAGAGGGTTTGAAACAGAGGGCGAGAAACAGAGGGGCTGAAACAGAGGGGCTGAAACAGAGGGCGAGAAACAGAGGGGCTGAAACAGAGGGGCTGAAACAGAGGGGCTGAAACAGAGGGCGAGAAACAGAGGGGCTGAAACAGAGGGGCTGAAACAGAGGGCGAGAAACAGAGGGGCTGAAACAGAGGGGCTGAAACAGAGGGCGAGAAACAGAGGGGATGAAACAGAGGGCGAGAAACAGAGGGGCTGAAACAGAGGGCGAGAAACAGAGGGCGAGAAACAGAGGAGCTGAAACAGAGGGGCTGAAACAGAGGGTCTGAAACAGAGGGGCTGAAACAGAGGGGCTGAAACAGAGGGCGAGAAACTGAGGGGCTGAAACGGAGGGGCTGATACAGAGGGGCTGAAACAGAGGGCGAGAAACAGAGGGCGAGAAACAGAGGGCGAGAAACAGAGGGGCTGAAACCGAGGGGCTGAAACAGAGGGCGAGAAACAGAGGGCGAGAAACAGAGGGCGAGAAACAGAGAGCGAGAAACAGTGGGGCTGAAACAGAGGGGCTGAAACAGAGGGCGAGAAACAGAGAGGCTGAAACAGAGGGGCTGAAACAGAGGGGCTGAAACAGAGGGGCTGAAAAAGAGGGCGAGAAACAGAGGGCGAGAAACAGAGGGGCTGAAACAGAGGGGCTGAAACAGAGGGGCTGAAACAGAGGGGCTGAAACAGAGGGCGAGAAACAGAGGGGCTGAAACAGAGGGGCTGAAACAGAGGGGCTGAAACAGAGGGGCTGAAACAGAGGGCGAGAAAAAGAGGGGCTGAAACAGAGTGTCTGAAACAGAGGGGCTGAAACAGAGGGGCTGAAACAGAGGGCGAGAAACAGTGGGCGAGAAACAGAGGGCGAGAGACAGAGGGGCTGAAACAGAGGGGCTGAAACAGAGGGGCTGAAACAGAGGGCGAGAAACCGAGGGCGAGAAACAGAGGGCGAGAAACAGAGGGCGAGAAACAGAGGGGCTGAAACAGAGGGGCTGAAAGAGACGGGCTGAAACAGAGGGGCTGAAACAGAGGGCGAGAAACAGAGGGCGAGAAACAGAGGGGCTGAAACAGAGGGGCTGATACAGAGGGGCTGAAAGAGAGAGGCTGAAACAGAGGGCGAGAAACAGACGGGCTGAAACAGAGGGCGAGAAACAGAGGGGCTAAAAACAGACGGGCTGAAACAGAGGGGCTGAAACAGAGGGGTTGAAACAGAGTGCCAGAAACAGAGGGCGAGAAACAGAGAGCGAGAAACAGAGGGCGAGAAACAGAGAGCGAGAAACAGGGCGAGAAACAGAGGGCTGAAACAGAGGGGCTGAAACAGAGGGGCTGAAACAGAGGGGCTGAAACAGAGGGGCTGATACAGAGGGGCTGAAACAGAGGGGCTGAAACAGAGGGCGAGAAACAGAGTGCGAGAAACAGAGGGGCTGAAACAGAGGGTCTGAAACAGAGGGGCTGAAACAGAGGGCGAGAAACAGAGGGGCTGAAACAGAGGGGCTGAAACAGAGGGGCTGAAACAGAGGGGCTGAAACAGAGGGCGAGAAACAGAGGGGCTGAAACAGAGGGGCTGAAACAGAGGGGCTGAAACAGAGGGGCTGAAACATAGGCGAGAAACAGAGGGCGAGAAACAGAGAGCGAGAAACAGAGGGCGAGAAACAGAGGGCGTGAAACAGAGGGGCTGAAACAGAGGGGCTGAAACAGAGGGGCTGAAACTGAGGGGCTGAAACAGAGGGCGAGAAACAGAGGGCGAGAAACAGAGGGGCTGAAACAGAGGGGCTGAAACAGAGGGGCAGAAACAGAGGGCGAGAAACAGAGGGGCTGAAACAGAGGGGCTGAAACAGAGGGGCTGAAACAGAGGGGCTAAAACAGAGGGCGAGAAACAGAGGGGCTGAAACAGTGGGGCTGAAACAGTTGGGCTGAAACTGAGTGCGAGAAACAGTGGGCGAGAAACAAACGGCGAGAAACAGAGGGGCTGAAACAGTGGGGCTGAAACAGAGGGCGAGAAACAGAGGGCGAGAAACAGAGGGCGTGAAACAGAGGGCGAGAAACAGAGAGCGAGAAACAGAGGGGCTGAAACAGAGGGGCTGAAACAGAGGGGCTGAAACAGAGGGCGAGAAACAGAGAGGCTGAAACAGAGGGGCTGAAACAGAGGGGCTGAAACAGAGGGGCTGAAACAGAGGGCGAGAAACAGAGGGCGAGAAACAGAGGGGCTGATACAGAGGAGCTGAAACAGAGGGGCTGAAACAGAGGGCGAGAAACAGAGGGGCTGAAACAGAGGGGCTGAAACAGAGGGGCTGAAACAGAGGGGCTGAAACAGAGGGCGAGAAACAGAGGGGCTGAAACAGAGGGGCTGAAACAGAGGGGCTGAAACAGAGGGGGTGAAACAGAGGGCGAGAAACAGTGGGCGAGAAACAGAGGGCGAGAAACAGAGGGGCTGAAACAGAGGGGCTGAAACAGAGGGGCTGAAACAGAGGGCGAGATACAGAGGGCGAGAAACAGAGGGCGAGAAACAGAGGGCGAGAAACAGGGGGGCTGAAACAGAGGGCCAGAAACAGAGGGGCTGAAACAGAGGGGCTGAAACAGAGGGCGAAAAACAGAGGGCGAGAAACAGAGGGGTTGAAACAGAGGGGCTGATACAGAGGGGCTGAAACAGAGGGGCTGAAACAGAGGGCGAGAAACAGAGGGGCTGAAACAGAGGGCGAGAAACAGAGGGGCTAAAAACAGAGGGGCTGAAACAGAGGGGCTGAAACAGAGGGGCTGAAACAGAGGCGAGAAACAGAGGGCGTTAAACAGAGGGCGAGAAACAGAGAGCGAGAAACAGAGGGCGAGAAACAGAGGGGCTGAAACAGAGGGGCTGAAACAGAGGGGCTGAAACAGAGGGGCTGAAACAGAGGGCGAGAAACAGAGGGCGAGAAACAGAGGGGCTGAAACAGAGGGGCTGAAACAGAGGGGCTGAAACAGAGGGCGAGAAACAGAGGGGCTGAAACAGAGAGGCTGAAACAGAGGGGCTAAAACAGAGGGGCTGAAACAGAGGGCGAGAAACAGAGGGGCTGAAACAGAGGGGCTGAAACAGAGGGGCTGAAACAGAGGGGCTGCAACTGAGGGCGAGAAACAGTGGGCGAGAAACAGAGGGCGAGAAACAGAGGGGCTGAAACAGAGGGGCTGAAACAGAGGGGCTGAAACAGAGGGCGAGAAACAGAGGGCGAGAAACAGAGGGCGAGAAACAGAGGGCGAGAAACAGAGGGGCTGAAACAGAGGGGCTGAAAGAGACGGCCTGAAACAGAGGGACTGAAACAGAGGGCGAGAAACAGAGGGCGAGAAACAGAGGGGTTGAAACAGAGGGGCTGTTACAGAGGGGCTGAAACCGAGGGGCTGAAACAGAGGGCGAGAAACAGAGGGGCTGAAACAGAGGGCGAGAAACAGAGGGGCTAAAAACAGAGGGGCTGAAACTGAGGGGCTGAAACTGAGGGGCTGAAACAGAGGCGAGAAACACAGGGCGAGAAACAGAGAGCGAGAAACAGGGCGAGAAACAGAGGGCTGAAACAGAGGGGCTGAAACAGAGGGGCTGAAACAGAGGGGCTGAAACAGAGGGCGAGAAACAGAGGGCGAGAAACAGAGGGGCTGAAACAGAGGGGCTGATACAGAGGGGCTGAAACAGAGGGGCTGAAACAGAGGGCGAGAGACAGAGTGCGAGAAACAGAGGGGCTGAAACAGAGGGTCTGAAACAGAGGGGCTGAAACAGAGGGCGAGAAACAGAGGGGCTGAAACAGAGGGGCTGAAACAGAGGGGCTGAAACAGAGGGGCTGAAACAGAGGGCGAGAAACAGAGGGGCTGAAACAGAGGGGCTGAAACAGAGGGGCTGAAACAGAGGGGCTGAAACATAGGCGAGAAACAGAGGGCGAGAAACAGAGAGCGAGAAACAGAGGGCGAGAAACAGAGGGCGAGAAACAGAGGGGCTGAAACAGAGGGGCTGAAACAGAGGGGCTGAAACTGAGGCGCTGAAACAGAGGGGGAGAAACAGAGGGCGAGAAACAGAGGGGCTGAAACAGAGGGGCTGAAACAGTGGTGCAGAAACAGAGGGCGAGAAACAGAGGGGCTGAAACAGAGGGGCTGAAACAGAGGGGCTGAAACAGAGGGGCTAAAACAGAGGGCGAGAAACAGAGGGGCTGAAACAGAGGGGCTGAAACAGAGGGGCTGAAACTGAGTGCGAGAAACAGTGGGCGAGAAACAGAGTGCGAGAAACAGAGGGGCTGAAACAGAGGGCGAGAAACAGAGGGCGAGAAACAGAGGGCGAGAAACAGAGGGCGAGAAACAGAGGGGCTGAAACAGAGGGGCTGAAAGAGACGGGCTGAAACAGAGGGGCTGAAACAGAGGGCGAGAAACAGAGGGCGAGAAACAGAGGGGTTGAAACAGAGGGGCTGATACAGAGGGGCTGAAACCGAGTGGCTGAAACAGAGGGCGAGAAACAGAGGGGCTGAAACAGAGGGCGAGAAACAGAGGGGCTAAAAACAGAGGGTCTGAAACAGAGGGGCTGAAACTGAGGGGCTGAAACAGAGGCGAGAAACAGAGGGCGAGAAACAGAGAGCGAGAAACAGGGCGAGAAACAGAGGGCTGAAACAGAGGGGCTGAAACAGAGGGGCTGAAACAGAGGGGCTGAAACAGAGGGCGAGAAACAGAGGGCGAGAAACAGAGGGGCTGAAACAGAGGGGCTGATACAGAGGGGCTGAAACAGAGGGGCTGAAACAGAGGGCAAGAAACAGAGGCGCTGAAACAGAGGGGCTGAAACAGAGGGCGAGAAACAGAGGGGCTGAAACAGAGGGGCTGAAACAGAGGGGCTGAAACAGAGGGCGAGAAACAGAGGGGCTGAAACAGAGGGCGAGAAACAGAGGGGCTGAAACAGTGGGCGAGAAACAGAGAGCGAGAAACAGAGGAGCTGAAACAGACGGGCTGAAACAGAGGGGCAGAAACAGAGGGGCTGAAACAGAGGGGCTGAAACAGAGGGCGGGAAACACAGTGGCTGAAACAGAGGGGCTGAAACAGAGGGGCTGAAACAGAGGGCGAGAAACAGAGAGCGAGAAACAGAGGGCGAGAAACAGAGGGCGAGAAACAGAGGGGCTGAAACAGAGGGCGAGAAACAGAGGGCGAGAAACAGAGGGCGAGAAACAGATGGCGAGAAACAGAGGTGGAGAAACAGAGGGGCTGAAACAGAGGGGCTGAAACAGAGGGGCTGTAACAGAGGGGCTGAAACAGAGGGGCTGAAACAGAGGGGCTGAAACAGAGGGGCTGAAACAGAGGGCGAGAAACAGAGGTGCTGAAACAGAGGGGTTGAAACAGAGGAGCTGAAACAGAGGGCGAGAAACAGAGGGGCTGAAACAGAGGGCTTGAAACAGAGGGCGAGAAACAGAGGGGCTGAAACAGGGGGGCTGAAACAGAGGGGCTGAAACAGAGGGTTTGAAACAGAGGGCGAGAAACAGAGGGGCTGAAACAGAGGGGCTGAAACAGAGGGCGAGAAACAGAGGGGCTGAAACAGAGGGGCTGAAACAGAGGGGCTGAAACAGAGGGCGAGAAACAGAGGGGCTGAAACAGAGGGGCTGAAACAGAGGGCGAGAAACAGAGGGGCTGAAACAGAGGGGCTGAAACAGAGGGCGAGAAACAGAGGGGATGAAACAGAGGGCGAGAAACAGAGGGGCTGAAACAGAGGGCGAGAAACAGAGGGCGAGAAACAGAGGAGCTGAAACAGAGGGGCTGAAACAGAGGGTCTGAAACAGAGGGGCTGAAACAGAGGGGCTGAAACAGAGGGCGAGAAACTGAGGGGCTGAAACGGAGGGGCTGATACAGAGGGGCTGAAACAGAGGGCGAGAAACAGAGGGCGAGAAACAGAGGGCGAGAAACAGAGGGGCTGAAACCGAGGGGCTGAAACAGAGGGCGAGAAACAGAGGGCGAGAAACAGAGGGCGAGAAACAGAGAGCGAGAAACAGTGGGGCTGAAACAGAGGGGCTGAAACAGAGGGCGAGAAACAGAGAGGCTGAAACAGAGGGGCTGAAACAGAGGGGCTGAAACAGAGGGGCTGAAAAAGAGGGCGAGAAACAGAGGGCGAGAAACAGAGGGGCTGAAACAGAGGGGCTGAAACAGAGGGGCTGAAACAGAGGGGCTGAAACAGAGGGCGAGAAACAGAGGGGCTGAAACAGAGGGGCTGAAACAGAGGGGCTGAAACAGAGGGGCTGAAACAGAGGGCGAGAAAAAGAGGGGCTGAAACAGAGTGTCTGAAACAGAGGGGCTGAAACAGAGGGGCTGAAACAGAGGGCGAGAAACAGTGGGCGAGAAACAGAGGGCGAGAGACAGAGGGGCTGAAACAGAGGGGCTGAAACAGAGGGGCTGAAACAGAGGGCGAGAAACCGAGGGCGAGAAACAGAGGGCGAGAAACAGAGGGCGAGAAACAGAGGGGCTGAAACAGAGGGGCTGAAAGAGACGGGCTGAAACAGAGGGGCTGAAACAGAGGGCGAGAAACAGAGGGCGAGAAACAGAGGGGCTGAAACAGAGGGGCTGATACAGAGGGGCTGAAAGAGAGAGGCTGAAACAGAGGGCGAGAAACAGACGGGCTGAAACAGAGGGCGAGAAACAGAGGGGCTAAAAACAGACGGGCTGAAACAGAGGGGCTGAAACAGAGGGGTTGAAACAGAGTGCCAGAAACAGAGGGCGAGAAACAGAGAGCGAGAAACAGAGGGCGAGAAACAGAGAGCGAGAAACAGGGCGAGAAACAGAGGGCTGAAACAGAGGGGCTGAAACAGAGGGGCTGAAACAGAGGGGCTGAAACAGAGGGGCTGATACAGAGGGGCTGAAACAGAGGGGCTGAAACAGAGGGCGAGAAACAGAGTGCGAGAAACAGAGGGGCTGAAACAGAGGGTCTGAAACAGAGGGGCTGAAACAGAGGGCGAGAAACAGAGGGGCTGAAACAGAGGGGCTGAAACAGAGGGGCTGAAACAGAGGGGCTGAAACAGAGGGCGAGAAACAGAGGGGCTGAAACAGAGGGGCTGAAACAGAGGGGCTGAAACAGAGGGGCTGAAACATAGGCGAGAAACAGAGGGCGAGAAACAGAGAGCGAGAAACAGAGGGCGAGAAACAGAGGGCGTGAAACAGAGGGGCTGAAACAGAGGGGCTGAAACAGAGGGGCTGAAACTGAGGGGCTGAAACAGAGGGCGAGAAACAGAGGGCGAGAAACAGAGGGGCTGAAACAGAGGGGCTGAAACAGAGGGGCAGAAACAGAGGGCGAGAAACAGAGGGGCTGAAACAGAGGGGCTGAAACAGAGGGGCTGAAACAGAGGGGCTAAAACAGAGGGCGAGAAACAGAGGGGCTGAAACAGTGGGGCTGAAACAGTTGGGCTGAAACTGAGTGCGAGAAACAGTGGGCGAGAAACAGAGGGCGAGAAACAGAGGGGCTGAAACAGAGGGGCTGAACGAGAGGGGCTGAAACAGAGGGCGAGAAACAGAGGGCGAGAAACAGAGGGCGAGAAACAGAGGGCGAGAAACAGAGGGGCTGAAACAGAGGGGCTGAAAGAGACGGGCTGAAACAGAGGGGCTGAAACAGAGGGCGAGAAACAGAGGGCGAGAAACAGAGGGGTTGAAACAGAGGGGCTGATACAGAGGGGCTGAAACCGAGGGGCTGAAACAGAGGGCGAGAAACAGAGGGGCTGAAACAGAGGGCGAGAAACAGAGGGGCTAAAAACAGAGGGTCTGAAACAGAGGGGCTGAAACTGAGGGGCTGAAACAGAGGCGAGAAACAGAGGGCGAGAAACAGAGAGCGAGAAACAGGGCGAGAAACAGAGGGCTGAAACAGAGGGGCTGAAACAGAGGGTCTGAAACAGAGGGGCTGACACAGAGGGCGAGAAACAGAGGGCGAGAAACAGAGGGGCTGAAACAGAGGGGCTGATACAGAGGGGCTGAAACAGAGGGGCTGAAACAGAGGGCAAGAAACAGAGGGGCTGAAACAGAGGGGCTGAAACAGAGGGCGAGAAACAGAGGGGCTGAAACAGAGGGGCTGAAACAGAGGGGCTGTAACAGAGGGCGAGAAACAGAGGGGCTGAAACAGAGGGCGAGAAACAGAGGGGCTGAAACAGTGGGCGAGAAACAGAGGGCGAGAAACAGAGGAGCTGAAACAGAGGGGCTGAAACAGAGGGGCTGAAACAGAGGGGCTGAAACAGAGGGGCTGAAACAGAGGGCGGGAAACACAGTGGCTGAAACAGAGGGGCTGAAACAGAGGGGCTGAAACAGAGGGCGAGAAACAGAGAGCGAGAAACAGAGGGCGAGAAACAGAGGGCGAGAAACAGAGGGGCTGAAACAGAGGGCGAGAACCAGAGGGCGAGAAACAGAGGGCGAGAAACAGATGGCGAGAAACAGAGGGGGAGAAACAGAGGGGCTGAAACAGAGGGGCTGAAACAGAGGGGCAGTAACAGAGGGGCTGAAACAGAGGGGCTGAAACAGAGGGGCTGAAACAGAGGGGCTGAAACAGAGGGCGAGAAACAGAGGGGCTAAAAACAGACGGGCTGAAACAGAGGGGCTGAAACAGAGGGGTTGAAACAGAGTGCCAGAAACAGAGGGCGAGAAACAGAGAGCGAGAAACAGAGGGCGAGAAACAGAGAGCGAGAAACAGGGCGAGAAACAGAGGGCTGAAACAGAGGGGCTGAAACAGAGGGGCTGAAACAGAGGGGCTGAAACAGAGGGGCTGATACAGAGGGGCTGAAACAGAGGGGCTGAAACAGAGGGCGAGAAACAGAGTGCGAGAAACAGAGGGGCTGAAACAGAGGGTCTGAAACAGAGGGGCTGAAACAGAGGGCGAGAAACAGAGGGGCTGAAACAGAGGGGCTGAAACAGAGGGGCTGAAACAGAGGGGCTGAAACAGAGGGCGAGAAACAGAGGGGCTGAAACAGAGGGGCTGAAACAGAGGGGCTGAAACAGAGGGGCTGAAACATAGGCGAGAAACAGAGGGCGAGAAACAGAGAGCGAGAAACAGAGGGCGAGAAACAGAGGGCGTGAAACAGAGGGGCTGAAACAGAGGGGCTGAAACAGAGGGGCTGAAACTGAGGGGCTGAAACAGAGGGCGAGAAACAGAGGGCGAGAAACAGAGGGGCTGAAACAGAGGGGCTGAAACAGAGGGGCAGAAACAGAGGGCGAGAAACAGAGGGGCTGAAACAGAGGGGCTGAAACAGAGGGGCTGAAACAGAGGGGCTAAAACAGAGGGCGAGAAACAGAGGGGCTGAAACAGTGGGGCTGAAACAGTTGGGCTGAAACTGAGTGCGAGAAACAGTGGGCGAGAAACAGAGGGCGAGAAACAGAGGGGCTGAAACAGAGGGGCTGAACGAGAGGGGCTGAAACAGAGGGCGAGAAACAGAGGGCGAGAAACAGAGGGCGAGAAACAGAGGGCGAGAAACAGAGGGGCTGAAACAGAGGGGCTGAAAGAGACGGGCTGAAACAGAGGGGCTGAAACAGAGGGCGAGAAACAGAGGGCGAGAAACAGAGGGGTTGAAACAGAGGGGCTGATACAGAGGGGCTGAAACCGAGGGGCTGAAACAGAGGGCGAGAAACAGAGGGGCTGAAACAGAGGGCGAGAAACAGAGGGGCTAAAAACAGAGGGTCTGAAACAGAGGGGCTGAAACTGAGGGGCTGAAACAGAGGCGAGAAACAGAGGGCGAGAAACAGAGAGCGAGAAACAGGGCGAGAAACAGAGGGCTGAAACAGAGGGGCTGAAACAGAGGGTCTGAAACAGAGGGGCTGACACAGAGGGCGAGAAACAGAGGGCGAGAAACAGAGGGGCTGAAACAGAGGGGCTGATACAGAGGGGCTGAAACAGAGGGGCTGAAACAGAGGGCAAGAAACAGAGGGGCTGAAACAGAGGGGCTGAAACAGAGGGCGAGAAACAGAGGGGCTGAAACAGAGGGGCTGAAACAGAGGGGCTGTAACAGAGGGCGAGAAACAGAGGGGCTGAAACAGAGGGCGAGAAACAGAGGGGCTGAAACAGTGGGCGAGAAACAGAGGGCGAGAAACAGAGGAGCTGAAACAGAGGGGCTGAAACAGAGGGGCTGAAACAGAGGGGCTGAAACAGAGGGGCTGAAACAGAGGGCGGGAAACACAGTGGCTGAAACAGAGGGGCTGAAACAGAGGGGCTGAAACAGAGGGCGAGAAACAGAGAGCGAGAAACAGAGGGCGAGAAACAGAGGGCGAGAAACAGAGGGGCTGAAACAGAGGGCGAGAACCAGAGGGCGAGAAACAGAGGGCGAGAAACAGATGGCGAGAAACAGAGGGGGAGAAACAGAGGGGCTGAAACAGAGGGGCTGAAACAGAGGGGCAGTAACAGAGGGGCTGAAACAGAGGGGCTGAAACAGAGGGGCTGAAACAGAGGGGCTGAAACAGAGGGCGAGAAACAGAGGGGCTGAAACAGAGGGGTTGAAACAGAGGAGCTGAAACAGAGGGCGAGAAACAGAGGGGCTGAAACAGAGGGCTTGAAACAGAGGGCGAGAAACAGAGGGGCTGAAACAGAGGGGCTGAAACAGAGGGGCTGATACAGAGGGTTTGAAACAGAGGTCGAGAAACAGAGGGCGAGAAACAGAGGGGCTGAAACAGAGGGGCTGATACAGAGGGGCTGAAACAGAGGGGCTGAAACAGAGGGCGAGAAATAGAGGGGCTGAAACTGAGTGGCTGAAACAGAGGGCGAGAAACAGAGGGGTTGAAACAGAGGGGCTGAAACAGAGGGGCTGATACAGAGGGCGAGAAACAGAGGGGCTGAAACAGAGGGCGAGAAAAAGAGGGGCTGAAACAGAGGGCGAGAAACAGAGGGCGAGAAACAGAGGAGCTGAAACAGAGGGGCTGAAACAGAGGGGCCGAAACAGAGGGGCTGAAACAGAGGCGAGAAACAGAGGGGCTGAAACAGAGGGGCTGATACAGAGGGGCTGAAACAGAGGGCGAGAAACAGTGGGCGAGAAACAAAGGGCGAGAAACAGAGGGGCTGAAACAGTGGGGCTGAAACAGAGGGCGAGAAACAGAGGGCGAGAAACAGAGGGCGTGAAACAGAGGGCGAGAAACAGAGAGCGAGAAACAGAGGGGCTGAAACAGAGGGGCTGAAACAGAGGGGCTGAAACAGAGGGCGAGAAACAGAGAGGCTGAAACAGAGGGGCTGAAACAGAGGGGCTGAAACAGAGGGGCTGAAACAGAGGGCGAGAAACAGAGGGCGAGAAACAGAGGGGCTGATACAGAGGAGCTGAAACAGAGGGGCTGAAACAGAGGGCGAGAAACAGAGGGGCTGAAACAGAGGGGCTGAAACAGAGGGGCTGAAACAGAGGGGCTGAAACAGAGGGCGAGAAACAGAGGGGCTGAAACAGAGGGGCTGAAACAGAGGGGCTGAAACAGAGGGGCTGAAACAGAGGGCGAGAAACAGTGGGCGAGAAACAGAGGGCGAGAAACAGAGGGGCTGAAACAGAGGGGCTGAAACAGAGGGGCTGAAACAGAGGGCGAGATACAGAGGGCGAGAAACAGAGGGCGAGAAACAGAGGGCGAGAAACAGGGGGGCTGAAACAGAGGGCCAGGAACAGAGGGGCTGAAACAGAGGGGCTGAAACAGAGGGCGAAAAACAGAGGGCGAGAAACAGAGGGGTTGAAACAGAGGGGCTGATACAGAGGGGCTGAAACAGAGGGGCTGAAACAGAGGGCGAGAAACAGAGGGGCTGAAACAGAGGGCGAGAAACAGAGGGGCTAAAAACAGAGGGGCTGAAACAGAGGGGCTGAAACAGAGGGGCTGAAACAGAGGCGAGAAACAGAGGGCGTTAAACAGAGGGCGAGAAACAGAGAGCGAGAAACAGAGGGCGAGAAACAGAGGGGCTGAAACAGAGGGGCTGAAACAGAGGGGCTGAAACAGAGGGGCTGAAACAGAGGGCGAGAAACAGAGGGCGAGAAACAGAGGGGCTGAAACAGAGGGGCTGAAACAGAGGGGCTGAAACAGAGGGCGAGAAACAGAGGGGCTGAAACAGAGAGGCTGAAACAGAGGGGCTAAAACAGAGGGGCTGAAACAGAGGGCGAGAAACAGAGGGGCTGAAACAGAGGGGCTGAAACAGAGGGGCTGAAACAGAGGGGCTGCAACTGAGGGCGAGAAACAGTGGGCGAGAAACAGAGGGCGAGAAACAGAGGGGCTGAAACAGAGGGGCTGAAACAGAGGGGCTGAAACAGAGGGCGAGAAACAGAGGGCGAGAAACAGAGGGCGAGAAACAGAGGGCGAGAAACAGAGGGGCTGAAACAGAGGGGCTGAAAGAGACGGCCTGAAACAGAGGGACTGAAACAGAGGGCGAGAAACAGAGGGCGAGAAACAGAGGGGTTGAAACAGAGGGGCTGATACAGAGGGGCTGAAACCGAGGGGCTGAAACAGAGGGCGAGAAACAGAGGGGCTGAAACAGAGGGCGAGAAACAGAGGGGCTAAAAACAGAGGGGCTGAAACTGAGGGGCTGAAACTGAGGGGCTGAAACAGAGGCGAGAAACACAGGGCGAGAAACAGAGAGCGAGAAACAGGGCGAGAAACAGAGGGCTGAAACAGAGGGGCTGAAACAGAGGGGCTGAAACAGAGGGGCTGAAACAGAGGGCGAGAAACAGAGGGCGAGAAACAGAGGGGCTGAAACAGAGGGGCTGATACAGAGGGGCTGAAACAGAGGGGCTGAAACAGAGGGCGAGAGACAGAGTGCGAGAAACAGAGGGGCTGAAACAGAGGGTCTGAAACAGAGGGGCTGAAACAGAGGGCGAGAAACAGAGGGGCTGAAACAGAGGGGCTGAAACAGAGGGGCTGAAACAGAGGGGCTGAAACAGAGGGCGAGAAACAGAGGGGCTGAAACAGAGGGGCTGAAACAGAGGGGCTGAAACAGAGGGGCTGAAACATAGGCGAGAAACAGAGGGCGAGAAACAGAGAGCGAGAAACAGAGGGCGAGAAACAGAGGGCGAGAAACAGAGGGGCTGAAACAGAGGGGCTGAAACAGAGGGGCTGAAACTGAGGGGCTGAAACAGAGGGCGAGAAACAGAGGGCGAGAAACAGAGGGGCTGAAACAGAGGGGCTGAAACAGTGGTGCAGAAACAGAGGGCGAGAAACAGAGGGGCTGAAACAGAGGGGCTGAAACAGAGGGGCTGAAACAGAGGGGCTAAAACAGAGGGCGAGAAACAGAGGGGCTGAAACAGAGGGGCTGAAACAGAGGGGCTGAAACTGAGTGCGAGAAACAGTGGGCGAGAAACAGAGTGCGAGAAACAGAGGGGCTGAAACAGAGGGCGAGAAACAGAGGGCGAGAAACAGAGGGCGAGAAACAGAGGGCGAGAAACAGAGGGGCTGAAACAGAGGGGCTGAAAGAGACGGGCTGAAACAGAGGGGCTGAAACAGAGGGCGAGAAACAGAGGGCGAGAAACAGAGGGGTTGAAACAGAGGGGCTGATACAGAGGGGCTGAAACCGAGTGGCTGAAACAGAGGGCGAGAAACAGAGGGGCTGAAACAGAGGGGCTGAAACTGAGGGGCTGAAACAGAGGGCGAGAAACAGAGGGCGAGAAACAGAGGGGCTGAAACAGAGGGGCTGAAACAGTGGTGCAGAAACAGAGGGCGAGAAACAGAGGGGGTGAAACAGAGGGGCTGAAACAGAGGGGCTGAAACAGAGGGGCTAAAACAGAGGGCGAGAAACAGAGGGGCTGAAACAGAGGGGCTGAAACAGAGGGGCTGAAACTGAGTGCGAGAAACAGTGGGCGAGAAACAGAGTGCGAGAAACAGAGGGGCTGAAACAGAGGGCGAGAAACAGAGGGCGAGAAACAGAGGGCGAGAAACAGAGGGCGAGAAACAGAGGGGCTGAAACAGAGGGGCTGAAAGAGACAGGCTGAAACAGAGGGGCTGAAACAGAGGGCGAGAAACAGAGGGCGAGAAACAGAGGGGTTGAAACAGAGGGGCTGATACAGAGGGGCTGAAACCGAGTGGCTGAAACAGAGGGCGAGAAACAGAGGGGCTGAAACAGAGGGCGAGAAACAGAGGGGCTAAAAACAGAGGGTCTGAAACAGAGGGGCTGAAACTGACGGGCTGAAACAGAGGCGAGAAACAGAGGGCGAGAAACAGAGAGCGAGAAACAGGGCGAGAAACAGAGGGCTGAAACAGAGGGGCTGAAACAGAGGGGCTGAAACAGAGGGGCTGAAACAGAGGGCGAGAAACAGAGGGCGAGAAACAGAGGGGCTGAAACAGAGGGGCTGATACAGAGGGGCTGAAACAGAGGGGCTGAAACAGAGGGCAAGAAACAGAGGGGCTGAAACAGAGGGGCTGAAACAGAGGGCGAGAAACAGAGGGGCTGAAACAGAGGGGCTGAAACAGAGGGGCTGAAACAGAGGGCGAGAAACAGAGGGGCTGAAACAGAGGGCGAGAAACAGAGGGGCTGAAACAGTGGGCGAGAAACAGAGAGCGAGAAACAGAGGAGCTGAAACAGAGGGGCTGAAACAGAGGGGCAGAAACAGAGGGGCTGAAACAGAGGGGCTGAAACAGAGGGCGGGAAACACAGTGGCTGAAACAGAGGGGCTGAAACAGAGGGGCTGAAACAGAGGGCGAGAAACAGAGAGCGAGAAACAGAGGGCGAGAAACAGAGGGCGAGAAACAGAGGGGCTGAAACAGAGGGCGAGAAACAGAGGGCGAGAAACAGAGGGCGAGAAACAGATGGCGAGAAACAGAGGGGGAGAAACAGAGGGGCTGAAACAGAGGGGCTGAAACAGAGGGGCTGTAACAGAGGGGCTGAAACAGAGGGGCTGAAACAGAGGGGCTGAAACAGAGGGGCTGAAACAGAGGGCGAGAAACAGAGGTGCTGAAACAGAGGGGTTGAAACAGAGGAGCTGAAACAGAGGGCGAGAAACAGAGGGGCTGAAACAGAGGGCTTGAAACAGAGGGCGAGAAACAGAGGGGCTGAAACAGGGGGGCTGAAACAGAGGGGCTGAAACAGAGGGTTTGAAACAGAGGGCGAGAAACAGAGGGGCTGAAACAGAGGGGCTGAAACAGAGGGCGAGAAACAGAGGGGCTGAAACAGAGGGGCTGAAACAGAGGGGCTGAAACAGAGGGCGAGAAACAGAGGGGCTGAAACAGAGGGGCTGAAACAGAGGGCGAGAAACAGAGGGGCTGAAACAGAGGGGCTGAAACAGAGGGCGAGAAACAGAGGGGATGAAACAGAGGGCGAGAAACAGAGGGGCTGAAACAGAGGGCGAGAAACAGAGGGCGAGAAACAGAGGAGCTGAAACAGAGGGGCTGAAACAGAGGGTCTGAAACAGAGGGGCTGAAACAGAGGGGCTGAAACAGAGGGCGAGAAACTGAGGGGCTGAAACGGAGGGGCTGATACAGAGGGGCTGAAACAGAGGGCGAGAAACAGAGGGCGAGAAACAGAGGGCGAGAAACAGAGGGGCTGAAACCGAGGGGCTGAAACAGAGGGCGAGAAACAGAGGGCGAGAAACAGAGGGCGAGAAACAGAGAGCGAGAAACAGTGGGGCTGAAACAGAGGGGCTGAAACAGAGGGCGAGAAACAGAGAGGCTGAAACAGAGGGGCTGAAACAGAGGGGCTGAAACAGAGGGGCTGAAAAAGAGGGCGAGAAACAGAGGGCGAGAAACAGAGGGGCTGAAACAGAGGGGCTGAAACAGAGGGGCTGAAACAGAGGGGCTGAAACAGAGGGCGAGAAACAGAGGGGCTGAAACAGAGGGGCTGAAACAGAGGGGCTGAAACAGAGGGGCTGAAACAGAGGGCGAGAAAAAGAGGGGCTGAAACAGAGTGTCTGAAACAGAGGGGCTGAAACAGAGGGGCTGAAACAGAGGGCGAGAAACAGTGGGCGAGAAACAGAGGGCGAGAGACAGAGGGGCTGAAACAGAGGGGCTGAAACAGAGGGGCTGAAACAGAGGGCGAGAAACCGAGGGCGAGAAACAGAGGGCGAGAAACAGAGGGCGAGAAACAGAGGGGCTGAAACAGAGGGGCTGAAAGAGACGGGCTGAAACAGAGGGGCTGAAACAGAGGGCGAGAAACAGAGGGCGAGAAACAGAGGGGCTGAAACAGAGGGGCTGATACAGAGGGGCTGAAAGAGAGAGGCTGAAACAGAGGGCGAGAAACAGACGGGCTGAAACAGAGGGCGAGAAACAGAGGGGCTAAAAACAGACGGGCTGAAACAGAGGGGCTGAAACAGAGGGGTTGAAACAGAGTGCCAGAAACAGAGGGCGAGAAACAGAGAGCGAGAAACAGAGGGCGAGAAACAGAGAGCGAGAAACAGGGCGAGAAACAGAGGGCTGAAACAGAGGGGCTGAAACAGAGGGGCTGAAACAGAGGGGCTGAAACAGAGGGGCTGATACAGAGGGGCTGAAACAGAGGGGTTGAAACAGAGAGCGAGAAACAGAGTGCGAGAAACAGAGGGGCTGAAACAGAGGGTCTGAAACAGAGGGGCTGAAACAGAGGGCGAGAAACAGAGGGGCTGAAACAGAGGGGCTGAAACAGAGGGGCTGAAACAGAGGGGCTGAAACAGAGGGCGAGAAACAGAGGGGCTGAAACAGAGGGGCTGAAACAGAGGGGCTGAAACAGAGGGGCTGAAACATAGGCGAGAAACAGAGGGCGAGAAACAGAGAGCGAGAAACAGAGGGCGAGAAACAGAGGGCGAGAAACAGAGGGGCTGAAACAGAGGGGCTGAAACAGAGGGGCTGAAACTGAGGGGCTGAAACAGAGGGCGAGAAACAGAGGGCGAGAAACAGAGGGGCTGAAACAGAGGGGCTGAAACAGAGGGGCAGAAACAGAGGGCGAGAAACAGAGGGGCTGAAACAGAGGGGCTGAAACAGAGGGGCTGAAACAGAGGGGCTAAAACAGAGGGCGAGAAACAGAGGGGCTGAAACAGTGGGGCTGAAACAGTTGGGCTGAAACTGAGTGCGAGAAACAGTGGGCGAGAAACAGAGGGCGAGAAACAGAGGGGCTGAAACAGAGGGGCTGAACGAGAGGGGCTGAAACAGAGGGCGAGAAACAGAGGGCGAGAAACAGAGGGCGAGAAACAGAGGGCGAGAAACAGAGGGGCTGAAACAGAGGGGCTGAAAGAGACGGGCTGAAACAGAGGGGCTGAAACAGAGGGCGAGAAACAGAGGGCGAGAAACAGAGGGGTTGAAACAGAGGGGCTGATACAGAGGGGCTGAAACCGAGGGGCTGAAACAGAGGGCGAGAAACAGAGGGGCTGAAACAGAGGGCGAGAAACAGAGGGGCTAAAAACAGAGGGTCTGAAACAGAGGGGCTGAAACTGAGGGGCTGAAACAGAGGCGAGAAACAGAGGGCGAGAAACAGAGAGCGAGAAACAGGGCGAGAAACAGAGGGCTGAAACAGAGGGGCTGAAACAGAGGGGCTGAAACAGAGGGGCTGAAACAGAGGGCGAGAAACAGAGGGCGAGAAACAGAGGGGCTGAAACAGAGGGGCTGATACAGAGGGGCTGAAACAGAGGGGCTGAAACAGAGGGCAAGAAACAGAGGGGCTGAAACAGAGGGGCTGAAACAGAGGGCGAGAAACAGAGGGGCTGAAACAGAGGGGCTGAAACAGAGGGGCTGAAACAGAGGGCGAGAAACAGAGGGGCTGAAACAGAGGGCGAGAAACAGAGGGGCTGAAACAGTGGGCGAGAAACAGAGGGCGAGAAACAGAGGAGCTGAAACAGAGGGGCTGAAACAGAGGGGCTGAAACAGAGGGGCTGAAACAGAGGGGCTGAAACAGAGGGGCTAAAACAGAGGGCGAGAAACAGAGGGGCTGAAACAGTGGGGCTGAAACAGTTGGGCTGAAACTGAGTGCGAGAAACAGTGGGCGAGAAACAGAGGGCGAGAAACAGAGGGGCTGAAACAGAGGGGCTGAACGAGAGGGGCTGAAACAGAGGGCGAGAAACAGAGGGCGAGAAACAGAGGGCGAGAAACAGAGGGCGAGAAACAGAGGGGCTGAAACAGAGGGGCTGAAAGAGACGGGCTGAAACAGAGGGGCTGAAACAGAGGGCGAGAAACAGAGGGCGAGAAACAGAGGGGTTGAAACAGAGGGGCTGATACAGAGGGGCTGAAACCGAGGGGCTGAAACAGAGGGCGAGAAACAGAGGGGCTGAAACAGAGGGCGAGAAACAGAGGGGCTAAAAACAGAGGGTCTGAAACAGAGGGGCTGAAACTGAGGGGCTGAAACAGAGGCGAGAAACAGAGGGCGAGAAACAGAGAGCGAGAAACAGGGCGAGAAACAGAGGGCTGAAACAGAGGGGCTGAAACAGAGGGGCTGAAACAGAGGGGCTGAAACAGAGGGCGAGAAACAGAGGGCGAGAAACAGAGGGGCTGAAACAGAGGGGCTGATACAGAGGGGCTGAAACAGAGGGACTGAAACAGAGGGCAAGAAACAGAGGGGCTGAAACAGAGGGGCTGAAACAGAGGGCGAGAAACAGAGGGGCTGAAACAGAGGGGCTGAAACAGAGGGGCTGAAAGAGAGGGCGAGAAACAGAGGGGCTGAAACAGAGGGCGAGAAACAGAGGGGCTGAAACAGTGGGCGAGAAACAGAGGGCGAGAAACAGAGGAGCTGAAACAGAGGGGCTGAAACAGAGGGGCTGAAACAGAGGGGCTGAAACAGAGGGGCTGAAACAGAGGGCGGGAAACACAGTGGCTGAAACAGAGGGGCTGAAACAGAGGGGCTGAAACAGAGGGCGAGAAACAGAGAGCGAGAAACAGAGGGCGAGAAACAGAGGGCGAGAAACAGAGGGGCTGAAACAGAGGGCGAGAACCAGAGGGCGAGAAACAGAGGGCGAGAAACAGATGTGGAGAAACAGAGGGGGAGAAACAGAGGGGCTGAAACAGAGGGGCTGAAACAGAGGGGCAGTAACAGAGGGGCTGAAACAGAGGGGCTGAAACAGAGGGGCTGAAACAGAGGGGCTGAAACAGAGGGCGAGAAACAGAGGGGCTGAAACAGAGGGGTTGAAACAGAGGAGCTGAAACAGAGGGCGAGAAACAGAGGGGCTGAAACAGAGGGCTTGAAACAGAGGGCGAGAAACAGAGGGGCTGAAACAGAGGGGCTGAAACAGAGGGGCTGAAACAGAGGGTTTGAAACAGAGGGCGAGAAACAGAGGGGCTGAAACAGAGGGGCTGAAACAGGGCGAGAAACAGAGGGGCTGAAACAGAGGGGCTGAAACAGAGGGCGAGAAACAGAGGGGCTGAAACAGAGGGGCTGAAACAGAGGGCGAGAAACAGAGGGGCTGAAACAGAGGGGCTGAAACAGAGGGCGAGAAACAGAGGGGATGAAACAGAGGGCGAGAAACAGAGGGGCTGAAACAGAGGGCGAGAAACAGAGGGCGAGAAACAGAGCAGCTGAAACAGAGGGGCTGAAACAGAGGGTCTGAAACAGAGGGGCTGAAACAGAGGGGCTGAAACAGAGGGCGAGAAACTGAGGGGCTGAAACGGAGGGGCTGATACAGAGGGGCTGAAACAGAGGGCGAGAAACAGAGGGCGAGAAACAGAGGGCGAGAAACAGAGGGGCTGAAACCGAGGGGCTGAAACAGAGGGCGAGAAACAGAGAGGCTGAAACAGAGGGGCTGAAACAGAGGGGCTGAAACAGAGGGGCTGAAAAAGAGTGCGAGAAACAGAGGGGCTGAAACAGAGGGGCTGAAACAGAGGGGCTGAAACAGAGGGGCTGCAACAGAGGGCGAGAAACAGAGGGGCTGAAACAGAGGGGCTGAAACAGAGGGGCTGAAACAGAGGGGCTGAAACAGAGGGCGAGAAAAAGAGGGTCTTAAACAGAGTGTCTGAAACAGAGGGGCTGAAACAGAGGGGCTGAAACAGAGGGCGAGAAACAGTGGGCGAGAAACAGAGGGCGAGAGACAGAGGGTATGAAACAGAGGGGCTGAAACAGAGGGGCTGAAACAGAGGGCGAGAAACCGAGGGCGAGAAACAGAGGGCGAGAAACAGAGGGCGAGAAACAGAGGGGCTGAAACAGAGGGGCTGAAAGAGACGGGCTGAAACAGAGGGGCTGAAACAGAGGGCGAGAAACAGAGGGCGAGAAACAGAGGGGCTGAAACAGAGGGGCTGATACAGAGGGGCTGAAAGAGAGGGGCTGAAACAGAGGGCGAGAAACAGAGGGGCTGAAACAGAGGGCGAGAAACAGAGGGGCTAAAAACAGACGGGCTGAAACAGAGGGGCTGAAACAGAGGGGTTGAAACAGAGTGCCAGAAACAGAGGGCGAGAAACAGAGAGCGATAAACAGATTGCGAGAAACAGTGGGGCTGAAACAGAGTGGCTGAAACAGAGGGGCTGAAACAGAGGGCGAGAAACAGAGGGCGAGAAACAGAGGGCGAGAAACAGAGGGCGAGAAACAGAGGGGCTGAAACAGAGGGGCTGAAAGAGACGGCCTGAAACAGAGGGACTGAAACAGAGGGCGAGAAACAGAGGGCGAGAAACAGAGGGGTTGAAACAGAGGGGCTGATACAGAGGGGCTGAAACCGAGGGGCTGAAACAGAGGGCGAGAAACAGAGGGGCTGAAACAGAGGGCGAGAAACAGAGGGGCTAAAAACAGAGGGGCTGAAACTGAGGGGCTGAAACTGAGGGGCTGAAACAGAGGCGAGAAACAGAGGGCGAGAAACAGAGAGCGAGAAACAGGGCGAGAAACAGAGGGCTGAAACAGAGGGGCTGAAACAGAGGGGCTGAAACAGAGGGGCTGAAACAGAGGGCGAGAAACAGAGGGCGAGAAACAGAGGGGCTGAAACAGAGGGGCTGATACAGAGGGGCTGAAACAGAGGGGCTGAAACAGAGGGCGAGAGACAGAGTGCGAGAAACAGAGGGGCTGAAACAGAGGGTCTGAAACAGAGGGGCTGAAACAGAGGGCGAGAAACAGAGGGGCTGAAACAGAGGGGCTGAAACAGAGGGGCTGAAACAGAGGGGCTGAAACAGAGGGCGAGAAACAGAGGGGCTGAAACAGAGGGGCTGAAACAGAGGGGCTGAAACAGAGGGGCTGAAACATAGGCGAGAAACAGAGGGCGAGAAACAGAGAGCGAGAAACAGAGGGCGAGAAACAGAGGGCGAGAAACAGAGGGGCTGAAACAGAGGGGCTGAAACAGAGGGGCTGAAACTGAGGGGCTGAAACAGAGGGCGAGAAACAGAGGGCGAGAAACAGAGGGGCTGAAACAGAGGGGCTGAAACAGAGGGGCAGAAACAGAGGGCGAGAAACAGAGGGGCTGAAACAGAGGGGCTGAAACAGAGGGGCTGAAACAGAGGGGCTAAAACAGAGGGCGAGAAACAGAGGGGCTGAAACAGAGGGGCTGAAACAGAGGGGCTGAAACTGAGTGCGAGAAACAGTGGGCGAGAAACAGAGGGCGAGAAACAGAGGGGCTGAAACAGAGGGGCTGAAACAGAGGGGCTGAAACAGAGGGCGAGAAACAGAGGGCGAGAAACAGAGGGCGAGAAACAGAGGGCGAGAAACAGAGGGGCTGAAACAGAGGGGCTGAAAGAGACGGGCTGAAACAGAGGGGCTGAAACAGAGGGCGAGAAACAGAGGGCGAGAAACAGAGGGGTTGAAACAGAGGGGCTGATACAGAGGGGCTGAAACCGAGGGGCTGAAACAGAGGGCGAGAAACAGAGGGGCTGAAACAGAGGGCGAGAAACAGAGGGGCTAAAAACAGAGGGTCTGAAACAGAGGGGCTGTAACTGAGGGGCTGAAACAGAGGCGAGAAACAGAGGGCGAGAAACAGAGAGCGAGAAACAGGGCGAGAAACAGAGGGCTGAAACAGAGGGGCTGAAACAGAGGGGCTGAAACAGAGGGGCTGAAACAGAGGGCGAGAAACAGAGGGCGAGAAACAGAGGGGCTGAAACAGAGGGGCTGATACAGAGGGGCTGAAACAGAGGGGCTGAAACAGAGGGCAAGAAACAGAGGGGCTGAAACAGAGGGGCTGAAACAGAGGGCGAGAAACAGAGGGGCTGAAACAGAGGGGCTGAAACAGAGGGGCTGAAACAGAGGGCGAGAAACAGAGGGGCTGAAACAGAGGGCGAGAAACAGAGGGGCTGAAACAGTGGGCGAGAAACAGAGGGCGAGAAACAGAGGAGCTGAAACAGAGGGGCTGAAACAGAGGGGCTGAAACAGAGGGGCTGAAACAGAGGGGCTGAAACAGAGGGCGGGAAACACAGTGGCTGAAACAGAGGGGCTGAAACAGAGGGGCTGAAACAGAGGGCGAGAAACAGAGAGCGAGAAACAGAGGGCGAGAAACAGAGGGCGAGAAACAGAGGGGCTGAAACAGAGGGCGAGAAACAGAGGGCGAGAAACAGAGGGCGAGAAACAGATGGCGAGAAACAGAGGGGGAGAAACAGAGGGGCTGAAACAGAGGGGCTGAAACAGAGGGGCTGTAACAGAGGGGCTGAAACAGAGGGGCTGAAACAGAGGGGCTGAAACAGAGGGGCTGAAACAGAGGGCGAGAAACAGAGGGGCTGAAACAGAGGGGTTGAAACAGAGGAGCTGAAACAGAGGGCGAGAAACAGAGGGGCTGAAACAGAGGGCATGAAACAGAGGGCGAGAAACAGAGGGGCTGAAACAGAGGGGCTGAAACAGAGGGGCTGAAACAGAGGTTTTGAAACAGAGGGCGAGAAACAGAGGGGCTGAAACAGAGGGGCTGAAACAGAGGGCGAGAAACAGAGGGGCTGAAACAGAGGGGCTGAAACAGAGGGGCTGAAACAGAGGGCGAGAAACAGAGGGGCTGAAACAGAGGGGCTGAAACAGAGGGCGAGAAACAGAGGGGCTGAAACAGAGGGGCTGAAACAGAGGGCGAGAAACAGAGGGGATGAAACAGAGGGCGAGAAACAGAGGGGCTGAAACAGAGGGCGAGAAACAGAGGGCGAGAAACAGAGGAGCTGAAACAGAGGGGCTGAAACAGAGGGATTTGAAACAGAGGGGCTGAAACAGAGGGGCTGAAACAGAGGGCGAGAAACTGAGGGGCTGAAACGGAGGGGCTGATACAGAGGGGCTGAAACAGAGGGCGAGAAACAGAGGGCGAGAAACAGAGGGCGAGAAACAGAGGGGCTGAAACCGAGGGGCTGAAACAGAGGGCGAGAAACAGAGGGCGAGAAACAGAGGGGCTGAAACCGAGGGGCTGAAACAGAGGGCGAGAAACAGAGGAGCTGAAACAGAGGGGCTGAAACAGAGGGATTTGAAACAGAGGGGCTGAAACAGAGGGGCTGAAACAGAGGGCGAGAAACTGAGGGGCTGAAACGGAGCGGCTGAAACAGAGGGTTTGAAACAGAGTGCCAGAAACAGAGGGCGAGAAACAGAGAGCGAGAAACAGAGGGCGAGAAACAGAGAGCGAGAAACAGGGCGAGAAACAGAGGTCTGAAACAGAGGGGCTGAAACAGAGGGGCTGAAACAGAGGGGCTGAAACAGAGGGCGAGAAACAGAGGGCGAGAAACAGAGGGGCTGAAACAGAGGGGCTGATACAGAGGGGCTGAAACAGAGGGGCTGAAACAGAGGGCGAGAAACAGAGTGCGAGAAACAGAGGGGCTGAAACAGAGGGTCTGAAACAGAGGGGCTGAAACAGAGGGGCTGAAACAGAGGGGCTGAAACAGAGGGGCTGAAACAGAGGGCGAGAAACAGAGGGCGAGAAACAGAGAGCGAGAAACAGTGGGGCTGAAACAGAGGGGCTGAAACAGAGGGCGAGAAACAGAGAGGCTGAAACAGAGGGGCTGAAACAGAGGGGCTGAAACAGAGGGGCTGAAAAAGAGGGCGAGAAACAGAGGTTGAGAAACAGAGGGGCTGAAACAGAGGGGCTGAAACAGAGGGGCTGAAACAGAGTGGCTGAAACAGAGGGCGAGAAACAGAGGGGCTGAAACAGAGGGGCTGAAACAGAGGGGCTGAAACAGAGGGGCTGAAACAGAGGGCGAGAAAAAGAGGGGCTGAAACAGAGTGTCTGAAACAGAGGGGCTGAAACAGAGGGGCTGAAACAGAGGGCGAGAAACAGTGGGCGAGAAACAGAGGGCGAGAGACAGAGGGGCTGAAACAGAGGGGCTGAAACAGAGGGGCTGAAACAGAGGGCGAGAAACCGAGGGCGAGAAACAGAGGGCGAGAAACAGAGGGCGAGAAACAGAGGGGCTGAAACAGAGGGGCTGAAAGAGACGGGCTGAAACAGCGGGGCTGAAACAGAGGGCGAGAAACAGAGGGCGAGAAACAGAGGGGCTGAAACAGAGGGGCTGATACAGAGGGGCTGAAAGAGAGGGGCTGAAACAGAGGGCGAGAAACAGAGGGGCTAAAAACAGAGGGGCTGAAACTGAGGGGCTGAAACTGAGGGGCTGAAACAGAGGCGAGAAACAGAGGGCGAGAAACAGAGAGCGAGAAACAGGGCGAGAAACAGAGGGCTGAAACAGAGGGGCTGAAACAGAGGGGCTGAAACAGAGGGGCTGAAACAGAGGGCGAGAAACAGAGGGCGAGAAACAGAGGGGCTGAAACAGAGGGGCTGATACAGAGGGGCTGAAACAGAGGGGCTGAAACAGAGGGCGAGAGACAGAGTGCGAGAAACAGAGGGGCTGAAACAGAGGGTCTGAAACAGAGGGGCTGAAACAGAGGGCGAGAAACAGAGGGGCTGAAACAGAGGGGCTGAAACAGAGGGGCTGAAACAGAGGGGCTGAAACAGAGGGCGAGAAACAGAGGGGCTGAAACAGAGGGGCTGAAACAGAGGGGCTGAAACAGAGGGGCTGAAACATAGGCGAGAAACAGAGGGCGAGAAACAGAGAGCGAGAAACAGAGGGCGAGAAACAGAGGGCGAGAAACAGAGGGGCTGAAACAGAGGGGCTGAAACAGAGGGGCTGAAACTGAGGGGCTGAAACAGAGGGCGAGAAACAGAGGGCGAGAAACAGAGGGGCTGAAACAGAGGGGCTGAAACAGAGGGGCAGAAACAGAGGGCGAGAAACAGAGGGGCTGAAACAGAGGGGCTGAAACAGAGGGGCTGAAACAGAGGGGCTAAAACAGAGGGCGAGAAACAGAGGGGCTGAAACAGAGGGGCTGAAACAGAGGGGCTGAAACTGAGTGCGAGAAACAGTGGGCGAGAAACAGAGGGCGAGAAACAGAGGGGCTGAAACAGAGGGGCTGAAACAGAGGGGCTGAAACAGAGGGCGAGAAACAGAGGGCGAGAAACAGAGGGCGAGAAACAGAGGGCGAGAAACAGAGGGGCTGAAACAGAGGGGCTGAAAGAGACGGGCTGAAACAGAGGGGCTGAAACAGAGGGCGAGAAACAGAGGGCGAGAAACAGAGGGGTTGAAACAGAGGGGCTGATACAGAGGGGCTGAAACCGAGGGGCTGAAACAGAGGGCGAGAAACAGAGGGGCTGAAACAGAGGGCGAGAAACAGAGGGGCTAAAAAGAGAGGGTCTGAAACAGAGGGGCTGTAACTGAGGGGCTGAAACAGAGGCGAGAAACAGAGGGCGAGAAACAGAGAGCGAGAAACAGGGCGAGAAACAGAGGGCTGAAACAGAGGGGCTGAAACAGAGGGGCTGAAACAGAGGGGCTGAAACAGAGGGCGAGAAACAGAGGGCGAGAAACAGAGGGGCTGAAACAGAGGGGCTGATACAGAGGGGCTGAAACAGAGGGGCTGAAACAGAGGGCAAGAAACAGAGGGGCTGAAACAGAGGGGCTGAAACAGAGGGCGAGAAACAGAGGGGCTGAAACAGAGGGGCTGAAACAGAGGGGCTGAAACAGAGGGCGAGAAACAGAGGGGCTGAAACAGAGGGCGAGAAACAGAGGGGCTGAAACAGTGGGCGAGAAACAGAGGGCGAGAAACAGAGGAGCTGAAACAGAGGGGCTGAAACAGAGGGGCTGAAACAGAGGGGCTGAAACAGAGGGGCTGAAACAGAGGGCGGGAAACACAGTGGCTGAAACACAGGGGCTGAAACAGAGGGGCTGAAACAGAGGGCGAGAAACAGAGAGCGAGAAACAGAGGGCGAGAAACAGAGGGCGAGAAACAGAGGGGCTGAAACAGAGGGCGAGAAACAGAGGGCGAGAAACAGAGGGCGAGAAACAGATGGCGAGAAACAGAGGGGGAGAAACAGAGGGGCTGAAACAGAGGGGCTGAAACAGAGGGGCTGTAACAGAGGGGCTGAAACAGAGGGGCTGAAACAGAGGGGCTGAAACAGAGGGGCTGAAACAGAGGGCGAGAAACAGAGGGGCTGAAACAGAGGGGTTGAAACAGAGGAGCTGAAACAGAGGGCGAGAAACAGAGGGGCTGAAACAGAGGGCTTGAAACAGAGGGCGAGAAACAGAGGGGCTGAAACAGAGGGGCTGAAACAGAGGGGCTGAAACAGAGGTTTTGAAACAGAGGGCGAGAAACAGAGGGGCTGAAACAGAGGGGCTGAAACAGAGGGCGAGAAACAGAGGGGCTGAAACAGAGGGGCTGAAACAGAGGGGCTGAAACAGAGGGCGAGAAACAGAGGGGCTGAAACAGAGGGGCTGAAACAGAGGGCGAGAAACAGAGGGGCTGAAACAGAGGGGCTGAAACAGAGGGCGAGAAACAGAGGGGATGAAACAGAGGGCGAGAAACAGAGGGGCTGAAACAGAGGGCGAGAAACAGAGGGCGAGAAACAGAGGAGCTGAAACAGAGGGGCTGAAACAGAGGGATTTGAAACAGAGGGGCTGAAACAGAGGGGCTGAAACAGAGGGCGAGAAACTGAGGGGCTGAAACGGAGGGGCTGATACAGAGGGGCTGAAACAGAGGGCGAGAAACAGAGGGCGAGAAACAGAGGGCGAGAAACAGAGGGGCTGAAACCGAGGGGCTGAAACAGAGGGCGAGAAACAGAGGGCGAGAAACAGAGGGCGAGAAACAGAGAGCGAGAAACAGTGGGGCTGAAACAGAGGGTCTGAAACAGAGGGCGAGAAACAGAGAGGCTGAAACAGAGGGGCTGAAACAGAGGGGCTGAAACAGAGGGGCTGAAAAAGAGGGCGAGAAACAGAGGGCGAGAAACAGAGGGGCTGAAACAGAGGGGCTGAAACAGAGGGGCTGAAACGGAGGGGCTGAAACAGAGGGCGAGAAACAGAGGGGCTGAAACAGAGGGGCTGAAACAGAGGGGCTGAAACAGAGGGGCTGAAACAGAGGGCGAGAAAAAGAGGTGCTGAAACAGAGTGTCTGAAACAGAGGGGCTGAAACAGAGGGGCTGAAACAGAGGGTGAGAAACAGTGGGCGAGAAACAGAGGGCGAGAGACAGAGGGGCTGAAACAGAGGGGCTGAAACAGAGGGCGAGAAACCGAGGGCGAGAAACAGAGGGCGAGAAACAGAGGGCGAGAAACAGAGGGGCTGAAACAGAGGGGCTGAAAGAGACGGGCTGAAACAGAGGGGCTGAAACAGAGGGCGAGAAACAGAGGGCGAGAAACAGAGGGGCTGAAACAGAGGGGCTGATACAGAGGGGCTGAAAGAGAGGGGCTGAAACAGAGGGCGAGAAACAGAGGGGCTGAAACAGAGGGCGAGAAACACAGGGGCTAAAAACAGACGGGCTGAAACAGAGGGGCTGAAACAGAGGGTTTGAAACAGAGTGCCAGAAACAGAGGGCGAGAAACAGAGAGCGAGAAACAGAGGGCGAGAAACAGAGAGCGAGAAACAGGGCGAGAAACAGAGGTCTGAAACAGAGGGGCTGAAACAGAGGGGCTGAAACAGAGGGGCTGAAACAGAGGGCGAGAAACAGAGGGCGAGAAACAGAGGGGCTGAAACAGAGGGGCTGATACAGAGGGGCTGAAACAGAGGGGCTGAAACAGAGGGCGAGAAACAGAGTGCGAGAAACAGAGGGGCTGAAACAGAGGGTCTGAAACAGAGGGGCTGAAACAGAGGGGCTGAAACAGAGGGGCTGAAACAGAGGGGCTGAAACAGAGGGCGAGAAACAGAGGGCGAGAAACAGAGAGCGAGAAACAGTGGGGCTGAAACAGAGGGGCTGAAACAGAGGGCGAGAAACAGAGAGGCTGAAACAGAGGGGCTGAAACAGAGGGGCTGAAACAGAGGGGCTGAAAAAGAGGGCGAGAAACAGAGGTTGAGAAACAGAGGGGCTGAAACAGAGGGGCTGAAACAGAGGGGCTGAAACAGAGGGGCTGAAACAGAGGGCGAGAAACAGAGGGGCTGAAACAGAGGGGCTGAAACAGAGGGGCTGAAACAGAGGGGCTGAAACAGAGGGCGAGAAAAAGAGGGGCTGAAACAGAGTGTCTGAAACAGAGGGGCTGAAACAGAGGGGCTGAAACAGAGGGCGAGAAACAGTGGGCGAGAAACAGAGGGCGAGAGACAGAGGGGCTGAAACAGAGGGGCTGAAACAGAGGGCGAGAAACCGAGGGCGAGAAACAGAGGGCGAGAAACAGAGGGCGAGAAACAGAGGGGCTGAAACAGAGGGGCTGAAAGAGACGGGCTGAAACAGCGGGGCTGAAACAGAGGGCGAGAAACAGAGGGCGAGAAACAGAGGGGCTGAAACAGAGGGGCTGATACAGAGGGGCTGAAAGAGAGGGGCTGAAACAGAAGGCGAGAAACAGAGGGGCTGAAACAGAGGGCGAGAAACAGAGGGGCTAAAAACAGACGGGCTGAAACAGAGGGGCTGAAACAGAGGGGTTGAAACAGAGTGCCAGAAACAGAGGGCGAGAAACAGAGAGCGAGAAACAGAGGGCGAGAAACAGAGAGCGAGAAACAGGGCGAGAAACAGAGGGCTGAAACAGAGGGGCTGAAACAGAGGGGCTGAAACAGAGGGGCTGAAACAGAGGGCGAGAAACAGAGGGCGAGAAACAGAGGGGCTGAAACAGAGGGGCTGATACAGAGGGGCTGAAACAGAGGGGCTGAAACAGAGGGCGAGAAACAGAGTGCGAGAAACAGAGGGGATGAAACAGAGGATCTGAAACAGAGGGGCTGAAACAGAGGGGCTGAAACAGAGGGCGAGAAACAGAGGGGCTGAAACAGAGGGGCTGAAACAGAGGGGCTGAAACAGAGGGGCTGAAACATAGGCGAGAAACAGAGGGCGAGAAACAGAGAGCGAGAAACAGAGGGCGAGAAACAGAGGGCGAGAAACAGAGGGGCTGAAACAGAGGGGCTGAAACAGAGGGGCTGAAACTGAGGGGCTGAAACAGAGGGCGAGAAACAGAGGGCGAGAAACAGAGGGGCTGAAACAGAGGGGCTGAAACAGAGGGGCAGAAACAGAGCGCGAGAAACAGAGGGGCTGAAACAGAGGGGCTGAAACAGAGGGGCTGAAACAGAGGGCGAGAAACAGAGAGCGAGAAACAGAGGGCGAGAAACAGAGGGCGAGAAACACAGGGGCTGAAACAGAGGGCGAGAAACAGAGGGCGAGAAACAGAGGGCGAGAAACAGATGGCGAGAAACAGAGGGGGAGAAACAGAGGGGCTGAAACAGAGGGGCTGAAACAGAGGGGCTGTAACCGAGGGGCTGAAACAGAGGGGCTGAAACAGAGGGGCTGAAACAGAGGGGCTGAAACAGAGGGCGAGAAACAGAGGGGCTGAAACAGAGGGGTTGAAACAGAGGAGCTGAAACAGAGGGCGAGAAACAGAGGGGCTGAAACAGAGGGCGAGAAACAGAGGGCGAGAAACAGAGGGGCTGAAACAGAGGGGCTGAAACAGAGGGGCTGAAACAGAGGGTTTGAAACAGAGGGCGAGAAACAGAGGGGCTGAAACAGAGGGGCTGAAACAGAGGGCGAGAAACAGAGGGGCTGAAACAGAGGGGCTGAAACAGAGGGCGAGAAACAGAGGGGATGAAACAGAGGGCGAGAAACAGAGGGGCTGAAACAGAGGGCGAGAAACAGAGGGCGAGAAACAGAGGAGCTGAAACAGAGGGGCTGAAACAGAGGGTCTGAAACAGAGGGGCTGAAACAGAGGGGCTGAAACAGAGGGCGAGAAACTGAGGGGCTGAAACGGAGGGGCTGATACAGAGGGGCTGAAACAGAGGGCGAGAAACAGAGGGCGAGAAACAGAGGGCGAGAAACAGAGGGACTGAAACCGAGGGGCTGAAACAGAGTGCGAGAAACAGAGGGCGAGAAACAGAGGGCGAGAAACAGAGAGCGAGAAACAGTGGGGCTGAAACAGAGGGGCTGAAACAGAGGGCGAGAAACAGAGAGGCTGAAACAGAGGGGCTGAAACAGAGGGGCTGAAACAGAGGGGCTGAAAAAGAGGGCGAGAAACAGAGGGCGAGAAACAGAGGGGCTGAAACAGAGGGGCTGAAACAAAGGGGCTGAAACAGAGGGGCTGAAACAGAGGGCGAGAAACAGAGGGGCTGAAACAGAGGGGCTGAAACAGAGGGGCTGAAACAGAGGGCGAGTAAAAGAGGGGCTGAAACAGAGTGTCTGAAACAGAGGGGCTGAAACAGAGGGGCTGAAACAGAGGGCGAGAAACAGTGGGCGAGAAACAGAGGGCGAGAGACAGAGGGGCTGAAACAGAGGGGCTGAAACAGAGGGGCTGAAACAGAGGGCGAGAAACCGAGGGCGAGAAACAGAGGGCGAGAAACAGAGGGCGAGAAACAGAGGGGCTGAAACAGAGGGGCTGAAAGAGACGGGCTGAAACAGAGGGGCTGAAACAGAGGGCGAGAAACAGAGGGCGAGAAACAGAGGGGCTGAAACAGAGGGGCTGATACAGAGGGGCTGAAAGAGAGGGGCTGAAACAGAGGGCGAGAAACAGAGGGGCTGAAACAGAGGGCGAGAAACAGAGGGGCTAAAAACAGACGGGCTGAAACAGAGGGGCTGAAACAGAGGGGTTGAAACAGAGTGCCAGAAACAGAGGGCGAGAAACAGAGAGCGAGAAACAGAGGGCGAGAAACAGTGGGGCTGAAACAGAGGGGCTGAAACAGAGGGGCTGAAACAGAGGGGCAGAAACAGAGGGCGAGAAACAGACTGTCTGAAACAGAGGGGCAGAAACAGAGGGCGAGAAACAGAGGGGCTGAAACAGAGGGGCTGAAACAGAGGGGATGAAACAGAGGGGCTGAAAGAGACGGGCTGAAACAGAGGGGCTGAAACAGAGGTCGAGAAACAGAGGGGCTGAAACCGAGGGTCTGAAACAGAGGGGCTGAAAGAGAGGGGCTGAAACAGAGGGGCTGAAACAGAGGGCTAGAAACAGAGGGCGAGAAACAGAGGGGCTGAAACAGAGGGGCTGATACAGAGGGGCTGAAACAGAGGGGCTGAAACAGAGGGCGTGAAACAGAGGGGCTGAAACAGAGGGCGTGAAACAGAGGGGCTGAAACAGAGGGGGTGAACCAGAGGGGCTGAAACAGAGGGGCTGAAACACAGGGGGAGAAACAGAGGGCGAGAAACAGAGAGCGAGAAACAGAGGGCTAGAAACAGAGGGCGAGAAACAGAGGGGCTGAAACAGAGGGGCTGAAACAGAGGGGCTGAAACAGAGGGGCTGAAACAGAGGGTTTGAAACAGAGAGCGAGAAACAGAGGGCGAGAAACAGAGGGGCTGAAACAGAGGGGCTGATACAGAGGGGCTGAAACAGAGGGGCTGAAACAGAGGGCGAGAAATAGAGGGGCTGAAACAGAGTGGCTGAAACAGAGGGCGAGAAACAGAGGGGTTGAAACAGAGGGGCTGAAACAGATGGGCTGAAACAGAGGGCGAGAAACAGAGGGGCTGAAACAGAGGGCGAGAAACAGAGGGGCTGAAACAGAGGGGCTGAAACAGAGGGGCCGAAACAGAGGGGCTGAAACAGAGGGGCTGAAACAGAGGGGCCGAAACAGAGGGGCTGAAACAGAGGGCGAGAAACAGAGGGGCTGAAACAGAGGGGCTGATACAGAGGGGCCGAAACAGAGGGGCTGAAACAGAGGGCGAGAAACAGAGGGGCTGAAACAGAGGGGCTGATACAGAGGGGCTGAAACAGAGGGCGAGAAACAGTGGGCGAGAAACAGAGGGCGAGAAACAGAGGGGCTGAAACAGTGGGGCTGAAACAGAGGGCGAGAAACAGAGGGCGAGAAACAGAGGGCGAGAAACAGAGGGCGAGAAACAGAGAGCGAGAAACAGAGGGGCTGAAACAGAGGGGCTGAAACAGAGGGGCTGAAACAGAGGGGCTGAAACAGAGGGCGAGAAACAGAGAGGCTGAAACAGAGGGGCTGAAACAGAGGGGCTGAAACAGAGGGGCTGAAACAGAGGGCGAGAAACAGAGGGCGAGAAACAGAGGGGCTGATACAGAGGAGCTGAAACAGAGGGGCTGAAACAGAGGGCGAGAAACAGAGCGGCTGAAACAGAGGGGCTGAAACAGAGGGGCTGAAACAGAGGGGCTGAAACAGAGGGCGAGAAACAGAGGGGCTGAAACAGAGGGGCTGAAACAGAGGGGCTGAAACAGAGGGCGAGAAACAGTGGGCGAGAAACAGAGGGCGAGAAACAGAGGGGCTGAAACTGAGGGGCTGAAACAGAGGGGCTGAAACAGTGGGCGAGAAACAGAGGGCGAGAAACAGAGGGCGAGAAACAGAGGGCGAGAAACAGGGGGGCTGAAACAGAGGGCGAGAAACAGAGGGGCTGAAACAGAGGGGCTGAAACAGAGGGCGAGAAACAGAGGGCGAGAAACAGAGGGGTTGAAACAGAGGGGCTGATACAGAGGGGCTGAAACAGAGGGGCTGAAACAGAGGGCGAGAAACAGAGGGGCTGAAACAGAGGGCGTGAAACAGAGGGGCTAAAAACAGAGGGGCTGAAACAGAGGGGCTGAAACAGAGGGGCTGAAACAGAGGCGAGAAACAGAGGGCGAGAAACAGAGGGTGAGAAACAGAGAGCGAGAAACAGAGGGCGAGAAACAGAGGGGCTGAAACAGAGGGGCTGAAACAGAGGGGCTGAAACAGAGGGGCTGAAACAGAGGGCGAGAAACAGAGGGCGAGAAACAGAGGGGCTGAAACAGAGGGGCTGAAACAGAGGGCGAGAAACAGAGGGGCTGAAACAGACAGGCTGAAACAGAGGGGCTGAAACAGAGGGGCTGAAACAGAGGGCGAGAAACAGAGGGGTTGAAACAGAGGGGCTGAAACAGAGGGGCTGAAACAGAGGGGATGAAACTGAGGGCGAGAAACAGTGGGCGAGAAACAGAGGGCGAGAAACAGAGGGGCTGAAACAGAGGGGCTGAAACAGAGGGGCTGAAACAGAGGGCGAGAAACAGAGGGCGAGAAACAGAGGGCGAGAAACAGAGGGCGAGAAACAGAGGGGCTGAAACAGAGGGGCTGAAAGAGACGGCCTGAAACAGAGGGACTGAAACAGAGGGCGAGAAACAGAGGGCGAGAAACAGAGGGGTTGAAACAGAGGGGCTGACTCAGAGGGGCTGAAACCGAGGGGCTGAAACAGAGGGCGAGAAACAGAGGGGCTGAAACAGAGGGCGAGAAACAGAGGGGCTAAAAACAGAGGGGCTGAAACAGAGGGGCTGAAACTGAGGGGCTGAAACAGAGGCGAGAAACAGAGGGCGAGAAACAGAGAGCGAGAAACAGGGCGAGAAACAGAGGGCTGAAACAGAGGGGCTGAAACAGAGGGGCTGAAACAGAGGGGCTGAAACAGAGGGCGAGAAACAGAGGGCGAGAAACAGAGGGGCTGAAACAGAGGGGCTGAAACACAGGGGCTGAAACAGAGGGCGAGAAACAGAGGGCGAGAAACAGAGGGGCTGATACAGAGGAGCTGAAACAGAGGGGCTGAAAACGAGGGCGAGAAACAGAGGGGCTGAAACAGAGGGGCTGAAACAGAGGGGCTGAAACAGAGGGGCTGAAGCAGAGGGGCTGAAACAGAGGGCGAGAAACAGAGGGGCTGAAACAGAGGGGCTGATACAGAGGGGCTGAAACAGAGGGGCTGAAACAGTGGGCGAGAAACAGAGGGCGAGAAACAGAGAGCGAGAAACAGAGGGCGAGAACCAGAGGGCGAGAAACAGAGGGGCTGAAACAGAAGGGCTGAAACAGAGGGGCAGAAACAGAGGCGCTGAAACAGAGGGGCTGAAACACAGGGCGTGAAACAGAGGGCGAGAAACAGAGGGGCTGAAACAGAGGGGCTGATACAGAGGGGCTGAAACAGAGGGGCTGAAACAGAGGGGCTAAAACAGAGGGGCTAAAACAGAGGGGCTGAAACAGAGGGCGAGAAACAGAGGGGCTGAAACAGAGGGGCTGAAACAGAGGGGCTGAAACAGAGGGCCTGAAACAGAGGGCGAGAAACAGTGGGCGAGAAACAGAGGGCGAGAAACAGAGGGGCTGAAACAGAGGGGCTGAAACAGAGGGGCTGAAACAGAGGGCGAGAAACAGAGGGCGAGAAACAGAGGGGCTGAAACAGAGGGGCTGAAACAGAGGGGCTGAAACAGAGGGCGAGAAACAGAGGGGCTGAAACAGAGAGGCTGAAACAGATGGGCTGAATCAGAGGGGCTGAAACAGAGGGCGAGAAACAGAGGGGCTGAAACAGAGGGGCTGAAACAGAGGGGCTGAAACAGAGGGGCTGAAACTGAGGGCGAGAAACAGTGGGCGAGAAACAGAGGGCGAGAAACAGAGGGGCTGAAACAGAGGGGCTGAAACAGAGGGGCTGAAACAGAGGGCGAGAAACAGAGGGCGAGAAACAGAGGGCGAGAAACAGAGGGCGAGAAACAGAGGGGCTGAAACAGAGGGGCTGAAAGAGACGGCCTGAAACAGAGGGACTGAAACAGAGGGGCTGAAAGAGAGGGGCTGAAACAGAGGGGTTGAAACAGAGGGGCTGATACAGAGGGGCTGAAACCGAGGGGCTGAAACAGAGGGCGAGAAACAGAGGGGCTGAAACAGAGGGCGAGAAACAGAGGGGCTAAAAACAGAGGGTCTGAAACAGAGGGTCTGAAACTGAGGGGCTGAAACAGAGGCGAGAAACAGAGGGCGAGAAACAGTGAGCGAGAAACAGGGCGAGAAACAGAGGGCTGAAACAGAGGGCGAGAAACAGAGGGGCTGAAACAGAGGGGCTGAAAGAGACGGGCTGAAACAGAGGGGCTGAAACAGAGGACGAGAAACAGGGCGAGAAACAGAGGGCTGAAACAGAGGGGCTGAAACAGAGGGGCTGAAACAGAGGGGCTGAAAGCGAGGGGCTGAAACAGAGGGGCTGAAACAGAGGGCTAGAAACAGAGGGCGAGAAACAGAGGGGCTGAAACAGAGGGGCTGATACAGAGGGGCTGAAACAGAGGGGCTGAAACAGAGGGTGTGAAACAGAGGGGCTGAAACAGAGGGCGAGAAACAGAGGGGCTGAAACAGAGGGGCTGAAACAGAGGGCGAGAAACAGAGGGGCTGAAACAGAGGGGCTGAAACAGAGGGGCTGAAACAGAGGGCCTGAAACAGAGGGCGAGAAACAGTGGGCGAGAAACAGAGGGCGAGAAACAGAGGGGCTGAAACAGAGGGGCTGAAACAGAGGGGCTGAAACAGAGGGCGAGAAACAGAGGGCGAGAAACAGAGGGGCTGAAACAGAGGGGCTGAAACAGAGGGGCTGAAACAGAGGGCGAGAAACAGAGGGGCTGAAACAGAGAGGCTGAAACAGATGGGCTGAATCAGAGGGGCTGAAACAGAGGGCGAGAAACAGAGGGGCTGAAACAGAGGGGCTGAAACAGAGGGGCTGAAACAGAGGGGCTGAAACTGAGGGCGAGAAACAGTGGGCGAGAAACAGAGGGCGAGAAACAGAGGGGCTGAAACAGAGGGGCTGAAACAGAGGGGCTGAAACAGAGGGCGAGAAACAGAGGGCGAGAAACAGAGGGCGAGAAACAGAGGGCGAGAAACAGAGGGGCTGAAACAGAGGGGCTGAAAGAGACGGCCTGAAACAGAGGGACTGAAACAGAGGGGCTGAAAGAGAGGGGCTGAAACAGAGGGGTTGAAACAGAGGGGCTGATACAGAGGGGCTGAAACCGAGGGGCTGAAACAGAGGGCGAGAAACAGAGGGGCTGAAACAGAGGGCGAGAAACAGAGGGGCTAAAAACAGAGGGTCTGAAACAGAGGGTCTGAAACTGAGGGGCTGAAACAGAGGCGAGAAACAGAGGGCGAGAAACAGTGAGCGAGAAACAGGGCGAGAAACAGAGGGCTGAAACAGAGGGCGAGAAACAGAGGGGCTGAAACAGAGGGGCTGAAAGAGACGGGCTGAAACAGAGGGGCTGAAACAGAGGACGAGAAACAGGGCGAGAAACAGAGGGCTGAAACAGAGGGGCTGAAACAGAGGGGCTGAAACAGAGGGGCTGAAAGAGAGGGGCTGAAACAGAGGGGCTGAAACAGAGGGCTAGAAACAGAAGGCGAGAAACAGAGGGGCTGAAACAGAGGGGCTGATACAGAGGGGCTGAAACAGAGGGGCTGAAACAGAGGGTGTGAAACAGAAGGGCTGAAACAGAGGGCGAGAAACAGAGGGGCTGAAACAGAGGGGCTGAACCAGAGGGGCTGAAACAGAGGGGCTGAAACACAGGGCGAGAAACAGAGGGCGAGAAACAGAGAGCGAGAAACAGAGGGCTAGAAACAGAGGGCGAGAAACAGAGGGGCTGAAACAGAGGGGCTGAAACAGAGGGTTTGAAACAGAGGGTGAGAAACAGAGGGCGAGAAACAGAGGGGCTGAAACAGAGGGGCTGATACAGAGGGGCTGAAACAGAGGGGCTGAAACAGAGGGCGAGAAATAGAGGGGCTGAAACAGAGTGGCTGAAACAGAGGGCGAGAAACAGAGGGGTTGAAACAGAGGGGCTGAAACAGAGGGGCTGAAACAGAGGGCGAGAAACAGAGGGGCTGAAACAGAGGGCGAGAAACAGAGGGGCTGAAACAGAGGGCGAGAAACAGAGGGCGAGAAACAGAGGAGCTGAAACAGAGGGTCTGAAACAGAGGGGCCGAAACAGAGGGGCTGAAACAGAGGGCGAGAAACAGAGGGGCTGAAACAGAGGGGCTGATACAGAGGGGCTGAAACAGAGGGCGAGAAACAGTGGGCGAGAAACAGAGGGCGAGAAACAGAGGGGCTGAAACAGTGGGGCTGAAACAGAGGGCGAGAAACAGAGGGCGAGAAACAGAGGGCGAGAAACAGAGGGCGAGAAACAGAGAGCGAGAAACAGAGGGGCTGAAACAGAGGGGCTGAAACAGAGGGGCTGAAACAGAGGGGCTGAAACAGAGGGCGAGAAACAGAGAGGCTGAAACAGAGGGGCTGAAACAGAGGGGCTGAAACAGAGGGGCTGAAACAGACGGCGAGAAACAGAGGGCGAGAAACAGAGGGGCTGATACAGAGGAGCTGAAACAGAGGGGCTGTAACAGAGGGCGAGAAACAGAGCGGCTGAAACAGAGGGGCTGAAACAGAGGGGCTGAAACAGAGGGGCTGAAACAGAGGGCGAGAAACAGAGGGGCTGAAACAGAGGGGCTGAAACAGAGGGGCTGAAACAGAGGGGCTGAAACAGAGGGCGAGAAACAGTGGGCGAGAAACAGAGGGCGAGAAACAGAGGGGCTGAAACAGAGGGGCTGAAACAGAGGGGCTGAAACAGAGGGCGAGAAACAGAGGGCGAGAAACAGAGGGCGAGAAACAGGGGGACTGAAACAGAGGGCGAGAAACAGAGGGGCTGAAACAGAGGGGCTGAAACAGAGGGCGAGAAACAGAGGGCGAGAAACAGAGGGGTTGAAACAGAGGGGCTGATACAGAGGGGCTGAAACAGAGGGGCTGAAACAGAGGGCGAGAAACAGAGGGGCTGAAACAGAGGGCGAGAAACAGAGGGGCTAAAAACAGAGGGGCTGAAACAGAGGGGCTGAAACAGAGGGGCTGAAACAGAGGCGAGAAACAGAGGGCGAGAAACAGAGGGCGAGAAACAGAGAGCGAGAAACAGAGGGCGAGAAACAGAGGGGCTGAAACAGAGGGGCTGAAACAGAGGGGCTGAAACAAAGGGGCTGAAACAGAGGGCGAGAAACAGAGGGCGAGAAACAGAGGGGCTGAAACAGAGGGGCTGAAACAGAGGGTCTGAAACAGAGGGCGAGAAACAGAGGGGCTGAAACAGACAGGCTGAAACAGAGGGGCTGAAACAGAGGGGCTGAAACAGAGGGCGAGAAACAGAGGGGCTGAAACAGAGGGGCTGAAACAGAGGGGCTGAAACAGAGGGGATGAAACTGAGGGCGAGAAACAGTGGGCGAGAAACAGAGGGCGAGAAACAGAGGGGCTGAAACAGAGGGGCTGAAACAGAGGGGCTGAAACAGAGGGCGAGAAACAGAGGGCAGAAACAGAGGGCGAGAAACAGAGGGCGAGAAACAGAGGGGCTGAAACAGAGGGGCTGAAAGAGACGGCCTGAAACAGAGGGACTGAAACAGAGGGCGAGAAATAGAGGGCGAGAAACAGAGGGGTTGAAACAGAGGGGCTGATACAGAGGGGCTGAAACCGAGGGGCTGAAACAGAGGGCGAGAAACAGAGGGGCTGAAAACAGAGGGGCTGAAACAGAGGGGCTGAAACTGAGGGGCTGAAACAGAGGCGAGAAACAGAGGGCGAGAAACAGAGAGCGAGAAACAGGGCGAGAAACAGAGGGCTGAAACAGAGGGGCTGAAACAGAGGGGCTGAAACAGAGGGGCTGAAACAGAGGGCGAGAAACAGAGGGCGAGAAACAGAGGGGCTGAAACAGAGGGGCTGAAACAGAGGGTCTGAAACAGAGGGCGAGACACAGAGGGCGAGAAACAGAGGGGCTGATACAGAGGAGCTGAAACAGAGGGGCTGAAAACGAGGGCGAGATACAGAGGGGCTGAAACAGAGGGGCTGAAACAGAGGGGCTGAAACAGAGGGGCTGAAGCAGAGGGGCTGAAACAGAGGGCGAGAAACAGAGGGGCTGAAACAGAGGGGCTGATACAGAGGGGCTGAAACAGAGGGGCTGAAACAGTGGGCGAGAAACAGAGGGCGAGAAACAGAGAGCGAGAAACAGAGGGCGAGAAACAGAGGGCGAGAAACAGAGGGGCTGAAACAGAAGGGCTGAAACAGAGGGGCAGAAAGAGAGACGCTGAAACAGAGGGGCTGAAACAGAGGGCGTGAAACAGAGGGCGAGAAACAGAGGGGCTGAAACAGTGGGGCTGAAACAGAGGGGCTGAAACAGAGGGCCTGAAACAGAGGGCGAGAAACAGTGAGCGAGAAACAGAGGGCGAGAAACAGAGGGGCTGAAACAGAGGGGCTGAAACAGAGGGGCTGAAACAGAGGGCGAGAAACGGAGGGCGAGAAACAGAGGGGCTGAAACAGAGGGGCTGAAACAGAGGGGCTGAAACAGAGGGCGAGAAACAGAGGGGCTGAAACAGAGAGGCTGAAACAGAGGTGCTGAATCAGAGGGGCTGAAACAGAGGGCGAGAAACAGAGGGGCTGAAACAGAGGGGCTGAAACAGAGGGGCTGAAACAGAGGGGCTGAAACTGAGGGCGAGAAACAGTGGGCGAGAAACAGAGGGCGAGAAACAGAGGGGCTGAAACAGAGGGGCTGAAACAGAGGGGCTGAAACAGAGGGCGAGAAACAGAGGGCGAGAAACAGAGGGCGAGAAACAGAGGGCGAGAAACAGAGGGGCTGAAACAGAGGGGCTGAAAGAGACGGCCTGAATCAGAGGGACTGAAACAGAGTGCGAGAAACAGAGGGCGAGAAACAGAGGGGTTGAAACAGAGGGGCTGATACAGAGGGGCTGAAACCGAGGGGCTGAAACAGAGGGCGAGAAACAGAGGGGCTGAAACAGAGGGCGAGAAACAGAGGGGCTAAAAACAGAGGGGCTGAAACAGAGGGGCTGAAACTGAGGGGCTGAAACAGAGGCGAGAAACAGAGGGCGAGAAACAGAGAGCGAGAAACAGGGCGAGAAACAGAGGGCTGAAACAGAGGGGCTGAAACAGAGGGGCTGAAACAGAGGGGCTGAAACAGAGGGCGAGAAACAGAGGGCGAGAAACAGAGGGGCTGAAACAGAGGGGCTGAAACAGAGGGGCTGAAACAGAGGGCGAGAAACAGAGGGCGAGAAACAGAGGGGCTGATACAGAGGAGCTGAAACAGAGGGGCTGAAAACGAGGGCGAGAAACAGAGGGGCTGAAACAGAGGGCGAGAAACAGAGGGGCTGAAACAGAGGGGCTGAAGCAGAGGGGCTGAAACAGAGGGCGAGAAACAGAGGGGATGAAACAGAGGGGCTGATACAGAGGGGCTGAAACAGAGGGGCTGAAACAGTGGGCGAGAAACAGAGGGCGAGAAACAGAGAGCGAGAAACAGAGGGCGAGAAACAGAGGGCGAGAAACAGAGGGGCTGAAACAGAAGGGCTGAAACAGAGGGGCAGAAACAGAGGCGCTGAAACAGAGGGGCTGAAACAGAGGGCGTGAAACAGAGGGCGAGAAACAGAGGGGCTGAAACAGAGGGGCTGATACAGAGGGGCTGAAACAGAGGGGCTGAAACAGAGGGGCTAAAACAGAGGGGCTGAAACAGAGGGGCTGAAACAGAGGGCGAGAAACAGGGGGGCTGAAACAGAGGGGCTGAAACAGAGGGGCTGAAACAGAGGGCCTGAAACAGAGGGCGAGAAACAGTGGGCGAGAAACAGAGGGCGAGAAACAGAGGGGCTGAAACAGAGGGGCTGAAACAGAGGGGCTTTAACAGAGGGCGAGGAACAGAGGGCGAGAAACAGAAAGCGAGAAACAGAGGGCGTGAAACAGAGGGCGAGAAACATAGGGCGATAAACAGTGGGGCTGAAACAGAGGGGCTGAAAGAGAGGGGCTGAAACAGAGGGGCTGAAACAGAGGGGTAGAAACAGAGGGCGAGAAACAGAGGGGCTGAAACAGAGGGGCTGATACAGAGCGGCTGAAACAGAGGGGCTGAAACAGAGGTCGAGAAACAGAGGGGCTGAAACAGAGGGCGAGAAACAGAGGGGCTGAAACAGAGGGGCTGAAACAGAGGGGCTGAAAAAGAGGGTTTGAAACAGAGGGCGAGAAACAGAGGAGCTGCAACAGAGGCGCTGATAAAGAGGGGCTGAAACAGAGGGGCTGAAACAGAGGGCGAGAAACAGAGGGGCTGAAACAGAGGGGCTGAAACAGAGGGCGAGAAACAGAGGGTCTGAAACAGAGGGGCTGAAACAGAGGGGCTGAAACAGAGGGCGAGAAACAGAGGGGCTGAAACAGAGGGGCTGATACATAGGGGCTGAAACAGAGGGCGAGAAACAGAGGGCGAGAAACAGAGGGCGAGAAACAGAGGGTCTGAAACAGAGGGGCTTAAACAGAGGGCGAGAAATAGAGGGCGAGAAACAGAGGGCGAGAAAAAGAGGGGCTGAAACAGAGGGGCTGAAAAAGAGGGCGAGAAACCGAGGGCGAGAAACAGAGGGGCTGAAACAGAGGGGCTGAAACAGAGGGGCTGAAACAGAGGGGCTGAAACAGAGGGCGAGAAACAGAGGGGCTGAAACAGAGGAGTTGAAACAGAGGGGCTGAAACAGAGGGGCTGAAACAGAGGGCGAGAAAAAGAGGGGCTGAAACAGAGTGTCTGAAACAGAGGGGCTGAAACAGAGGGGCTGAAACAGAGGGCGCGAAACAGTGGGCGAGAAACAGAGGGCGAGAGACAGAGGGGCTGAAACAGAGGGGCTGAAACAGAGGGGCTGAAACAGAGGGCGAGAAACCGAGGGCGAGAAACAGAGGGCGAGAATCAGAGGGCGAGAAACAGAGGGGCTGAAACAGAGGGGCTGAAAGAGACGGGCTGAAACAGAGGGGCTGAAACAGAGGGCGAGAAACAGAGGGCGAGAAACAGAGGGGCTGAAACAGAGGGGCTGATACAGAGGGGCTGAAAGAGAAGGGCTGAAACAGAGGGCGAGAAACAGAGGGGCTGAAACAGAGGGCGAGAAACAGAGGGGCTAAAAACAGAGGGGCTGAAACAGAGGGGCTGAAACAGAGGGGTTGAAACAGAGTGCCAGAAACAGAGGGCGAGAAACAGAGAGCGAGAAACAGAGGGCGAGAAACAGTGGGGCTGAAACAGAGGGGCTGAAACAGAGGGGCTGAAACAGAGGGGCTGAAACAGAGGGCGAGAAACAGACTGGCTGAAACAGAGGGGCAGAAACAGAGGGCGAGAAACAGAGGGGCTGAAACAGAGGGGCTGAAACAGAGGGGCTGAAACAGAGGGGCTGAAAGAGACGGGCTGAAACAGAGGGGCTGAAACAGAGGTCGAGAAACAGAGGGCGAGAAACAGAGGGGCTGAAACAGAGGGGCTGAAAGAGAGGGGCTGAAACAGAGGGGCTGAAACAGAGGGCGAGAAACAGAGGGCGAGAAACAGAGGGGCTGAAACAGAGGGGCTGATACAGAGGGGCTGAAACAGAGGGGCTGAAACAGAGGGCGTGAAACAGAGGGGCTGAAACAGAGGGCGAGAAACAGAGGGGCTGAAACAGAGGGGCTGAACCAGAGGGGCTGAAACAGAGGGGCTGAAACACAGGGCGAGAAACAGAGGGCGAGAAACAGAGAGCGAGAAACAGAGGGCTAGAAACAGAGGGCGAGAAACAGAGGGGCTGAAACAGAGGGGCTGAAACAGAGGGGCTGAAACAGAGGGTTTGAAACAGAGGGCCAGAAACAGAGGGCGAGAAACAGAGGGGCTGAAACAGAGGGGCTGAAACAGAGGGGCTGATACAGAGGGGCTGAAACAGAGGGGCTGAAACAGAGGGCTAGAAATAGAGGGCGAGAAACAGAGTGGCTGAAACAGAGGGCGAGAAACAGAGGGGTTGAAACAGAGGGGCTGAAACAGAGGGGCTGAAACAGAGGGCGAGAAACAGAGGGGCTGAAACAGAGGGCGAGAAACAGAGGGGCTGAAACAGAGGGCGAGAAACAGAGGGCGAGAAACAGAGGAGCTGAAACAGAGGGCGAGAAACAGAGAGCGAGAAACAGAGGGCGAGAAACAGTGGGGCTGAAACAGAGGGGCTGAAAGAGAGGGGCTGAAATAGAGGGGCTGAAACAGAGGGCTAGAAACAGAGGGCGAGAAACAGAGGGGCTGAAACAGAGGGGCTGATACAGAGGGGCTGAAACAGAGCGGCTGAAACAGAGGGCGTGAAATAGAGGGGCTGAAACAGAGGGCGAGAAACAGAGGGGCTGAAACAGAGGGGCTGAACCAGAGGGGCTGAAACAGAGGGGCTGAAACACAGGGCGAGAAACAGAGGGCGAGAAACAGAGAGCGAGAAACAGAGGGCTAGAAACAGAGGGCGAGAAACAGAGGGGCTGAAACTGAGGGGCTGAAACAGAGGGGCTGAAACAGAGGGGCTGAAACAGAGGGTTTGAAACAGAGGGCGAGAAACAGAGGGCGAGAAACAGAGGGGCTGAAACAGAGGGGCTGAAAAAGAGGGGCTGAAACAGAGGGGCTGAAACAGAGGGCGAGAAATAGAGGGGCTGAAACAGAGTGGCTGAAACAGAGGGCGAGAAACAGAGGGGGTGAGACAGAGGGGCTGAAACAGAGGGGCTGAAACAGAGGGCGAGAAACAGAGGGCCAGAAACAGAGAGCGAGAAACAGAGGGGCTGAAACAGAGGGGCTGAAAAAGAGGGCGAGAAACAGAGGGCGAGAAACAGAGGGGCTGAAACAGAGGGGCTGAAACAGAGGGGCTGAAACAGAGGGGCTGAAACAGAGGGTGAGAAACAGAGGGGCTGAAACAGAGGGGCTGAAACAGAGGGGCTGAAACTGAGGGGCTGAAACAGAGGGCGAGAAAAAGAGGGGCTGAAACAGAGTGTCTGAAACAGAGGGGCTGAAACAGAGGGGCTGAAACAGAGGGCGAGAAACAGTGGGCGAGAAACAGAGGGCGAGAGACAGAGGGGCTGAAACAGAGGGGCTGAAACAGAGGGGCTGAAACAGAGGGCGAGAAACCGAGGGCGAGAAACAGAGGGCGAGAAACAGAGGGCGAGAAACAGAGGGGCTGAAATAGAGGGGCTGAAAGAGACGGGCTGAAACAGAGGGGCTGAAACAGAGGGCGAGAAACAGAGGGCGAGAAACAGAGGGGCTGAAACAGTGGGGCTGATACAGAGGGGCTGAAAGAGAGGGGCTGAAACAGAGGGCGAGAAACAGAGGGGCTGAAACAGAGGGCGAGAAACAGAGGGGCTAAAAACAGAGGGGCTGAAACAGAGGGGCTGAAACAGAGGGGTTGAAACAGAGTGCCAGAAACAGAGGGCGAGAAACAGAGAGCGAGAAACAGAGGGCGAGAAACAGTGGGGCTGAAACAGAGGGGCTGAAACAGAGGGGCTGAAACAGAGGGGCTGAAACAGAGGGCGAGAAACAGACTGGCTGATACAGAGGGGCAGAAACAGAGGGCGAGAAACAGAGGGGCTGAAACAGAGGGGCTGAAACAGAGGGGCTGAAACAGAGGGGCTGAAAGAGACGGGCTGAAACAGAGGGGCTGAAACAGAGGTCGAGAAACAGAGGGCGAGAAACAGAGGGGCTGAAACAGAGGGGATGAAAGAGAGGGGCTGAAACAGAGGGGCTGAAACAGAGGGCTAGAAACAGAGGGCGAGAAACAGAGGGGCTGAAACAGAGGGGCTGATACAGAGGGGCTGAAACAGAGGGGCTGAAACAGAGGGCGTGAAACAGAGGGGCTGAAACAGAGGGCGAGATACAGAGGGGCTGAAACAGAGGGGCTGAACCAGAGGGGCTGAAACAGAGGGGCTGAAACACAGGGCGAGAAACAGAGGGCGAGAAACAGAGAGCGAGAAACAGAGGGCTAGAAACAGAGGGCGAGAAACAGAGGGGCTGAAACAGAGGGGCTGAAACAGAGGGGCTGAAACAGAGGGGCTGAAACAGAGGGTTTGAAACAGAGGGCGAGAAACAGAGGGCGAGAAACAGAGGGGCTGAAACAGAGGGGCTGAAACAGAGGGGCTGATACAGAGGGGCTGAAACAGAGGGGCTGAAACAGAGGGCTAGAAATAGAGGGGCTGAAACAGAGTGGCTGAAACAGAGGGCGAGAAACAGAGGGGTTGAAACAGAGGGGCTGAAACAGAGGGGCTGAAACAGAGGGCGAGAAACAGAGGGGCTGAAACAGAGGGCGAGAAACAGAGGGGCTGAAACAGAGGGCGAGAAACAGAGGGCGAGAAACAGAGGAGCTGAAACAGAGGGCGAGAAACAGAGAGCGAGAAACAGAGGGCGAGAAACAGTGGGGCTGAAACAGAGGGGCTGAAACAGAGGTGCTGAAACAGAGGGGCTGAAACAGAGGGCGAGAAACAGACTGGCTGAAACAGAGGGGCAGAAACAGAGGGCGAGAAACAGAGGGGCTGAAACAGAGGGGCTGAAACAGAGGGGCTGAAACAGAGGGGCTGAAAGAGACGGGCTGAAACAGAGGGGCTGAAACAGAGGTCGAGAAACAGAGGGCGAGAAACAGAGGGGCTGAAACAGAGGGGCTGAAAGAGAGCGGCTGAAACAGAGGGGCTGAAACAGAGGGCTAGAAACAGAGGGCGAGAAACAGAGGGGCTGAAACAGAGGGGCTGATACAGAGGGGCTGAAACAGAGTGGCTGAAACAGAGGGCGTGAAATAGAGGGGCTGAAACAGAGGGCGAGAAACAGACGGGCTGAAACAGAGGGGCTGAACCAGAGGGGCTGAAACTGAGGGGCTGAAACACAGGGCGAGAAACAGAGGGCGAGAAACAGAGAGCGAGAAACAGAGGGCTAGAAACAGAGGGCGAGAAACAGAGGGGCTGAAACAGAGGGGCTGAAACAGAGGGGCTGAAACAGAGGGGCTGAAACAGAGGGTTTGAAACAGAGGGCGAGAAACAGAGGGCGAGAAACAGAGGGGCTGAAACAGAGGGGCTGATACAGAGTGGCTGAAACAGAGGGGCTGAAACAGAGTGCGAGAAATAGAGGGGCTGAAACAGAGTGGCTGAAACAGAGGGCGAGAAACAGAGGGGTTGAAACAGAGGGGCTGAAACAGAGGGGCTGAAACAGAGGGCGAGAAACAGAGGGGCTGAAACAGAGGGCGAGAAACAGAGGGGCTGAAACAGAGGGCGAGAAACATGGGGCGAGAAACAGAGGAGCTGAAACAGAGGGGCTGAAACAGAGGGGCCGAAACAGAGGGGCTGAAACAGAGGCGAGAAACAGAGGGGCTGAAACAGAGGGGCTGATACAGAGGGGCTGAAACAGAGGGCGAGAAACAGTGGGCGAGAAACAGAGGGCGAGAAACAGAGGGGCTGAAACAGTGGGGCTGAAACAGAGGGCGAGGAACAGAGGGCGAGAAACAGAGGGCGAGAAACAGAGGGCGAGAAACAGAGAGCGAGAAACAGAGGGGCTGAAACAGAGGGGCTGAAACAGAGGGGCTGAAACAGAGGGGCTGAAACAGAGGGCGAGAAACAGAGAGGCTGAAACAGAGGGGCTGAAACAGAGGGGCTGAAACAGAGGGGCTGAAACAGAGGGCGAGAAACAGAGGGCGAGAAACAGAGGGGCTGATACAGAGGAGCTGAAACAGAGGGGCTGAAACAGAGGGCGAGAAACAGAGGGGCTGAAACAGAGGGGCTGAAACAGAGGGGCTGAAACAGAGGGGCTGAAACAGAGGGCGAGAAACAGAGGGGCTGAAACAGAGGGGCTGAAACAGAGGGGCTGAAACAGAGGGCGAGAAACAGTGGGCGAGAAACAGAGGGCGAGAAACAGAGGGGCTGAAACAGAGGGGCTGAAACAGAGGGGCTGAAACAGAGGGCGAGAAACAGAGGGCGAGAAACAGAGGGCGAGATACAGAGGGCGACAAACAGGGGGGCTGAAACAGAGGGCGAGAAACAGAGGGGCTGAAACAGAGGGGCTGAAACAGAGGGCGAGAAACAGAGGGCGAGAAACAGAGGGGTTGAAACAGAGGGGCTGATACAGAGGGGCTGAAACAGAGGGGCTGAAACAGAGGGCGAGAAACAGAGGGGCTGAAACAGAGGGCGAGAAACAGAGGGGCTAAAAACAGAGGGGCTGAAACAGAGGGGCTGAAACAGAGGGGCTGAAACAGAGGCGAGAAACAGAGGGCGAGAAACAGAGGGCTAGAAACAGAGAGCGAGAAACAGAGGGCGAGAAACAGAGGGGCTGAAACAGAGGGGCTGAAACAGAGGGGGTGAAACAGAGGGGCTGAAACAGAGGTCGAGAAACAGAGGGCGAGAAACAGAGGGGCTGAAACAGAGGGGCTGAAACAGAGGGGCTGAAACATTGGGCGAGAAACAGAGGGGCTGAAACAGAGAGGCTGAAACAGAGGGGCTGAAACAGAGGGGCTGAAACAGAGGGCGAGAAACAGAGGGGCTGAAACAGAGGGGCTGAAACAGAGGGGCTGAAACTGAGGGCTAGAAACAGTGGGCGAGAAACAGAAGGCGAGAAACAGAGGGGCTGAAACAGAGGGGCTGAAACAGAGGGGCTGATACAGAGGAGCTGAAACAGAGGGGCTGAAACAGAGGGCGAGAAACAGAGGGGCTGAAACAGAGGGGCTGAAACAGAGGGGCTGAAACAGAGGGGCTGAAACAGAGGGCGAGAAACAGAGGGGCTGAAACAGAGGGGCTGAAACAGAGGGGCTGAAACAGAGGGCGAGAAACAGTGGGCGAGAAACAGAGGGCGAGAAACAGAGGGGCTGAAACAGAGGGGCTGAAACAGAGGGGCTGAAACAGAGGGCGAGAAACAGAGGGCGAGAAACAGAGGGCGAGATACAGAGGGCGAGAAACAGGGGGGCTGAAACAGAGGGCGAGAAACAGAGGGGCTGAAACAGAGGGGCTGAAACAGAGGGCGAGAAACAGAGGGCGAGAAACAGAGGGGTTGAAACAGAGGGGCTGATACAGAGGGGCTGAAACAGAGGGGCTGAAACAGAGGGCGAGAAACAGAGGGGCTGAAACAGAGGGCGAGAAACAGAGGGGCTAAAAACAGAGGGGCTGAAACAGAGGGGCTGAAACAGAGGGGCTGAAACAGAGGGGAGAAACAGAGGGCGAGAAACAGAGGGCTAGAAACAGAGAGCGAGAAACAGAGGGCGAGAAACAGAGGGGCTGAAACAGAGGGGCTGAAACAGAGGGGGTGAAAGAGAGGGGCTGAAACAGAGGTCGAGAAACAGAGGGCGAGAAACAGAGGGGCTGAAACAGAGGGGCTGAAACAGAGGGGCTGAAACATTGGGCGAGAAACAGAGGGGCTGAAACAGAGAGGCTGAAACAGAGGGGCTGAAACAGAGGGGCTGAAACAGAGGGCGAGAAACAGAGGGGCTGAAACAGAGGGGCTGAAACAGAGGGGCTGAAACTGAGGGCTAGAAACAGTGGGCGAGAAACAGAAGGCGAGAAACAGAGGGGCTGAAACAGAGGGGCTGAAACAGAGGGGCTGAAACAGAGGGCGAGAAACAGAGGGCGAGAAACAGAGGGCGAGAAACAGAGGGCGAGAAACAGGGGGGCTGAAACAGAGGGCGAGAAACAGAGGGGCTGAAACAGAGGGGCTGAAACAGAGGGCGAGAAACAGAGGGCGAGAAACAGAGGGGTTGAAACAGAGGGGCTGATACAGAGGGGCTGAAACAGAGGGGCTGAAACAGAGGGCGAGAAATAGAGGGGCTGAAACAGAGTGGCTGAAACAGAGGGCGAGAAACAGAGGGGTTGAAACAGAGGGGCTGAAACAGAGGGGCTGAAACAGAGGGCGAGAAACAGAGGGGCTGAAACAGAGGGCGAGAAACAGAGGGGCTGAAACAGAGGGCGAGAAACATGGGGCGAGAAACAGAGGAGCTGAAACAGAGGGGCTGAAACAGAGGGGCCGAAACAGAGGGGCTGAAACAGAGGCGAGAAACAGAGGGGCTGAAACAGAGGGGCTGATACAGAGGGGCTGAAACAGAGGGCGAGAAACAGTGGGCGAGAAACAGAGGGCGAGAAACAGAGGGGCTGAAACAGTGGGGCTGAAACAGAGGGCGAGGAACAGAGGGCGAGAAACAGAGGGGCTGAAACAGAGGGCGAGAAACAGAGGGGCTAAAAACAGAGGGGCTGAAACTGAGGGGCTGAAACAGAGGGGCTGAAACAGAGGCGAGAAACAGAGGGCGAGAAACAGAGGGCGAGAAACAGAGAGCGAGAAACAGAGGGCGAGAAACAGAGGGGCTGAAACAGAGGGGCTGAAACAGAGGGGGTGAAACAGAGGGGCAGAAACAGAGGTCGAGAAACAGAGGGCGAGAAACAGAGGGGCTGAAACAGAGGGGCTGAAACAGAGGGGCTGAAACATTGGGCGAGAAACAGAGGGGCTGAAACAGAGAGGCTGAAACAGAGGGGCTGAAACAGAGGGGCTGAAACAGAGGGCGAGAAACAGAGGGGCTGAAACAGAGGGGCTGAAACAGAGGGGCTGAAACTGAGGGCTAGAAACAGTGGGCGAGAAACAGAGGGCGAGAAACAGAGGGGCTGAAACAGAGGGGCTGAAACAGAGGGGCTGAAACAGAGGGCGAGAAACAGAGGGCGAGAAACAGAGGGCGAGAAACAGAGGGCGAGAAACAGAGTGGCTGAAACAGAGGGGCTGAAAGAGACGGCCTGAAACAGAGGGACTGAAACAGAGGGCGAGAAACAGAGGGCGAGAAACAGAGGGGTTGAAACAGAGGGGCTGATACAGAGGGGCTGAAACCGAGGGGCTGAAACAGAGGGCGAGAAACAGAGGGGCTGAAACAGAGGGCGAGAAACAGAGGGGCTAAAAACAGAGGGGCTGAAACAGAGGGGCTGAAACTGAGGGGCTGAAACAGAGGCGAGAAACAGAGGGCGAGAAACAGAGAGCGAGAAACAGGGCGAGAAACAGAGGGCTGAAACAGAGGGGCTGAAACAGAGGGGCTGAAACAGAGGGGCTGAAACAGAGGGCGAGAAACAGAGGGCGAGAAACAGAGGGGGTGAAACAGAGGGGCTGATACTTAGGGGCTGAAACAGAGGGGCTGAAACAGAGTGCGAGAAACAGAGGGCGAGAAACAGAGGGGCTGAAACAGAGGGCGAGAAACAGAGGGGCTGAAACAGAGGGCGAGAAACAGAGGGGCTGAAACAGAGGGGCTGAAACAGAGGGGCTGAAACAGAGGGGCTGAAACAGAGGGCGAGAAACAGAGGGGCTGAAACAGAGGGGCTGAAACAGATGGGGCTGAAACAGAGGGGCTGAAACATAGGCGAGAAACAGTGGGCGAGAAACAGAGAGCGAGAAACAGAGGGCGATTAACAGAGGGCGAGAAACAGAGGGGCTGAAACAGAGGGGCTGAAACAGAGGGGCTGAAACTGAGGGGCTGAAACAGAGGGCGAGAGACAGAGGGCGAGAAACAGAGGGGCTGAAACAGAGGGGCTGAAACAGAGGTCGAGAAACAGAGGGCGAGAAACAGAGGGGCTGAAACAGAGGGGCTGAAAGAGAGGGGCTGAAACAGAGGGGCTGAAACAGAGGGCTAGAAACAGAGGGCGAGAAACAGAGGGGCTGAAACAGAGGGGCTGATACAGAGGGGCTGAAACAGAGGGGCTGAAACAGAGGGCGTGAAACAGAGGGGCTGAAACAGAGGGCGAGAAACAGAGGGGCTGAAACAGAGGGGCTGAACCAGAGGGGCTGAAACAGAGGGGCTGAAACACAGGGCGAGAAACAGAGGGCGAGAAACAGAGAGCGAGAAACAGAGGGCTAGAAACAGAGGGCGAGAAACAGAGGGGCTGAAACAGAGGGGCTGAAACAGAGGGGCTGAAACAGAGGGGCTGAAACAGAGGGTTTGAAACAGAGGGCGAGAAACAGAGGGCGAGAAACAGAGGGGCTGAAACAGAGGGGCTGATACAGAGGGGCTGAAACAGAGGGGCTGAAACAGAGGGCGAGAAATAGAGGGGCTGAAACAGAGTGGCTGAAACAGAGGGCGAGAAACAGAATGGTTGAATCAGAGGGGCTGAAACAGAGGGGCTGAAACAGAGGGCGAGAAACAGAGGGGCTGAAACAGAGGGCGAGAAACAGAGGGGCTGAAACAGAGGGCGAGAAACAGAGGGCGAGAAATAGAGGAGCTGAAACAGAGGGGCTGAAACAGAGGGGCCGAAACAGAGATGCTGAAACAGAGGCGAGAAACAGAGGGGTTGAAACAGAGGGGCTGATACAGAGGGGCTGAAACAGAGGGCGAGAAACAGTGGGCGAGAAACAGAGGGCGAGAAACAGATGGGCTGAAACAGTGGGGCTGAAACAGAGGGCGAGAAACAGAGGGCGAGAAACAGAGGGCGAGAAACAGAGGGCGAGAAACAGAGAGCGAGAAACAGAGGGGCTGAAACAGAGGGGCTGAAACAGAGGGGCTGAAACAGAGGGGCTGAAACAGAGGGCGAGAAACAGAGAGGCTGAAACAGAGGGGCTGAAACAGAGGGGCTGAAACAGTGGGGCTGAAACAGAGGGCGAGAAACAGAGGGCGAGAAACAGAGGGGCTGATACAGAGGAGCTGAAACAGAGGGGCTGAAACAGAGGGCGAGAAACAGAGGGGCTGAAACAGAGGGGCTGAAACAGAGGGGCTGAAACAGAGGGGCTGAAACAGAGGGCGAGAAACAGAGGGGCTGAAACAGAGGGGCTGAAACAGAGGGGCTGAAACAGAGGGGCTGAAACAGAGGGCGAGAAACAGTGGGCGAGAAACAGAGGGCGAGAAACAGAGGGGCTGAAACAGAGGGGCTGAAACAGAGGGGCTGAAACAGAGGGCGAGAAACAGAGGGGGAGAAACAGAGGGCGAGAAACAGAGGGCGAGAAACAGGGGGGCTGAAACAGAGGGCGAGAAACAGAGGGGCTGAATCAGAGGGGCTGAAACAGAGGGCGAGAAACAGAGGGCGAGAAACAGAGGGGTTGAAACAGAGGGGCTGATACAGAGGGGCTGAAACAGAGGGGCTGAAACAGAGGGCGAGAAACAGAGGGGCTGAAACAGAGGTCGAGAAACAGAGGGGCTAAAAACAGAGGGGCTGAAACAGAGGGGCTGAAACAGAGGGGCTGAAACAGAGGCGAGAAACAGAGGGCGAGAAACAGAGGGCGAGAAACAGAGAGCGAGAAACAGAGGGCGAGAATCAGAGGGGCTGAAACAGAGGGGCTGAAACAGAGGTGCTGAAACAGAGGGGCTGAAACAGAGGGCGAGAAACAGAGGGCGAGAAACAGAGGGGCTGAAACAGAGGGGCTGAAACAGAGCGGCTGAAACAGAGGGCGAGAAACAGAGGGGCTGAAACAGAGAGGCTGAAACAGGGGGGCTGAAACAGAGGGGCTGAAACAGAGGGCGAGAAACAGAGGGCTGAAACAGAGGGGCTGAAACAGAGGGGCTGAAACAGAGTGGCTGAAACTGAGGGCGAGATACAGTGGGCGAGAAACAGAGGGCGAGAAACAGAGGGGCTGAAACAGAGGGGCTGAAACAGAGGGCCTGAAACAGAGGGCGAGAAACAGAGGGCGAGAAACAGAGGGCGAGAAACAGAGGGCGAGAAACAGAGGGGCTGAAACAGAGGGGCTGAAAGAGACGGCCTGAAACAGAGGGACTGAAACAGAGGGCGAGAAACAGAGGGAGAGAAACAGAGGGGTTGAAACAGAGGGGCTGATACAGAGGGGCTGAAACCGAGGGGCTGAAACAGAGGGCGAGAAACAGAGGGGCTGAAACAGAGGGCGAGAAACAGAGGGGCTAAAAACAGAGGGGCTGAAACAGAGGGGCTGAAACTGAGGGGCTGAAACAGAGGCGAGAAACAGAGGGCGAGAAACAGAGAGCGAGAAACAGGGCGAGAAACAGAGGGCTGAAACAGAGGGGCTGAAACAGAGGGGCTGAAACAGAGGGGCTGAAACAGAGGGCGAGAAACAGAGGGCGAGAAACAGAGGGGCTGAAACAGAGGTGCTGATACAGAGGGGCTGAAACAGAGGGGCTGAAACAGAGGGCGAGAAACAGAGGGCGAGAAACAGAGGGGCTGAAACAGAGGGTCTGAAACAGAGGGGCTGAAACAGAGGGCGAGAAACAGAGGGGCTGAAACAGAGGGGCTGAAACAGAGGGGCTGAAACAGAGGGGCTGAAACAGAGGGCGAGAAACAGAGGGGCTGAAACAGAGGGGCTGAAACAGAGGGGCTGAAACAGAGGGGCTGAAACATAGGCGAGAAACAGAGGGCGAGAAACAGAGAGCGAGAAACAGAGGGCGAGAAACAGAGGGCGAGAAACAGAGGGGCTGAAACAGAGGGGCTGAAACAGAGGGGCTGAAACTGAGGGGCTGAAACAGAGGGCGAGAAACAGAGGGCGAGAAACAGAGGGGCTGAAACAGAGGGGCTGAAACAGAGGGGCAGAAACAGAGGGCGAGAAACAGAGGGGCTGAAACAGAGGGGCTGAAACAGAGGGGCTGAAACAGAGGGGCTAAAACAGAGGGCGAGAAACAGAGGGGCTGAAACAGAGGGGCTGAAACAGAGGGGATGAAACTGAGGGCGAGAAACAGTGGGCGAGAAACAGAGGGCGAGAAACAGAGGGGCTGAAACAGAGGGGCTGAAACAGAGGGGCTGAAACAGAGGGCGAGAAACAGAGGGCGAGAAGCAGAGGGCGAGAAACAGAGGGCGAGAAACAGAGGGGCTGAAACAGAGGGGCTGAAAGAGACGGGCTGAAACAGAGGGGCTGAAACAGAGGGCGAGAAACAGAGGGCGAGAAACAGAGGGGTTGAAACAGAGGGGCTGATACAGAGGGGCTGAAACCGAGGGGCTGAAACAGAGGGGCTGAAACAGAGGGCGAGAAACAGAGGGGCTAAAAACAGAGGGGCTGAAACAGAGGGGCTGAAACTGAGGGGCTGAAACAGAGGCGAGAAACAGAGGGCGAGAAACAGAGAGCGAGAAACAGGGCGAGAAACAGAGGGCTGAAACAGAGGGGCTGAAACAGAGGGGCTGAAACAGAGGGGCTGAAACAGAGGGCGAGAAACAGAGGGCGAGAAACAGAGGGGCTGAAACAGAGGGGCTGATACAGAGGGGCTGAAACAGAGGGGCTGAAACAGAGGGCAAGAAACAGAGGGGCTGAAACAGAGGGGCTGAAACAGAGGGCGAGAAACAGAGGGGCTGAAACAGAGGGGCTGAAACAGAGGGGCTGAAACAGAGGGCGAGAAACAGAGGGGCTGAAACAGAGGGCGAGAAACAGAGGGGCTGAAACAGTGGGCGAGAAACAGAGGGCGAGAAACAGAGGAGCTGAAACAGAGGGGCTGAAACAGAGCGGCTGAAACAGAGGGCCTGAAACAGAGGGGCTGAAACAGAGGGTGGGAAACACAGTGGCTGAAACAGAGGGGCTGAAACAGAGGGGCTGAAACAGAGAGCGAGAAACAGAGAGCGAGAAACAGAGGGCGAGAAACAGAGGGCGAGAAACAGAGGGGCTGAAACAGAGGGCGAGAAACAGAGGGCGAGAAACAGAGGGAGAGAAACAGATGGCGAGAAACAGAGGGGGAGAAAGAGAGGGGCTGAAACAGAGGGGCTGAAACAGAGGGGCTGTAACAGAGGGGCTGAAACAGAGGGGCTGAAACAGAGGGGCTGAAACAGAGGGCGAGAAACAGAGGGGCTGAAACAGAGGGGTTGAAACAGAGGAGCTGAAACAGAGGGCGAGAAACAGAGGCGCTGAAACAGAGGGCGAGAAACAGAGGGCGAGAAACAGAGGGGCTGAAACAGAGGGGCTGAAACAGAGGGGCTGAAACAGAGGGTTTGAAACAGAGGGCGAGAAACAGAGGGGCTGAAACAGAGGGGCTGAAACAGAGGGCGAGAAACAGAGGGGCTGAAACAGAGGGGCTGAAACAGAGGGGCTGAAACAGAGGGCGAGAAACAGAGGGGCTGAAACAGAGGGGCTGAAACAGAGGGGCTGTAACAGAGGGGCTGAAACAGAGGGCGAGAAACAGAGGGCGAGAAACAGAGGGCGAGAAACAGGGGGGCTGAAACAGAGGGCGAGAAACAGAGGGGCTGAAACAGAGGGGCTGAAACAGAGGGCGACAAACAGAGGGCGAGAAACAGAGGGGTTGAAACAGAGGGGCTGATACAGAGGGGCTGAAACAGAGGGGCTGAAACAGAGGGCGAGAAACAGAGGGGCTGAAACTGAGGGCGAGAAACAGAGGGGCTAAAAACAGAGGGGCTGAAACAGAGGGGCTGAAACAGAGGGGCTGAAACAGAGGCGAGAAACAGAGGGCGAGAAACAGAGGGCGAGAAACAGAGAGCGAGAAACAGAGGGCGAGAAACAGAGGGGCTGAAACAGAGGCGCTGAAACAGAGGGGGTGAAACAGAGGGGCTGAAACAGAGGTCGAGAAACAGAGGGCGAGAAACAGAGGGGCTGAAACAGAGGGGCTGAAACAGAGGGGCTGAAACAGAGGGCGAGAAACAGAGGGGCTGAAACAGAGAGGCTGAAACAGAGGGGCTGAAACAGAGGGGCTGAAACAGAGGGGCTGATACAGAGGGGCTGAAACAGAGGGGCTGAAACAGAGGGCGAGAAACAGAGGGGCTGAAACTGAGGGCGAGAAACAGAGGGGCTAAAAACAGAGGGGCTGAAACAGAGGGGCTGAAACAGAGGGGCTGAAACAGAGGCGAGAAACAGAGGGCGAGAAACAGAGGGCGAGAAACAGAGAGCGAGAAACAGAGGGCGAGAAACAGAGGGGCTGAAACAGAGGGGCTGAAACAGAGGGGCTGAAACAGAGGGCGAGAAACAGTGGGCGAGAAACAGAGGGCGAGAAACAGAGGGGCTGAAACAGAGGGGCTGAAACAGAGGGGCTGAAACAGAGGGCGAGAAACAGAGGGGGAGAAACAGAGGGCGAGAAACAGAGGGCGAGAAACAGGGGGGCTGAAACAGAGGGCGAGAAACAGAGGGGCTGAATCAGAGGGGCTGAAACAGAGGGCGAGAAACAGAGGGCGAGAAACAGAGGGGTTGAAACAGAGGGGCTGATACAGAGGGGCTGAAACAGAGGGGCTGAAACAGAGGGCGAGAAACAGAGGGGCTGAAACAGAGGTCGAGAAACAGAGGGGCTAAAAACAGAGGGGCTGAAACAGAGGGGCTGAAACAGAGGGGCTGAAACAGAGGCGAGAAACAGAGGGCGAGAAACAGAGGGCGAGAAACAGAGAGCGAGAAACAGAGGGCGAGAATCAGAGGGGCTGAAACAGAGGGGCTGAAACAGAGGTGCTGAAACAGAGGGGCTGAAACAGAGGGCGAGAAACAGAGGGCGAGAAACAGAGGGGCTGAAACAGAGGGGCTGAAACAGAGGGGCTGAAACAGAGGGCGAGAAACAGAGGGGCTGAAACAGAGAGGCTGAAACAGGGGGGCTGAAACAGAGGGGCTGAAACAGAGGGCGAGAAACAGAGGGCTGAAACAGAGGGGCTGAAACAGAGGGGCTGAAACAGAGTGGCTGAAACTGAGGGCGAGATACAGTGGGCGAGAAACAGAGGGCGAGAAACAGAGGGGCTGAAACAGAGGGGCTGAAACAGAGGGCCTGAAACAGAGGGCGAGAAACAGAGGGCGAGAAACAGAGGGCGAGAAACAGAGGGCGAGAAACAGAGGGGCTGAAACAGAGGGGCTGAAAGAGACGGCCTGAAACAGAGGGACTGAAACAGAGGGCGAGAAACAGAGGGAGAGAAACAGAGGGGTTGAAACAGAGGGGCTGATACAGAGGGGCTGAAACCGAGGGGCTGAAACAGAGGGCGAGAAACAGAGGGGCTGAAACAGAGGGCGAGAAACAGAGGGGCTAAAAACAGAGGGGCTGAAACAGAGGGGCTGAAACTGAGGGGCTGAAACAGAGGCGAGAAACAGAGGGCGAGAAACAGAGAGCGAGAAACAGGGCGAGAAACAGAGGGCTGAAACAGAGGGGCTGAAACAGAGGGGCTGAAACAGAGGGGCTGAAACAGAGGGCGAGAAACAGAGGGCGAGAAACAGAGGGGCTGAAACAGAGGTGCTGATACAGAGGGGCTGAAACAGAGGGGCTGAAACAGAGGGCGAGAAACAGAGGGCGAGAAACAGAGGGGCTGAAACAGAGGGTCTGAAACAGAGGGGCTGAAACAGAGGGCGAGAAACAGAGGGGCTGAAACAGAGGGGCTGAAACAGAGGGGCTGAAACAGAGGGGCTGAAACAGAGGGCGAGAAACAGAGGGGCTGAAACAGAGGGGCTGAAACAGAGGGGCTGAAACAGAGGGGCTGAAACATAGGCGAGAAACAGAGGGCGAGAAACAGAGAGCGAGAAACAGAGGGCGAGAAACAGAGGGCGAGAAACAGAGGGGCTGAAACAGAGGGGCTGAAACAGAGGGGCTGAAACTGAGGGGCTGAAACAGAGGGCGAGAAACAGAGGGCGAGAAACAGAGGGGCTGAAACAGAGGGGCTGAAACAGAGGGGCAGAAACAGAGGGCGAGAAACAGAGGGGCTGAAACAGAGGGGCTGAAACAGAGGGGCTGAAACAGAGGGGCTAAAACAGAGGGCGAGAAACAGAGGGGCTGAAACAGAGGGGCTGAAACAGAGGGGATGAAACTGAGGGCGAGAAACAGTGGGCGAGAAACAGAGGGCGAGAAACAGAGGGGCTGAAACAGAGGGGCTGAAACAGAGGGGATGAAACAGAGGGCGAGAAACAGAGGGCGAGAAGCAGAGGGCGAGAAACAGAGGGCGAGAAACAGAGGGGCTGAAACAGAGGGGCTGAAAGAGACGGGCTGAAACAGAGGGGCTGAAACAGAGGGCGAGAAACAGAGGGCGAGAAACAGAGGGGTTGAAACAGAGGGGCTGATACAGAGGGGCTGAAACCGAGGGGCTGAAACAGAGGGGCTGAAACAGAGGGCGAGAAACAGAGGGGCTAAAAACAGAGGGGCTGAAACAGAGGGGCTGAAACTGAGGGGCTGAAACAGAGGCGAGAAACAGAGGGCGAGAAACAGAGAGCGAGAAACAGGGCGAGAAACAGAGGGCTGAAACAGAGGGGCTGAAACAGAGGGGCTGAAACAGAGGGGCTGAAACAGAGGGCGAGAAACAGAGGGCGAGAAACAGAGGGGCTGAAACAGAGGGGCTGATACAGAGGGGCTGAAACAGAGGGGCTGAAACAGAGGGCAAGAAACAGAGGGGCTGAAACAGAGGGGCTGAAACAGAGGGCGAGAAACAGAGGGGCTGAAACAGAGGGGCTGAAACAGAGGGGCTGAAACAGAGGGCGAGAAACAGAGGGGCTGAAACAGAGGGCGAGAAACAGAGGGGCTGAAACAGTGGGCGAGAAACAGAGGGCGAGAAACAGAGGAGCTGAAACAGAGGGGCTGAAACAGAGCGGCTGAAACAGAGGGCCTGAAACAGAGGGGCTGAAACAGAGGGTGGGAAACACAGTGGCTGAAACAGAGGGGCTGAAACAGAGGGGCTGAAACAGAGAGCGAGAAACAGAGAGCGAGAAACAGAGGGCGAGAAACAGAGGGCGAGAAACAGAGGGGCTGAAACAGAGGGCGAGAAACAGAGGGCGAGAAACAGAGGGAGAGAAACAGATGGCGAGAAACAGAGGGGGAGAAAGAGAGGGGCTGAAACAGAGGGGCTGAAACAGAGGGGCTGTAACAGAGGGGCTGAAACAGAGGGGCTGAAACAGAGGGGCTGAAACAGAGGGCGAGAAACAGAGGGGCTGAAACAGAGGGGTTGAAACAGAGGAGCTGAAACAGAGGGCGAGAAACAGAGGCGCTGAAACAGAGGGCGAGAAACAGAGGGCGAGAAACAGAGGGGCTGAAACAGAGGGGCTGAAACAGAGGGGCTGAAACAGAGGGTTTGAAACAGAGGGCGAGAAACAGAGGGGCTGAAACAGAGGGGCTGAAACAGAGGGCGAGAAACAGAGGGGCTGAAACAGAGGGGCTGAAACAGAGGGGCTGAAACAGAGGGCGAGAAACAGAGGGGCTGAAACAGAGGGGCTGAAACAGAGGGGCTGTAACAGAGGGGCTGAAACAGAGGGCGAGAAACAGAGGGCGAGAAACAGAGGGCGAGAAACAGGGGGGCTGAAACAGAGGGCGAGAAACAGAGGGGCTGAAACAGAGGGGCTGAAACAGAGGGCGAGAAACAGAGGGCGAGAAACAGAGGGGTTGAAACAGAGGGGCTGATACAGAGGGGCTGAAACAGAGGGGCTGAAACAGAGGGCGAGAAACAGAGGGGCTGAAACTGAGGGCGAGAAACAGAGGGGCTAAAAACAGAGGGGCTGAAACAGAGGGGCTGAAACAGAGGGGCTGAAACAGAGGGGCTGAAACAGAGGGCGAGAAACAGAGGGGCTGAAACAGAGGCGCTGAAACAGAGGGGGTGAAACAGAGGGGCTGAAACAGAGGTCGAGAAACAGAGGGCGAGAAACAGAGGGGCTGAAACAGAGGGGCTGAAACAGAGGGGCTGAAACAGAGGGCGAGAAACAGAGGGGCTGAAACAGAGAGGCTGAAACAGAGGGGCTGAAACAGAGGGGCTGAAACAGAGGGCGAGAAACAGAGGGGCTGAAACAGAGGGGCTGAAACAGAGGGGCTGAAACTGAGGGCTAGAAACAGTGGGCGAGAAACAGAGGGCGAGAAACAGAGGGGCTGAAACAGAGGGGCTGAAACAGAGGGGCTGAAACAGAGGGCGAGAAACAGAGGGCGAGAAACAGAGGGCGAGAAACAGAGGGCGAGAAACAGAGGGGCTGAAACAGAGGGGCTGAAAGAGACGGCCTGAAACAGAGGGACTGAAACAGAGGGCGAGAAACAGAGGGCGAGAAACAGAGGGGTTGAAACAGAGGGGCTGATACTGAGGGGCTGAAACCGAGGGGCTGAAACAGAGGGCGAGAAACAGAGGGGCTGAAACAGAGGGCGAGAAACAGAGGGGCTAAAAACAGAGGGGCTGAAACAGAGGGGCTGAAACTGAGGGGCTGAAACAGAGGCGAGAAACAGAGGGCGAGAAACAGAGAGCGAGAAACAGGGCGAGAAACAGAGGGCTGAAACAGAGGGGCTGAAACAGAGGGGCTGAAACAGAGGGGCTGAAACAGAGGGCGAGAAACAGAGGGCGAGAAACAGAGGGGCTGAAACAGAGGGGCTGATACAGAGGGGCTGAAACAGAGGGGCTGAAACAGAGGGCGAGAAACAGAGGGCGAGAAACAGAGGGGCTGAAACAGAGGGTCTGAAACAGAGGGGCTGAAACAGAGGGCGAGAAACAGAGGGGCTGAAACAGAGGGGCTGAAACAGAGGGGCTGAAACAGAGGGGCTGAAACAGAGGGCGAGAAACAGAGGGGCTGAAACAGAGGGGCTGAAACAGAGGGGCTGAAACAGAGGGGCTGAAACATAGGCGAGAAACAGAGGGCGAGAAACAGAGAGCGAGAAACAGAGGGCGATTAACAGAGGGCGAGAAACAGAGGGGCTGAAACAGAGGGGCTGAAACAGAGGGGCTGAAACTGAGGGGCTGAAACAGAGGGCGAGAAACAGAGGGCGAGAAACAGAGGGGCTGAAACAGAGGGGCTGAAACAGAGGTCGAGAAACAGAGGGCGAGAAACAGAGGGGCTGAAACAGAGGGGCTGAAAGAGAGGGGCTGAAACAGAGGGGCTGAAACAGAGGGCTAGAAACAGAGGGCGAGAAACAGAGGGGCTGAAACAGAGGGGCTGATACAGAGGGGCTGAAACAGAGGGGCTGAAACAGAGGGCGTGAAACAGAGGGGCTGAAACAGAGGGCGAGAAACAGAGGGGCTGAAACAGAGGGGCTGAACCAGAGGGGCTGAAACAGAGGGGCTGAAACAGAGGGCGAGAAACAGAGGGCGAGAAACAGAGAGCGAGAAACAGAGGGCTAGAAACAGAGGGCGAGAAACAGAGGGGCTGAAACAGAGGGGCTGAAACAGACGGGCTGAAACAGAGGGGCTGAAACAGAGGGTTTGAAACAGAGGGCGAGAAACAGAGGGCGAGAAACAGAGGGGCTGAAACAGAGGGGCTGATACAGAGGGGCTGAAACAGAGGGGCTGAAACAGAGGGCGAGATATAGAAGTGCTGAAACAGAGTGGCTGAAACAGAGGGCGAGAAACAGAAGGGTTGAAACAGAGGGGCTGAAACAGAGGGGCTGAAACCGAGGGGCTGAAACAGAGGGCGAGAAACAGAGGGGCTGAAACAGAGGGCGAGAAACAGAGGGGCTAAAAACAGAGGAGCTGAAACAGAGGGGCTGAAACTGAGGGGCTGAAACAGAGGCGAGAAACAGAGGGCGAGAAACAGAGAGCGAGAAACAGGGCGAGAAACAGAGGGCTGAAACAGAGGGGCTGAAACAGAGGGGCTGAAACAGAGGGGCTGAAACAGAGGGCGAGAAACAGAGGGCGAGAAACAGAGGGGCTGAAACAGAGGGGCTGATACTTAGGGGCTGAAACAGAGGGGCTGAAACAGAGGGCGAGAAACAGAGGGCGAGAAACAGAGGGCGAGAAACAATGGGCGAGAAACAGAGGGGCTGAAACAGAGGGGCTGAAAGAGACGGCCTGAAACAGAGGGACTGAAACAGAGGGCGAGAAACAGAGGGCGAGAAACAGAGGGGTTGAAACAGAGGGGCTGATACAGAGGGGCTGAAACCGAGGGGCTGAAACAGAGGGCGAGAAACAGAGGGGCTGAAACAGAGGGCGAGAAACAGAGGGGCTAAAAACAGAGGGGCTGAAACAGAGGGGCTGAAACTGAGGGGCTGAAACAGAGGCGAGAAACAGAGGGCGAGAAACAGAGAGCGAGAAACAGGGCGAGAAACAGAGGGCTGAAACAGAGGGGCTGAAACAGAGGGGCTGAAACAGAGGGGCTGAAACAGAGGGCGAGAAACAGAGGGCGAGAAACAGAGGGGGTGAAACAGAGGGGCTGATACTTAGGGGCTGAAACAGAGGGGCTGAAACAGAGTGCGAGAAACAGAGGGCGAGAAACAGAGGGGCTGAAACAGAGGGTCTGAAACAGAGGGGCTGAAACAGAGGGCGAGAAACAGAGGGGCTGAAACAGAGGGGCTGAAACAGAGGGGCTGAAACAGAGGGGCTGAAACAGAGGGCGAGAAACAGAGGGGCTGAAACAGAGGGGCTGAAACAGATGGGGCTGAAACAGAGGGGCTGAAACATAGGCGAGAAACAGTGGGCGAGAAACAGAGAGCGAGAAACAGAGGGCGATTAACAGAGGGCGAGAAACAGAGGGGCTGAAACAGAGGGGCTGAAACAGAGGGGCTGAAACTGAGGGGCTGAAACAGAGGGCGAGAGACAGAGGGCGAGAAACAGAGGGGCTGAAACAGAGGGGCTGAAACAGAGGTCGAGAAACAGAGGGCGAGAAACAGAGGGGCTGAAACAGAGGGGCTGAAAGAGAGGGGCTGAAACAGAGGGGCTGAAACAGAGGGCTAGAAACAGAGGGCGAGAAACAGAGGGGCTGAAACAGAGGGGCTGATACAGAGGGGCTGAAACAGAGGGGCTGAAACAGAGGGCGTGAAACAGAGGGGCTGAAACAGAGGGCGAGAAACAGAGGGGCTGAAACAGAGGGGCTGAACCAGAGGGGCTGAAACAGAGGGGCTGAAACACAGGGCGAGAAACAGAGGGCGAGAAACAGAGAGCGAGAAACAGAGGGCTAGAAACAGAGGGCGAGAAACAGAGGGGCTGAAACAGAGGGGCTGAAACAGAGGGGCTGAAACAGAGGGGCTGAAACAGAGGGTTTGAAACAGAGGGCGAGAAACAGAGGGCGAGAAACAGAGGGGCTGAAACAGAGGGGCTGATACAGAGGGGCTGAAACAGAGGGGCTGAAACAGAGGGCGAGAAATAGAGGGGCTGAAACAGAGTGGCTGAAACAGAGGGCGAGAAACAGAATGGTTGAAACAGAGGGGCTGAAACAGAGGGGCTGAAACAGAGGGCGAGAAACAGAGGGGCTGAAACAGAGGGCGAGAAACAGAGGGGCTGAAACAGAGGGCGAGAAACAGAGGGCGAGAAACAGAGGGGCTGAAACAGAGGGCGAGAAACAGAGGGCGAGAAACAGAGGGGCTGAAACAGAGGGGCTGATACAGAGGGGCTGAAACAGAGGGGCTGAAACAGTGGGCGAGAAACAGAGGGCGAGAAACAGAGAGCGAGAAACAGAGGGCGAGAAACAGAGGGCGAGAAACAGAGGGGCTGAAACAGAAGGGCTGAAACAGAGGGGCAGAAAGAGAGACGCTGAAACAGAGGGGCTGAAACAGAGGGCGTGAAACAGAGGGCGAGAAACAGAGGGGCTGAAACAGTGGGGCTGAAACAGAGGGGCTGAAACAGAGGGCCTGAAACAGAGGGCGAGAAACAGTGGGCGAGAAACAGAGGGCGAGAAACAGAGGGGCTGAAACAGAGGGGCTGAAACAGAGGGGCTGAAACAGAGGGCGAGAAACGGAGGGCGAGAAACAGAGGGGCTGAAACAGAGGGGCTGAAACAGAGGGGCTGAAACAGAGGGCGAGAAACAGAGGGGCTGAAACAGAGAGGCTGAAACAGAGGGGCTGAATCAGAGGGGCTGAAACAGAGGGCGAGAAACAGAGGGGCTGAAACAGAGGGGCTGAAACAGAGGGGCTGAAACAGAGGGGCTGAAACTGAGGGCGAGAAACAGTGGGCGAGAAACAGAGGGCGAGAAACAGAGGGGCTGAAACAGAGGGGCTGAAACAGAGGGGCTGAAACAGAGGGCGAGAAACAGAGGGCGAGAAACAGAGGGCGAGAAACAGAGGGCGAGAAACAGAGGGGCTGAAACAGAGGGGCTGAAAGAGACGGCCTGAATCAGAGGGACTGAAACAGAGTGCGAGAAACAGAGGGCGAGAAACAGAGGGGTTGAAACAGAGGGGCTGATACAGAGGGGCTGAAACCGAGGGGCTGAAACAGAGGGCGAGAAACAGAGGGGCTGAAACAGAGGGCGAGAAACAGAGGGGCTAAAAACAGAGGGGCTGAAACAGAGGGGCTGAAACTGAGGGGCTGAAACAGAGGCGAGAAACAGAGGGCGAGAAACAGAGAGCGAGAAACAGGGCGAGAAACAGAGGGCTGAAACAGAGGGGCTGAAACAGAGGGGCTGAAACAGAGGGGCTGAAACAGAGGGCGAGAAACAGAGGGCGAGAAACAGAGGGGCTGAAACAGAGGGGCTGAAACAGAGGGGCTGAAACAGAGGGCGAGAAACAGAGGGCGAGAAACAGAGGGGCTGATACAGAGGAGCTGAAACAGAGGGGCTGAAAACGAGGGCGAGAAACAGAGGGGCTGAAACAGAGGGCGAGAAACAGAGGGGCTGAAACAGAGGGGCTGAAGCAGAGGGGCTGAAACAGAGGGCGAGAAACAGAGGGGATGAAACAGAGGGGCTGATACAGAGGGGCTGAAACAGAGGGGCTGAAACAGTGGGCGAGAAACAGAGGGCGAGAAACAGAGAGCGAGAAACAGAGGGCGAGAAACAGAGGGCGAGAAACAGAGGGGCTGAAACAGAAGGGCTGAAACAGAGGGGCAGAAACAGAGGCGCTGAAACAGAGGGGCTGAAACAGAGGGCGTGAAACAGAGGGCGAGAAACAGAGGGGCTGAAACAGAGGGGCTGATACAGAGGGGCTGAAACAGAGGGGCTGAAACAGAGGGGCTAAAACAGAGGGGCTGAAACAGAGGGGCTGAAACAGAGGGCGAGAAACAGGGGGGCTGAAACAGAGGGGCTGAAACAGAGGGGCTGAAACAGAGGGCCTGAAACAGAGGGCGAGAAACAGTGGGCGAGAAACAGAGGGCGAGAAACAGAGGGGCTGAAACAGAGGGGCTGAAACAGAGGGGCTTTAACAGAGGGCGAGGAACAGAGGGCGAGAAACAGAAAGCGAGAAACAGAGGGCGTGAAACAGAGGGCGAGAAACATAGGGCGATAAACAGTGGGGCTGAAACAGAGGGGCTGAAAGAGAGGGGCTGAAACAGAGGGGCTGAAACAGAGGGGTAGAAACAGAGGGCGAGAAACAGAGGGGCTGAAACAGAGGGGCTGATACAGAGCGGCTGAAACAGAGGGGCTGAAACAGAGGTCGAGAAACAGAGGGGCTGAAACAGAGGGCGAGAAACAGAGGGGCTGAAACAGAGGGGCTGAAACAGAGGGGCTGAAAAAGAGGGTTTGAAACAGAGGGCGAGAAACAGAGGAGCTGCAACAGAGGCGCTGATAAAGAGGGGCTGAAACAGAGGGGCTGAAACAGAGGGCGAGAAACAGAGGGGCTGAAACAGAGGGGCTGAAACAGAGGGCGAGAAACAGAGGGTCTGAAACAGAGGGGCTGAAACAGAGGGGCTGAAACAGAGGGCGAGAAACAGAGGGGCTGAAACAGAGGGGCTGATACAGAGGGGCTGAAACAGAGGGCGAGAAACAGAGGGCGAGAAACAGAGGGCGAGAAACAGAGGGTCTGAAACAGAGGGGCTTAAACAGAGGGCGAGAAATAGAGGGCGAGAAACAGAGGGCGAGAAAAAGAGGGGCTGAAACAGAGGGGCTGAAAAAGAGGGCGAGAAACAGAGGGCGAGAAACAGAGGGGCTGAAACAGAGGGGCTGAAACAGAGGGGCTGAAACAGAGGGGCTGAAACAGAGGGCGAGAAACAGAGGGGCTGAAACAGAGGAGCTGAAACAGAGGGGCTGAAACAGAGGGGCTGAAACAGAGGGCGAGAAAAAGAGGGGCTGAAACAGAGTGTCTGAAACAGAGGGGCTGAAACAGAGGGGCTGAAACAGAGGGCGCGAAACAGTGGGCGAGAAACAGAGGGCGAGAGACAGAGGGGCTGAAACAGAGGGGCTGAAACAGAGGGGCTGAAACAGAGGGCGAGAAACCGAGGGCGAGAAACAGAGGGCGAGAATCAGAGGGCGAGAAACAGAGGGGCTGAAACAGAGGGGCTGAAAGAGACGGGCTGAAACAGAGGGGCTGAAACAGAGGGCGAGAAACAGAGGGCGAGAAACAGAGGGGCTGAAACAGAGGGGCTGATACAGAGGGGCTGAAAGAGAAGGGCTGAAACAGAGGGCGAGAAACAGAGGGGCTGAAACAGAGGGCGAGAAACAGAGGGGCTAAAAACAGAGGGGCTGAAACAGAGGGGCTGAAACAGAGGGGTTGAAACAGAGTGCCAGAAACAGAGGGCGAGAAACAGAGAGCGAGAAACAGAGGGCGAGAAACAGTGGGGCTGAAACAGAGGGGCTGAAACAGAGGGGCTGAAACAGAGGGGCTGAAACAGAGGGCGAGAAACAGACTGGCTGAAACAGAGGGGCAGAAACAGAGGGCGAGAAACAGAGGGGCTGAAACAGAGGGGCTGAAACAGAGGGGCTGAAACAGAGGGGCTGAAAGAGACGGGCTGAAACAGAGGGGCTGAAACAGAGGTCGAGAAACAGAGGGCGAGAAACAGAGGGGCTGAAACAGAGGGGCTGAAAGAGAGGGGCTGAAACAGAGGGGCTGAAACAGAGGGCGAGAAACAGAGGGCGAGAAACAGAGGGGCTGAAACAGAGGGGCTGATACAGAGGGGCTGAAACAGAGGGGCTGAAACAGAGGGCGTGAAACAGAGGGGCTGAAACAGAGGGCGAGAAACAGAGGGGCTGAAACAGAGGGGCTGAACCAGAGGGGCTGAAACAGAGGGGCTGAAACACAGGGCGAGAAACAGAGGGCGAGAAACAGAGAGCGAGAAACAGAGGGCTAGAAACAGAGGGCGAGAAACAGAGGGGCTGAAACAGAGGGGCTGAAACAGAGGGGCTGAAACAGAGAGTTTGAAACAGAGGGCCAGAAACAGAGGGCGAGAAACAGAGGGGCTGAAACAGAGGGGCTGAAACAGAGGGGCTGATACAGAGGGGCTGAAACAGAGGGGCTGAAACAGAGGGCTAGAAATAGAGGGCGAGAAACAGAGTGGCTGAAACAGAGGGCGAGAAACAGAGGGGTTGAAACAGAGGGGCTGAAACAGAGGGGCTGAAACAGAGGGCGAGAAACAGAGGGGCTGAAACAGAGGGCGAGAAACAGAGGGGCTGAAACAGAGGGCGAGAAACAGAGGGCGAGAAACAGAGGAGCTGAAACAGAGGGCGAGAAACAGAGAGCGAGAAACAGAGGGCGAGAAACAGTGGGGCTGAAACAGAGGGGCTGAAAGAGAGGGGCTGAAATAGAGGGGCTGAAACAGAGGGCTAGAAACAGAGGGCGAGAAACAGAGGGGCTGAAACAGAGGGGCTGATACAGAGGGGCTGAAACAGAGCGGCTGAAACAGAGGGCGTGAAATAGAGGGGCTGAAACAGAGGGCGAGAAACAGAGGGGCTGAAACAGAGGGGCTGAACCAGAGGGGCTGAAACAGAGGGGCTGAAACACAGGGCGAGAAACAGAGGGCGAGAAACAGAGAGCGAGAAACAGAGGGCTAGAAACAGAGGGCGAGAAACAGAGGGGCTGAAACTGAGGGGCTGAAACAGAGGGGCTGAAACAGAGGGGCTGAAACAGAGGGTTTGAAACAGAGGGCGAGAAACAGAGGGCGAGAAACAGAGGGGCTGAAACAGAGGGGCTGAAAAAGAGGGGCTGAAACAGAGGGGCTGAAACAGAGGGCGAGAAATAGAGGGGCTGAAACAGAGTGGCGGAAACAGAGGGCGAGAAACAGAGGGGGTGAGACAGAGGGGCTGAAACAGAGGGGCTGAAACAGAGGGCGAGAAACAGAGGGCGAGAAACAGAGAGCGAGAAACAGAGGGGCTGAAACAGAGGGGCTGAAAAAGAGGGCGAGAAACAGAGGGCGAGAAACAGAGGGGCTGAAACAGAGGGGCTGAAACAGAGGGGCTGAAACAGAGGGGCTGAAACAGAGGGTGAGAAACAGAGGGGCTGAAACAGAGGGGCTGAAACAGAGGGGCTGAAACTGAGGGGCTGAAACAGAGGGCGAGAAAAAGAGGGGCTGAAACAGAGTGTCTGAAACAGAGGGGCTGAAACAGAGGGGCTGAAACAGAGGGCGAGAAACAGTGGGCGAGAAACAGAGGGCGAGAGACAGAGGGGCTGAAACAGAGGGGCTGAAACAGAGGGGCTGAAACAGAGGGCGAGAAACCGAGGGCGAGAAACAGAGGGCGAGAAACAGAGGGCGAGAAACAGAGGGGCGGAAATAGAGGGGCTGAAAGAGACGGGCTGAAACAGAGGGGCTGAAACAGAGGGCGAGAAACAGAGGGCGAGAAACAGAGGGGCTGAAACAGAGGGGCTGATACAGAGGGGCTGAAAGAGAGGGGCTGAAACAGAGGGCGAGAAACAGAGGGGCTGAAACAGAGGGCGAGAAACAGAGGGGCTAAAAACAGAGGGGCTGAAACAGAGGGGCTGAAACAGAGGGGTTGAAACAGAGTGCCAGAAACAGAGGGCGAGAAACAGAGAGCGAGAAACAGAGGGCGAGAAACAGTGGGGCTGAAACAGAGGGGCTGAAACAGAGGGGCTGAAACAGAGGGGCTGAAACAGAGGGCGAGAAACAGACTGGCTGATACAGAGGGGCAGAAACAGAGGGCGAGAAACAGAGGGGCTGAAACAGAGGGGCTGAAACAGAGGGGCTGAAACAGAGGGGCTGAAAGAGACGGGCTGAAACAGAGGGGCTGAAACAGAGGTCGAGAAACAGAGGGCGAGAAACAGAGGGGCTGAAACAGAGGGGATGAAAGAGAGGGGCTGAAACAGAGGGGCTGAAACAGAGGGCTAGAAACAGAGGGCGAGAAACAGAGGGGCTGAAACAGAGGGGCTGATACAGAGGGGCTGAAACAGAGGGGCTGAAACAGAGGGCGTGAAACAGAGGGGCTGAAACAGAGGGCGAGATACAGAGGGGCTGAAACAGAGGGGCTGAACCAGAGGGGCTGAAACAGAGGGGCTTAAACACAGGGCGAGAAACAGAGGGCGAGAAACAGAGAGCGAGAAACAGAGGGCTAGAAACAGAGGGCGAGAAACAGAGGGGCTGAAACAGAGGGGCTGAAACAGAGGGGCTGAAACAGAGGGGCTGAAACAGTGGGTTTGAAACAGAGGGCGAGAAACAGAGGGCGAGAAACAGAGGGGCTGAAACAGAGGGGCTGAAACAGAGGGGCTGATACAGAGGGGCTGAAACAGAGGGGCTGAAACAGAGGGCTAGAAATAGAGGGGCTGAAACAGAGTGGCTGAAACAGAGGGCGAGAAACAGAGGGGTTGAAACAGAGGGGCTGAAACAGAGGGGCTGAAACAGAGGGCGAGAAACAGAGGGGCTGAAACAGAGGGCGAGAAACAGAGGGGCTGAAACAGAGGGCGAGAAACAGAGGGCGAGAAACAGAGGAGCTGAAACAGAGGGCGAGAAACAGAGAGCGAGAAACAGAGGGCGAGAAACAGTGGGGCTGAAACAGAGGGGCTGAAACAGAGGTGCTGAAACAGAGGGGCTGAAACAGAGGGCGAGAAACAGAATGGCTGAAACAGAGGGGCAGAAACAGAGGGCGAGAAACAGAGGGGCTGAAACAGAGGGGCTGAAACAGAGGGGCTGAAACAGAGGGGCTGAAAGAGACGGGCTGAAACAGAGGGGCTGAAACAGAGGTCGAGAAACAGAGGGCGAGAAACAGAGGGGCTGAAACAGAGGGGCTGAAAGAGAGCGGCTGAAACAGAGGGGCTGAAACAGAGGGCTAGAAACAGAGGGCGAGAAACAGAGGGGCTGAAACAGAGGGGCTGATACAGAGGGGCTGAAACAGAGTGGCTGAAACAGAGGGCGTGAAATAGAGGGGCTGAAACAGAGGGCGAGAAACAGACGGGCTGAAACAGAGGGGCTGAACCAGAGGGGCTGAAACTGAGGGGCTGAAACACAGGGCGAGAAACAGAGGGCGAGAAACAGAGAGCGAGAAACAGAGGGCTAGAAACAGAGGGCGAGAAACAGAGGGGCTGAAACAGAGGGGCTGAAACAGAGGGGCTGAAACAGAGGGGCTGAAACAGAGGGTTTGAAACAGAGGGCGAGAAACAGAGGGCGAGAAACAGAGGGGCTGAAACAGAGGGGCTGATACAGAGGGGCTGAAACAGAGGGGCTGAAACAGAGGGCGAGAAATAGAGGGGCTGAAACAGAGTGGCTGAAACAGAGGGCGAGAAACAGAGGGGTTGAAACAGAGGGGCTGAAACAGAGGGGCTGAAACAGAGGGCGAGAAACAGAGGGGCTGAAACAGAGGGCGAGAAACAGAGGGGCTGAAACAGAGGGCGAGAAACATGGGGCGAGAAACAGAGGAGCTGAAACAGAGGGGCTGAAACAGAGGGGCCGAAACAGAGGGGCTGAAACAGAGGCGAGAAACAGAGGGGCTGAAACAGAGGGGCTGATACAGAGGGGCTGAAACAGAGGGCGAGAAACAGTGGGCGAGAAACAGAGGGGGAGAAACAGAGGGGCTGAAACAGTGGGGCTGAAACAGAGGGCGAGGAACAGAGGGCGAGAAACAGAGGGCGAGAAACAGAGGGCGAGAAACAGAGAGCGAGAAACAGAGGGGCTGAAACAGAGGGGCTGAAACAGAGGGGCTGAAACAGAGGGGCTGAAACAGAGGGCGAGAAACAGAGAGGCTGAAACAGAGGGGCTGAAACAGAGGGGCTGAAACAGAGGGGCTGAAACAGAGGGCGAGAAACAGAGGGCGAGAAACAGAGGGGCTGATACAGAGGAGCTGAAACAGAGGGGCTGAAACAGAGGGCGAGAAACAGAGGGGCTGAAACAGAGGGGCTGAAACAGAGGGGCTGAAACAGAGGGGCTGAAACAGAGGGCGAGAAACAGAGGGGCTGAAACAGAGGGGCTGAAACAGAGGGGCTGAAACAGAGGGCGAGAAACAGTGGGCGAGAAACAGAGGGCGAGAAACAGAGGGGCTGAAACAGAGGGGCTGAAACAGAGGGGCTGAAACAGAGGGCGAGAAACAGAGGGCGAGAAACAGAGGGCGAGATACAGAGGGCGAGAAACAGGGGGGCTGAAACAGAGGGCGAGAAACAGAGGGGCTGAAACAGAGGGGCTGAAACAGAGGGCGAGAAACAGAGGGGCTGAAACAGAGGGGCTGAAACAGAGGGGCTGAAACTGAGGGGCTGAAACAGAGGGCGAGAAAAAGAGGGGCTGAAACAGAGTGTCTGAAACAGAGGGGCTGAAACAGAGGGGCTGAAACAGAGGGCGAGAAACAGTGGGCGAGAAACAGAGGGCGAGAGACAGAGGGGCTGAAACAGAGGGGCTGAAACAGAGGGGCTGAAACAGAGGGCGAGAAACCGAGGGCGAGAAACAGAGGGCGAGAAACAGAGGGCGAGAAACAGAGGGGCTGAAATAGAGGGGCTGAAAGAGACGGGCTGAAACAGAGGGGCTGAAACAGAGGGCGAGAAACAGAGGGCGAGAAACAGAGGGGCTGAAACAGAGGGGCTGATACAGAGGGGCTGAAAGAGAGGGGCTGAAACAGAGGGCGAGAAACAGAGGGGCTGAAACAGAGGGCGAGAAACAGAGGGGCTAAAAACAGAGGGGCTGAAACAGAGGGGCTGAAACAGAGGGGTTGAAACAGAGTGCCAGAAACAGAGGGCGAGAAACAGAGAGCGAGAAACAGAGGGCGAGAAACAGTGGGGCTGAAACAGAGGGGCTGAAACAGAGGGGCTGAAACAGAGGGGCTGAAACAGAGGGCGAGAAACAGACTGGCTGATACAGAGGGGCAGAAACAGAGGGCGAGAAACAGAGGGGCTGAAACAGAGGGGCTGAAACAGAGGGGCTGAAACAGAGGGGCTGAAAGAGACGGGCTGAAACAGAGGGGCTGAAACAGAGGTCGAGAAACAGAGGGCGAGAAACAGAGGGGCTGAAACAGAGGGGATGAAAGAGAGGGGCTGAAACAGAGGGGCTGAAACAGAGGGCTAGAAACAGAGGGCGAGAAACAGAGGGGCTGAAACAGAGGGGCTGATACAGAGGGGCTGAAACAGAGGGGCTGAAACAGAGGGCGTGAAACAGAGGGGCTGAAACAGAGGGCGAGATACAGAGGGGCTGAAACAGAGGGGCTGAACCAGAGGGGCTGAAACAGAGGGGCTGAAACACAGGGCGAGAAACAGAGGGCGAGAAACAGAGAGCGAGAAACAGAGGGCTAGAAACAGAGGGCGAGAAACAGAGGGGCTGAAACAGAGGGGCTGAAACAGAGGGGCTGAAACAGAGGGGCTGAAACAGTGGGTTTGAAACAGAGGGCGAGAAACAGAGGGCGAGAAACAGAGGGGCTGAAACAGAGGGGCTGAAACAGAGGGGCTGATACAGAGGGGCTGAAACAGAGGGGCTGAAACAGAGGGCTAGAAATAGAGGGGCTGAAACAGAGTGGCTGAAACAGAGGGCGAGAAACAGAGGGGTTGAAACAGAGGGGCTGAAACAGAGGGGCTGAAACAGAGGGCGAGAAACAGAGGGGCTGAAACAGAGGGCGAGAAACAGAGGGGCTGAAACAGAGGGCGAGAAACAGAGGGCGAGAAACAGAGGAGCTGAAACAGAGGGCGAGAAACAGAGAGCGAGAAACAGAGGGCGAGAAACAGTGGGGCTGAAACAGAGGGGCTGAAACAGAGGTGCTGAAACAGAGGGGCTGAAACAGAGGGCGAGAAACAGAATGGCTGAAACAGAGGGGCAGAAACAGAGGGCGAGAAACAGAGGGGCTGAAACAGAGGGGCTGAAACAGAGGGGCTGAAACAGAGGGGCTGAAAGAGACGGGCTGAAACAGAGGGGCTGAAACAGAGGTCGAGAAACAGAGGGCGAGAAACAGAGGGGCTGAAACAGAGGGGCTGAAAGAGAGCGGCTGAAACAGAGGGGCTGAAACAGAGGGCTAGAAACAGAGGGCGAGAAACAGAGGGGCTGAAACAGAGGGGCTGATACAGAGGGGCTGAAACAGAGTGGCTGAAACAGAGGGCGTGAAATAGAGGGGCTGAAACAGAGGGCGAGAAACAGACGGGCTGAAACAGAGGGGCTGAACCAGAGGGGCTGAAACTGAGGGGCTGAAACACAGGGCGAGAAACAGAGGGCGAGAAACAGAGAGCGAGAAACAGAGGGCTAGAAACAGAGGGCGAGAAACAGAGGGGCTGAAACAGAGGGGCTGAAACAGAGGGGCTGAAACAGAGGGGCTGAAACAGAGGGTTTGAAACAGAGGGCGAGAAACAGAGGGCGAGAAACAGAGGGGCTGAAACAGAGGGGCTGATACAGAGGGGCTGAAACAGAGGGGCTGAAACAGAGGGCGAGAAATAGAGGGGCTGAAACAGAGTGGCTGAAACAGAGGGCGAGAAACAGAGGGGTTGAAACAGAGGGGCTGAAACAGAGGGGCTGAAACAGAGGGCGAGAAACAGAGGGGCTGAAACAGAGGGCGAGAAACAGAGGGGCTGAAACAGAGGGCGAGAAACATGGGGCGAGAAACAGAGGAGCTGAAACAGAGGGGCTGAAACAGAGGGGCCGAAACAGAGGGGCTGAAACAGAGGCGAGAAACAGAGGGGCTGAAACAGAGGGGCTGATACAGAGGGGCTGAAACAGAGGGCGAGAAACAGTGGGCGAGAAACAGAGGGGGAGAAACAGAGGGGCTGAAACAGTGGGGCTGAAACAGAGGGCGAGGAACAGAGGGCGAGAAACAGAGGGCGAGAAACAGAGGGCGAGAAACAGAGAGCGAGAAACAGAGGGGCTGAAACAGAGGGGCTGAAACAGAGGGGCTGAAACAGAGGGGCTGAAACAGAGGGCGAGAAACAGAGAGGCTGAAACAGAGGGGCTGAAACAGAGGGGCTGAAACAGAGGGGCTGAAACAGAGGGCGAGAAACAGAGGGCGAGAAACAGAGGGGCTGATACAGAGGAGCTGAAACAGAGGGGCTGAAACAGAGGGCGAGAAACAGAGGGGCTGAAACAGAGGGGCTGAAACAGAGGGGCTGAAACAGAGGGGCTGAAACAGAGGGCGAGAAACAGAGGGGCTGAAACAGAGGGGCTGAAACAGAGGGGCTGAAACAGAGGGCGAGAAACAGTGGGCGAGAAACAGAGGGCGAGAAACAGAGGGGCTGAAACAGAGGGGCTGAAACAGAGGGGCTGAAACAGAGGGCGAGAAACAGAGGGCGAGAAACAGAGGGCGAGATACAGAGGGCGAGAAACAGGGGGGCTGAAACAGAGGGCGAGAAACAGAGGGGCTGAAACAGAGGGGCTGAAACAGAGGGCGAGAAACAGAGGGCGAGAAACAGAGGGGTTGAAACAGAGTGGCTGATACAGAGGGGCTGAAACAGAGGGGCTGAAACAGAGGGCGAGAAACAGAGGGGCTGAAACAGAGGGCGAGAAACAGAGGGGCTAAAAACAGAGGGGCTGAAACAGAGGGGCTGAAACAGAGGGGCTGAAACAGAGGCGAGAAACAGAGGGCGAGAAACAGAGGGCTAGAAACAGAGAGCGAGAAACAGAGGGCGAGAAACAGAGGGGCTGAAACAGAGGGGCTGAAACAGAGGGGGTGAAACAGAGGGGCTGAAACAGAGGTCGAGAAACAGAGGGCGAGAAACAGAGGGGCTGAAACAGAGGGGCTGAAACAGAGGGGCTGAAACATTGGGCGAGAAACAGAGGGGCTGAAACAGAGAGGCTGAAACAGAGGGGCTGAAACAGAGGGGCTGAAACAGAGGGCGAGAAACAGAGGGGCTGAAACAGAGGGGCTGAAACAGAGGGGCTGAAACTGAGGGCTAGAAACAGTGGGCGAGAAACAGAAGGCGAGAAACAGAGGGGCTGAAACAGAGGGGCTGAAACAGAGGGGCTGATACAGAGGAGCTGAAACAGAGGGGCTGAAACAGAGGGCGAGAAACAGAGGGGCTGAAACAGAGGGGCTGAAACAGAGGGGCTGAAACAGAGGGGCTGAAACAGAGGGCGAGAAACAGAGGGGCTGAAACAGAGGGGCTGAAACAGAGGGGCTGAAACAGAGGGCGAGAAACAGTGGGCGAGAAACAGAGGGCGAGAAACAGAGGGGCTGAAACAGAGGGGCTGAAACAGAGGGGCTGAAACAGAGGGCGAGAAACAGAGGGCGAGAAACAGAGGGCGAGATACAGAGGGCGAGAAACAGGGGGGCTGAAACAGAGGGCGAGAAACAGAGGGGCTGAAACAGAGGGGCTGAAACAGAGGGCGAGAAACAGAGGGCGAGAAACAGAGGGGTTGAAACAGAGGGGCTGATACAGAGGGGCTGAAACAGAGGGGCTGAAACAGAGGGCGAGAAACAGAGGGGCTGAAACAGAGGGCGAGAAACAGAGGGGCTAAAAACAGAGGGGCTGAAACAGAGGGGCTGAAACAGAGGGGCTGAAACAGAGGGGAGAAACAGAGGGCGAGAAACAGAGGGCTAGAAACAGAGAGCGAGAAACAGAGGGCGAGAAACAGAGGGGCTGAAACAGAGGGGCTGAAACAGAGGGGGTGAAAGAGAGGGGCTGAAACAGAGGTCGAGAAACAGAGGGCGAGAAACAGAGGGGCTGAAACAGAGGGGCTGAAACAGAGGGGCTGAAACATTGGGCGAGAAACAGAGGGGCTGAAACAGAGAGGCTGAAACAGAGGGGCTGAAACAGAGGGGCTGAAACAGAGGGCGAGAAACAGAGGGGCTGAAACAGAGGGGCTGAAACAGAGGGGCTGAAACTGAGGGCTAGAAACAGTGGGCGAGAAACAGAAGGCGAGAAACAGAGGGGCTGAAACAGAGGGGCTGAAACAGAGGGGCTGAAACAGAGGGCGAGAAACAGAGGGCGAGAAACAGAGGGCGAGAAACAGAGGGCGAGAAACAGGGGGGCTGAAACAGAGGGCGAGAAACAGAGGGGCTGAAACAGAGGGGCTGAAACAGAGGGCGAGAAACAGAGGGCGAGAAACAGAGGGGTTGAAACAGAGGGGCTGATACAGAGGGGCTGAAACAGAGGGGCTGAAACAGAGGGCGAGAAACAGAGGGGCTGAAACAGAGTGGCTGAAACAGAGGGCGAGAAACAGAGGGGTTGAAACAGAGGGGCTGAAACAGAGGGGCTGAAACAGAGGGCGAGAAACAGAGGGGCTGAAACAGAGGGCGAGAAACAGAGGGGCTGAAACAGAGGGCGAGAAACATGGGGCGAGAAACAGAGGAGCTGAAACAGAGGGGCTGAAACAGAGGGGCCGAAACAGAGGGGCTGAAACAGAGGCGAGAAACAGAGGGGCTGAAACAGAGTGGCTGATACAGAGGGGCTGAAACAGAGGGCGAGAAACAGTGGGCGAGAAACAGAGGGCGAGAAACAGAGGGGCTGAAACAGTGTGGCTGAAACAGAGGGCGAGGAACAGAGGGCGAGAAACAGAGGGGCTGAAACAGAGGGCGAGAAACAGAGGGGCTAAAAACAGAGGGGCTGAAACTGAGGGGCTGAAACAGAGGGGCTGAAACAGAGGCGAGAAACAGAGGGCGAGAAACAGAGGGCGAGAAACAGAGAGCGAGAAACAGAGGGCGAGAAACAGAGGGGCTGAAACAGAGGGGCTGAAACAGAGGGGGTGAAACAGAGGGGCTGAAACAGAGGTCGAGAAACAGAGGGCGAGAAACAGAGGGGCTGAAACAGAGGGGCTGAAACAGAGGGGCTGAAACATTGGGCGAGAAACAGAGGGGCTGAAACAGAGAGGCTGAAACAGAGGGGCTGAAACAGAGGGGCTGAAACAGAGGGCGAGAAACAGAGGGGCTGAAACAGAGGGGCTGAAACAGAGGGGCTGAAACTGAGGGCTAGAAACAGTGGGCGAGAAACAGAGGGCGAGAAACAGAGGGGCTGAAACAGAGGGGCTGAAACAGAGGGGCTGAAACAGAGGGCGAGAAACAGAGGGCGAGAAACAGAGGGCGAGAAACAGAGGGCGAGAAACAGAGGGGCTGAAACAGAGGGGCTGAAAGAGACGGCCTGAAACAGAGGGACTGAAACAGAGGGCGAGAAACAGAGGGCGAGAAACAGAGGGGTTGAAACAGAGGGGCTGATACAGAGGGGCTGAAACCGAGGGGCTGAAACAGAGGGCGAGAAACAGAGGGGCTGAAACAGAGGGCGAGAAACAGAGGGGCTTAAAACAGAGGGGCTGAAACAGAGGGGCTGAAACTGAGGGGCTGAAACAGAGGCGAGAAACAGAGGGCGAGAAACAGAGAGCGAGAAACAGGGCGAGAAACAGAGGGCTGAAACAGAGGGGCTGAAACAGAGGGGCTGAAACAGAGGGGCTGAAACAGAGGGCGAGAAACAGAGGGCGAGAAACAGAGGGGGTGAAACAGAGGGGCTGATACTTAGGGGCTGAAACAGAGGGGCTGAAACAGAGTGCGAGAAACAGAGGGCGAGAAACAGAGGGGCTGAAACAGAGGGTCTGAAACAGAGGGGCTGAAACAGAGGGCGAGAAACAGAGGGGCTGAAACAGAGGGGCTGAAACAGAGGGGCTGAAACAGAGGGGCTGAAACAGAGGGCGAGAAACAGAGGGGCTGAAACAGAGGGGCTGAAACAGATGGGGCTGAAACAGAGGGGCTGAAACATAGGCGAGAAACAGTGGGCGAGAAACAGAGAGCGAGAAACAGAGGGCGATTAACAGAGGGCGAGAAACAGAGGGGCTGAAACAGAGGGGCTGAAACAGAGGGGCTGAAACTGAGGGGCTGAAACAGAGGGCGAGAGACAGAGGGCGAGAAACAGAGGGGCTGAAACAGAGGGGCTGAAACAGAGGTCGAGAAACAGAGGGCGAGAAACAGAGGGGCTGAAACAGAGGGGCTGAAAGAGAGGGGCTGAAACAGAGGGGCTGAAACAGAGGGCTAGAAACAGAGGGCGAGAAACAGAGGGGCTGAAACAGAGGGGCTGATACAGAGGGGCTGAAACAGAGGGGCTGAAACAGAGGGCGTGAAACAGAGGGGCTGAAACAGAGGGCGAGAAACAGAGGGGCTGAAACAGAGGGGCTGAACCAGAGGGGCTGAAACAGAGGGGCTGAAACACAGGGCGAGAAACAGAGGGCGAGAAACAGAGAGCGAGAAACAGAGGGCTAGAAACAGAGGGCGAGAAACAGAGGGGCTGAAACAGAGGGGCTGAAACAGAGGGGCTGAAACAGAGGGGCTGAAACAGAGGGTTTGAAACAGAGGGCGAGAAACAGAGGGCGAGAAACAGAGGGGCTGAAACAGAGGGGCTGATACAGAGGGGCTGAAACAGAGGGGCTGAAACAGAGGGCGAGAAATAGAGGGGCTGAAACAGAGTGGCTGAAACAGAGGGCGAGAAACAGAATGGTTGAAACAGAGGGGCTGAAACAGAGGGGCTGAAACAGAGGGCGAGAAACAGAGGGGCTGAAACAGAGGGCGAGAAACAGAGGGGCTGAAACAGAGGGCGAGAAACAGAGGGCGAGAAATAGAGGAGCTGAAACAGAGGGGCTGAAACAGAGGGGCCGAAACAGAGATGCTGAAACAGAGGCGAGAAACAGAGGGGTTGAAACAGAGGGGATGATACAGAGGGGCTGAAACAGAGGGCGAGAAACAGTGGGCGAGAAACAGAGGGCGAGAAACAGAGGGGCTGAAACAGTGGGGCTGAAACAGAGGGCGAGAAACAGAGGGCGAGAAACAGAGGGCGAGAAACAGAGGGCGAGAAACAGAGAGCGAGAAACAGAGGGGCTGAAACAGAGGGGCTGAAACAGAGGGGCTGAAACAGAGGGGCTGAAACAGAGGGCGAGAAACAGAGAGGCTGAAACAGAGGGGCTGAAACAGAGGGGCTGAAACAGTGGGGCTGAAACAGAGGGCGAGAAACAGAGGGCGAGAAACAGAGGGGCTGATACAGAGGAGCTGAAACAGAGGGGCTGAAACAGAGGGCGAGAAACAGAGGGGCTGAAACAGAGGGGCTGAAACAGAGGGGCTGAAACAGAGGGGCTGAAACAGAGGGCGAGAAACAGAGGGGCTGAAACAGAGGGGCTGAAACAGAGGGGCTGAAACAGAGGGGCTGAAACAGAGGGCGAGAAACAGTGGGCGAGAAACAGAGGGCGAGAAACAGAGGGGCTGAAACAGAGGGGCTGAAACAGAGGGGCTGAAACAGAGGGCGAGAAACAGAGGGGGAGAAACAGAGGGCGAGAAACAGAGGGCGAGAAACAGGGGGGCTGAAACAGAGGGCGAGAAACAGAGGGGCTGAATCAGAGGGGCTGAAACAGAGGGCGAGAAACAGAGGGCGAGAAACAGAGGGGTTGAAACAGAGGGGCTGATACAGAGGGGCTGAAACAGAGGGGCTGAAACAGAGGGCGAGAAACAGAGGGGCTGAAACAGAGGTCGAGAAACAGAGGGGCTAAAAACAGAGGGGCTGAAACAGAGGGGCTGAAACAGAGGGGCTGAAACAGAGGCGAGAAACAGAGGGCGAGAAACAGAGGGCGAAAAACAGAGAGCGAGAAACAGAGGGCGAGAATCAGAGGGGCTGAAACAGAGGGGCTGAAACAGAGGTGCTGAAACAGAGGGGCTGAAACAGAGGGCGAGAAACAGAGGTCGAGAAACAGAGGGGCTGAAACAGAGGGGCTGAAACAGAGGGGCTGAAACAGAGGGCGAGAAACAGAGGGGCTGAAACAGAGAGGCTGAAACAGGGGGGCTGAAACAGAGGGGCTGAAACAGAGGGCGAGAAACAGAGGGCTGAAACAGAGGGGCTGAAACAGAGGAGCTGAAACAGAGTGGCTGAAACTGAGGGCGAGATACAGTGGGCGAGAAACAGAGGGCGAGAAACAGAGGGGCTGAAACAGAGGGGCTGAAACAGAGGGCCTGAAACAGAGGGCGAGAAACAGAGGGCGAGAAACAGAGGGCGAGAAACAGAGGGCGAGAAACAGAGGGGCTGAAACAGAGGGGCTGAAAGAGACGGCCTGAAACAGAGGGACTGAAACAGAGGGCGAGAAACAGAGGGAGAGAAACAGAGGGGTTGAAACAGAGGGGCTGATACAGAGGGGCTGAAACCGAGGGGCTGAAACAGAGGGCGAGAAACAGAGGGGCTGAAACAGAGGGCGAGAAACAGAGGGGCTAAAAACAGAGGGGCTGAAACAGAGGGGCTGAAACTGAGGGGCTGAAACAGAGGCGAGAAACAGAGGGCGAGAAACAGAGAGCGAGAAACAGGGCGAGAAACAGAGGGATGAAACAGAGGGGCTGAAACAGAGGGGCTGAAACAGAGGGGCTGAAACAGAGGGCGAGAAACAGAGGGCGAGAAACAGAGGGGCTGAAACAGAGGTGCTGATACAGAGGGGCTGAAACAGAGGGGCTGAAACAGAGGGCGAGAAACAGAGGGCGAGAAACAGAGGGGCTGAAACAGAGGGTCTGAAACAGAGGGGCTGAAACAGAGGGCGAGAAACAGAGGGGCTGAAACAGAGGGGCTGAAACAGAGGGGCTGAAACAGAGGGGCTGAAACAGAGGGCGAGAAACAGAGGGGCTGAAACAGAGGGGCTGAAACAGAGGGGCTGAAACAGAGGGGCTGAAACATAGGCGAGAAACAGAGGGCGAGAAACAGAGAGCGAGAAACAGAGGGCGAGAAACAGAGGGCGAGAAACAGAGGGGCTGAAACAGAGGGGCTGAAACAGAGGGGCTGAAACTGAGGGGCTGAAACAGAGGGCGAGAAACAGAGGGCGAGAAACAGAGGGGCTGAAACAGAGGGGCTGAAACAGAGGGGCAGAAACAGAGGGCGAGAAACAGAGGGGCTGAAACAGAGGGGCTGAAACAGAGGGGCTGAAACAGAGGGGCTAAAACAGAGGGCGAGAAACAGAGGGGCTGAAACAGAGGGGCTGAAACAGAGGGGATGAAACTGAGGGCGAGAAACAGTGGGCGAGAAACAGAGGGCGAGAAACAGAGGGGCTGAAACAGAGGGGCTGAAACAGAGGGGCTGAAACAGAGGGCGAGAAACAGAGGGCGAGAAGCAGAGGGCGAGAAACAGAGGGCGAGAAACAGAGGGGCTGAAACAGAGGGGCTGAAAGAGACGGGCTGAAACAGAGGGGCTGAAACAGAGGGCGAGAAACAGAGGGCGAGAAACAGAGGGGTTGAAACAGAGGGGCTGATACAGAGGGGCTGAAACCGAGGGGCTGAAACAGAGGGGCTGAAACAGAGGGCGAGAAACAGAGGGGCTAAAAACAGAGGGGCTGAAACAGAGGGGCTGAAACTGAGGGGCTGAAACAGAGGCGAGAAACAGAGGGCGAGAAACAGAGAGCGAGAAACAGGGCGAGAAACAGAGGGCTGAAACAGAGGGGCTGAAACAGAGGGGCTGAAACAGAGGGGCTGAAACAGAGGGCGAGAAACAGAGGGCGAGAAACAGAGGGGCTGAAACAGAGGGGCTGATACAGAGGGGCTGAAAGGGAGGGGCTGAAACAGAGGGCAAGAAACAGAGGGGCTGAAACAGAGGGGCTGAAACAGAGGGCGAGAAACAGAGGGGCTGAAACAGAGGGGCTGAAACAGAGGGGCTGAAACAGAGGGCGAGAAACAGAGGGGCTGAAACAGAGGGCGAGAAACAGAGGGGCTGAAACAGTGGGCGAGAAACAGAGGGCGAGAAACAGAGGAGCTGAAACAGAGGGGCTGAAACAGAGCGGCTGAAACAGAGGGCCTGAAACAGAGGGGCTGAAACAGAGGGTGGGAAACACAGTGGCTGAAACAGAGGGGCTGAAACAGAGGGGCTGAAACAGAGAGCGAGAAACAGAGAGCGAGAAACAGAGGGCGAGAAACAGAGGGCGAGAAACAGAGGGGCTGAAACAGAGGGCGAGAAACAGAGGGCGAGAAACAGAGGGAGAGAAACAGATGGCGAGAAACAGAGGGGGAGAAACAGAGGGGCTGAAACAGAGGGGCTGAAACAGAGGGGCTGTAACAGAGGGGCTGAAACAGAGGGGCTGAAACAGAGGGGCTGAAACAGAGGGCGAGAAACAGAGGGGCTGAAACAGAGGGGTTGAAACAGAGGAGCTGAAACAGAGGGCGAGAAACAGAGGCGCTGAAACAGAGGGCGAGAAACAGAGGGCGAGAAACAGAGGGGCTGAAACAGAGGGGCTGAAACAGAGGGGCTGAAACAGAGGGTTTGAAACAGAGGGCGAGAAACAGAGGGGCTGAAACAGAGGGGCTGAAACAGAGGGCGAGAAACAGAGGGGCTTAAACAGAGGGGCTGAAACAGAGGGGCTGAAACAGAGGGCGAGAAACAGAGGGGCTGAAACAGAGGGGCTGAAACAGAGGGGCTGTAACAGAGGGGCTGAAACAGAGGGCGAGAAACAGAGGGCGAGAAACAGAGGGCGAGAAACAGGGGGGCTGAAACAGAGGGCGAGAAACAGAGGGGCTGAAACAGAGGGGCTGAAACAGAGGGCGAGAAACAGAGGGCGAGAAACAGAGGGGTTGAAACAGAGGGGCTGATACAGAGGGGCTGAAACAGAGGGGCTGAAACAGAGGGCGAGAAACAGAGGGGCTGAAACTGAGGGCGAGAAACAGAGGGGCTAAAAACAGAGGGGCTGAAACAGAGGGGCTGAAACAGAGGGGCTGAAACAGAGGCGAGAAACAGAGGGCGAGAAACAGAGGGCGAGAAACAGAGAGCGAGAAACAGAGGGCGAGAAACAGAGGGGCTGAAACAGAGGCGCTGAAACAGAGGGGGTGAAACAGAGGGGCTGAAACAGAGGTCGAGAAACAGAGGGCGAGAAACAGAGGGGCTGAAACAGAGGGGCTGAAACAGAGGGGCTGAAACAGAGGGCGAGAAACAGAGGGGCTGAAACAGAGAGGCTGAAACAGAGGGGCTGAAACAGAGGGGCTGAAACAGAGGGCGAGAAACAGAGGGGCTGAAACAGAGGGGCTGAAACAGAGGGGCTGAAACTGAGGGCTAGAAACAGTGGGCGAGAAACAGAGGGCGAGAAACAGAGGGGCTGAAACAGAGGGGCTGAAACAGAGGGGCTGAAACAGAGGGCGAGAAACAGAGGGCGAGAAACAGAGGGCGAGAAACAGAGGGCGAGAAACAGAGGGGCTGAAACAGAGGGGCTGAAAGAGACGGCCTGAAACAGAGGGACTGAAACAGAGGGCGAGAAACAGAGGGCGAGAAACAGAGGGGTTGAAACAGAGGGGCTGATACTGAGGGGCTGAAACCGAGGGGCTGAAACAGAGGGCGAGAAACAGAGGGGCTGAAACAGAGGGCGAGAAACAGAGGGGCTAAAAACAGAGGGGCTGAAACAGAGGGGCTGAAACTGAGGGGCTGAAACAGAGGCGAGAAACAGAGGGCGAGAAACAGAGAGCGAGAAACAGGGCGAGAAACAGAGGGCTGAAACAGAGGGGCTGAAACAGAGGGGCTGAAACAGAGGGGCTGAAACAGAGGGCGAGAAACAGAGGGCGAGAAACAGAGGGGCTGAAACAGAGGGGCTGATACAGAGGGGCTGAAACAGAGGGGCTGAAACAGAGGGCGAGAAACAGAGGGCGAGAAACAGAGGGGCTGAAACAGAGGGTCTGAAACAGAGGGGCTGAAACAGAGGGCGAGAAACAGAGGGGCTGAAACAGAGGGGCTGAAACAGAGGGGCTGAAACAGAGGGGCTGAAACAGAGGGCGAGAAACAGAGGGGCTGAAACAGAGGGGCTGAAACAGAGGGGCTGAAACAGAGGGGCTGAAACATAGGCGAGAAACAGAGGGCGAGAAACAGAGAGCGAGAAACAGAGGGCGATTAACAGAGGGCGAGAAACAGAGGGGCTGAAACAGAGGGGCTGAAACAGAGGGGCTGAAACTGAGGGGCTGAAACAGAGGGCGTGAAACAGAGGGGCTGAAACAGAGGGCGAGAAACAGAGGGGCTGAAACAGAGGGGCTGAACCAGAGGGGCTGAAACAGAGGGGCTGAAACACAGGGCGAGAAACAGAGGGCAAGAAACAGAGAGCGAGAAACAGAGGGCTAGAAACAGAGGGCGAGAAACAGAGGGGCTGAAACAGAGGGGCTGAAACAGAGGGGCTGAAACAGAGGGGCTGAAACAGAGGGTTTGAAACAGAGGGCGAGAAACAGAGGGCGAGAAACAGAGGGGCTGAAACAGAGGGGCTGATACAGAGGGGCTGAAACAGAGGGGCTGAAACAGAGGGCGAGAAATAGAGGGGCTGAAACAGAGTGGCTGAAACAGAGGGCGAGAAACAGAATGGTTGAAACAGAGGGGCTGAAACAGAGGGGCTGAAACAGAGGGCGAGAAACAGAGGGGCTGAAACAGAGGGCGAGAAACAGAGGGGCTGAAACAGAGGGCGAGAAACAGAGGGCGAGAAATAGAGGAGCTGAAACAGAGGGGCTGAAACAGAGGGGCCGAAACAGAGATGCTGAAACAGAGGCGAGAAACAGAGGGGTTGAAACAGAGGGGATGATACAGAGGGGCTGAAACAGAGGGCGAGAAACAGTGGGCGAGAAACAGAGGGCGAGAAACAGAGGGGCTGAAACAGTGGGGCTGAAACAGAGGGCGAGAAACAGAGGGCGAGAAACAGAGGGCGAGAAACAGAGGGCGAGAAACAGAGAGCGAGAAACAGAGGGGCTGAAACAGAGGGGCTGAAACAGAGGGGCTGAAACAGAGGGGCTGAAACAGAGGGCGAGAAACAGAGAGGCTGAAACAGAGGGGCTGAAACAGAGGGGCTGAAACAGTGGGGCTGAAACAGAGGGCGAGAAACAGAGGGCGAGAAACAGAGGGGCTGATACAGAGGAGCTGAAACAGAGGGGCTGAAACAGAGGGCGAGAAACAGAGGGGCTGAAACAGAGGGGCTGAAACAGAGGGGCTGAAACAGAGGGGCTGAAACAGAGGGCGAGAAACAGAGGGGCTGAAACAGAGGGGCTGAAACAGAGGGGCTGAAACAGAGGGGCTGAAACAGAGGGCGAGAAACAGTGGGCGAGAAACAGAGGGCGAGAAACAGAGGGGCTGAAACAGAGGGGCTGAAACAGAGGGGCTGAAACAGAGGGCGAGAAACAGAGGGGGAGAAACAGAGGGCGAGAAACAGAGGGCGAGAAACAGGGGGGCTGAAACAGAGGGCGAGAAACAGAGGGGCTGAATCAGAGGGGCTGAAACAGAGGGCGAGAAACAGAGGGCGAGAAACAGAGGGGTTGAAACAGAGGGGCTGATACAGAGGGGCTGAAACAGAGGGCGAGAAACAGAGGGGCTGAAACAGAGGTCGAGAAACAGAGGGGCTAAAAACAGAGGGGCTGAAACAGAGGGGCTGAAACAGAGGGGCTGAAACAGAGGCGAGAAACAGAGGGCGAGAAACAGAGGGCGAGAAACAGAGAGCGAGAAACAGAGGGCGAGAATCAGAGGGGCTGAAACAGAGGGGCTGAAACAGAGGTGCTGAAACAGAGGGGCTGAAACAGAGGGCGAGAAACAGAGGGCGAGAAACAGAGGGGCTGAAACAGAGGGGCTGAAACAGAGGGGCTGAAACAGAGGGCGAGAAACAGAGGGGCTGAAACAGAGAGGCTGAAACAGGGGGGCTGAAACAGAGGGGCTGAAACAGAGGGCGAGAAACAGAGGGCTGAAACAGAGGGGCTGAAACAGAGGGGCTGAAACAGAGTGGCTGAAACTGAGGGCGAGATACAGTGGGCGAGAAACAGAGGGCGAGAAACAGAGGGGCTGAAACAGAGGGGCTGAAACAGAGGGCCTGAAACAGAGGGCGAGAAACAGAGGGCGAGAAACAGAGGGCGAGAAACAGAGGGCGAGAAACAGAAGGGCTGAAACAGAGGGGCTGAAAGAGACGGCCTGAAACAGAGGGACTGAAACAGAGGGCGAGAAACAGAGGGAGAGAAACAGAGGGGTTGAAACAGAGGGGCTGATACAGAGGGGCTGAAACCGAGGGGCTGAAACAGAGGGCGAGAAACAGAGGGGCTGAAACAGAGGGCGAGAAACAGAGGGGCTAAAAACAGAGGGGCTGAAACAGAGGGGCTGAAACTGAGGGGCTGAAACAGAGGCGAGAAACAGAGGGCGAGAAACAGAGAGCGAGAAACAGGGCGAGAAACAGAGGGCTGAAACAGAGGGGCTGAAACAGAGGGGCTGAAACAGAGGGGCTGAAACAGAGGGCGAGAAACAGAGGGCGAGAAACAGAGGGGCTGAAACAGAGGTGCTGATACAGAGGGGCTGAAACAGAGGGGCTGAAACAGAGGGCGAGAAACAGAGGGCGAGAAACAGAGGGGCTGAAACAGAGGGTCTGAAACAGAGGGGCTGAAACAGAGGGCGAGAAACAGAGGGGCTGAAACAGAGGGGCTGAAACAGAGGGGCTGAAACAGAGGGGCTGAAACAGAGGGCGAGAAACAGAGGGGCTGAAACAGAGGGGCTGAAACAGAGGGGCTGAAACAGAGGGGCTGAAACATAGGCGAGAAACAGAGGGCGAGAAACAGAGAGCGAGAAACAGAGGGCGAGAAACAGAGGGCGAGAAACAGAGGGGCTGAAACAGAGGGGCTGAAACAGAGGGGCTGAAACTGAGGGGCTGAAACAGAGGGCGAGAAACAGAGGGCGAGAAACAGAGGGGCTGAAACAGAGGGGCTGAAACAGAGGGGCAGAAACAGAGGGCGAGAAACAGAGGGGCTGAAACAGAGGGGCTGAAACAGAGGGGCTGAAACAGAGGGGCTAAAACAGAGGGCGAGAAACAGAGGGGCTGAAACAGAGGGGCTGAAACAGAGGGGATGAAACTGAGGGCGAGAAACAGTGGGCGAGAAACAGAGGGCGAGAAACAGAGGGGCTGAAACAGAGGGGCTGAAACAGAGGGGCTGAAACAGAGGGCGAGAAACAGAGGGCGAGAAGCAGAGGGCGAGAAACAGAGGGCGAGAAACAGAGGGGCTGAAACAGAGGGGCTGAAAGAGACGGGCTGAAACAGAGGGGCTGAAACAGAGGGCGAGAAACAGAGGGCGAGAAACAGAGGGGTTGAAACAGAGGGGCTGATACAGAGGGGCTGAAACCGAGGGGCTGAAACAGAGGGGCTGAAACAGAGGGCGAGAAACAGAGGGGCTAAAAACAGAGGGGCTGAAACAGAGGGGCTGAAACTGAGGGGCTGAAACAGAGGCGAGAAACAGAGGGCGAGAAACAGAGAGCGAGAAACAGGGCGAGAAACAGAGGGCTGAAACAGAGGGGCTGAAACAGAGGGGCTGAAACAGAGGGGCTGAAACAGAGGGCGAGAAACAGAGGGCGAGAAACAGAGGGGCTGAAACAGAGGGGCTGATACAGAGGGGCTGAAACAGAGGGGCTGAAACAGAGGGCAAGAAACAGAGGGGCTGAAACAGAGGGGCTGAAACAGAGGGCGAGAAACAGAGGGGCTGAAACAGAGGGGCTGAAACAGAGGGGCTGAAACAGAGGGCGAGAAACAGAGGGGCTGAAACAGAGGGCGAGAAACAGAGGGGCTGAAACAGTGGGCGAGAAACAGAGGGCGAGAAACAGAGGAGCTGAAACAGAGGGGCTGAAACAGAGCGGCTGAAACAGAGGGCCTGAAACAGAGGGGCTGAAACAGAGGGTGGGAAACACAGTGGCTGAAACAGAGGGGCTGAAACAGAGGGGCTGAAACAGAGAGCGAGAAACAGAGAGCGAGAAACAGAGGGCGAGAAACAGAGGGCGAGAAACAGAGGGGCTGAAACAGAGGGCGAGAAACAGAGGGCGAGAAACAGAGGGAGAGAAACAGATGGCGAGAAACAGAGGGGGAGAAACAGAGGGGCTGAAACAGAGGGGCTGAAACAGAGGGGCTGTAACAGAGGGGCTGAAACAGAGGGGCTGAAACAGAGGGGCTGAAACAGAGGGCGAGAAACAGAGGGGCTGAAACAGAGGGGTTGAAACAGAGGAGCTGAAACAGAGGGCGAGAAACAGAGGCGCTGAAACAGAGGGCGAGAAACAGAGGGCGAGAAACAGAGGGGCTGAAACAGAGGGGCTGAAACAGAGGGGCTGAAACAGAGGGTTTGAAACAGAGGGCGAGAAACAGAGGGGCTGAAACAGAGGGGCTGAAACAGAGGGCGAGAAACAGAGGGGCTTAAACAGAGGGGCTGAAACAGAGGGGCTGAAACAGAGGGCGAGAAACAGAGGGGCTGAAACAGAGGGTCTGAAACAGAGGGGCTGTAACAGAGGGGCTGAAACAGAGGGCGAGAAACAGAGGGCGAGAAACAGAGGGCGAGAAACAGGGGGGCTGAAACAGAGGGCGAGAAACAGAGGGGCTGAAACAGAGGGGCTGAAACAGAGGGCGAGAAACAGAGGGCGAGAAACAGAGGGGTTGAAACAGAGGGGCTGATACAGAGGGGCTGAAACAGAGGGGCTGAAACAGAGGGCGAGAAACAGAGGGGCTGAAACTGAGGGCTAGAAACAGAGGGGCTAAAAACAGAGGGGCTGAAACAGAGGGGCTGAAACAGAGGGGCTGAAACAGAGGCGAGAAACAGAGGGCGAGAAACAGAGGGCGAGAAACAGAGAGCGAGAAACAGAGGGCGAGAAACAGAGGGGCTGAAACAGAGGCGCTGAAACAGAGGGGGTGAAACAGAGGGGCTGAAACAGAGGTCGAGAAACAGAGGGCGAGAAACAGAGGGGCTGAAACAGAGGGGCTGAAACAGAGGGGCTGAAACAGAGGGCGAGAAACAGAGGGGCTGAAACAGAGAGGCTGAAACAGAGGGGCTGAAACAGAGGGGCTGAAACAGAGGGAGAGAAACAGAGGGGCTGAAACAGAGGGGCTGAAACAGAGGGGCTGAAACTGAGGGCTAGAAACAGTGGGCGAGAAACAGAGGGCGAGAAACAGAGGGGCTGAAACAGAGGGGCTGAAACAGAGGGGCTGAAACAGAGGGCGAGAAACAGAGGGCGAGAAACAGAGGGCGAGAAACAGAGGGCGAGAAACAGAGGGGCTGAAACAGAGGGGCTGAAAGAGACGGCCTGAAACAGAGGGACTGAAACAGAGGGCGAGAAACAGAGGGCGAGAAACAGAGGGGTTGAAACAGAGGGGCTGATACTGAGGGGCTGAAACCGAGGGGCTGAAACAGAGGGCGAGAAACAGAGGGGCTGAAACAGAGGGCGAGAAACAGAGGGGCTAAAAACAGAGGGGCTGAAACAGAGGGGCTGAAACTGAGGGGCTGAAACAGAGGCGAGAAACAGAGGGCGAGAAACAGAGAGCGAGAAACAGGGCGAGAAACAGAGGGCTGAAACAGAGGGGCTGAAACAGAGGGGCTGAAACAGAGGGGCTGAAACAGAGGGCGAGAAACAGAGGGCGAGAAACAGAGGGGCTGAAACAGAGGGGCTGATACAGAGGGGCTGAAACAGAGGGGCTGAAACAGAGGGCGAGAAACAGAGGGCGAGAAACAGAGGGGCTGAAACAGAGGGTCTGAAACAGAGGGGCTGAAACAGAGGGCGAGAAACAGAGGGGCTGAAACAGAGGGGCTGAAACAGAGGGGCTGAAACAGAGGGGCTGAAACAGAGGGCGAGAAACAGAGGGGCTGAAACAGAGGGGCTGAAACAGAGGGGCTGAAACAGAGGGGCTGAAACATAGGCGAGAAACAGAGGGCGAGAAACAGAGAGCGAGAAACAGAGGGCGATTAACAGAGGGCGAGAAACAGAGGGGCTGAAACAGAGGGGCTGAAACAGAGGGGCTGAAACTGAGGGGCTGAAACAGAGGGCGAGAAACAGAGGGCGAGAAACAGAGGGGCTGAAACAGAGGGGCTGAAACAGAGGTCGAGAAACAGAGGGCGAGAAACAGAGGGGCTGAAACACAGGGGCTGAAAGAGAGGGGCTGAAACAGAGGGGCTGAAACAGAGGGCTAGAAACAGAGGGCGAGAAACAGAGGGGCTGAAACAGAGGGGCTGATACAGAGGGGCTGAAACAGAGGGGCTGAAACAGAGGGCGTGAAACAGAGGGGCTGAAACAGAGGGCGAGAAACAGAGGGGCTGAAACAGAGGGGCTGAACCAGAGGGGCTGAAACAGAGGGGCTGAAACAGAGGGCGAGAAACAGAGGGCGAGAAACAGAGAGCGAGAAACAGAGGGCTAGAAACAGAGGGCGAGAAACAGAGGGGCTGAAACAGAGGGGCTGAAACAGACGGGCTGAAACAGAGGGGCTGAAACAGAGGGTTTGAAACAGAGGGCGAGAAACAGAGGGCGAGAAACAGAGGGGCTGAAACAGAGGGGCTGATACAGAGGGGCTGAAACAGAGGGGCTGAAACAGAGGGCGAGATATAGAAGTGCTGAAACAGAGTGGCTGAAACAGAGGGCGAGAAACAGAAGGGTTGAAACAGAGGGGCTGAAACAGAGGGGCTGAAACCGAGGGGCTGAAACAGAGGGCGAGAAACAGAGGGGCTGAAACAGAGGGCGAGAAACAGAGGGGCTAAAAACAGAGGAGCTGAAACAGAGGGTCTGAAACTGAGGGGCTGAAACAGAGGCGAGAAACAGAGGGCGAGAAACAGAGAGCGAGAAACAGGGCGAGAAACAGAGGGCTGAAACAGAGGGGCTGAAACAGAGGGGCTGAAACAGAGGGGCTGAAACAGAGGGCGAGAAACAGAGGGCGAGAAACAGAGGGGCTGAAACAGAGGGGCTGATACTTAGGGGCTGAAACAGAGGGGCTGAAACAGAGGGCGAGAAACAGAGGGCGAGAAACAGAGGGCGAGAAACAATGGGCGAGAAACAGAGGGGCTGAAACAGAGGGGCTGAAAGAGACGGCCTGAAACAGAGGGACTGAAACAGAGGGCGAGAAACAGAGGGCGAGAAACAGAGGGGTTGAAACAGAGGGGCTGATACAGAGGGGCTGAAACCGAGGGGCTGAAACAGAGGGCGAGAAACAGAGGGGCTGAAACAGAGGGCGAGAAACAGAGGGGCTAAAAACAGAGGGGCTGAAACAGAGGGGCTGAAACTGAGGGGCTGAAACAGAGGCGAGAAACAGAGGGCGAGAAACAGAGAGCGAGAAACAGGGCGAGAAACAGAGGGCTGAAACAGAGGGGCTGAAACAGAGGGGCTGAAACAGAGGGGCTGAAACAGAGGGCGAGAAACAAGGGCGAGAAACAGAGGGGGTGAAACAGAGGGGCTGATACTTAGGGGCTGAAACAGAGGGGCTGAAACAGAGTGCGAGAAACAGAGGGCGAGAAACAGAGGGGCTGAAACAGAGGGTCTGAAACAGAGGGGCTGAAACAGAGGGCGAGAAACAGAGGGGCTGAAACAGAGGGGCTGAAACAGAGGGGCTGAAACAGAGGGGCTGAAACAGAGGGCGAGAAACAGAGGGGCTGAAACAGAGGGGCTGAAACAGATGGGGCTGAAACAGAGGGGCTGAAACATAGGCGAGAAACAGTGGGCGAGAAACAGAGAGCGAGAAACAGAGGGCGATTAACAGAGGGCGAGAAACAGAGGGGCTGAAACAGAGGGGCTGAAACAGAGGGGCTGAAACTGAGGGGCTGAAACAGAGGGCGAGAGACAGAGGGCGAGAAACAGAGGGGCTGAAACAGAGGGGCTGAAACAGAGGTCGAGAAACAGAGGGCGAGAAACAGAGGGGCTGAAACAGAGGGGCTGAAAGAGAGGGGCTGAAACAGAGGGGCTGAAACAGAGGGCTAGAAACAGAGGGCGAGAAACAGAGGGGCTGAAACAGAGGGGCTGATACAGAGGGGCTGAAACAGAGGGGCTGAAACAGAGGGCGTGAAACAGAGGGGCTGAAACAGAGGGCGAGAAACAGAGGGGCTGAAACAGAGGGGCTGAACCAGAGGGGCTGAAACAGAGGGGCTGAAACACAGGGCGAGAAACAGAGGGCGAGAAACAGAGAGCGAGAAACAGAGGGCTAGAAACAGAGGGCGAGAAACAGAGGGGCTGAAACAGAGGGGCTGAAACAGAGGGGCTGAAACAGAGGGGCTGAAACAGAGGGTTTGAAACAGAGGGCGAGAAACAGAGGGCGAGAAACAGAGGGGCTGAAACAGAGGGGCTGATACAGAGGGGCTGAAACAGAGGGGCTGAAACAGAGGGCGAGAAATAGAGGGGCTGAAACAGAGTGGCTGAAACAGAGGGCGAGAAACAGAATGGTTGAAACAGAGGGGCTGAAACAGAGGGGCTGAAACAGAGGGCGAGAAACAGAGGGGCTGAAACAGAGGGCGAGAAACAGAGGGGCTGAAACAGAGGGCGAGAAACAGAGGGCGAGAAATAGAGGAGCTGAAACAGAGGGGCTGAAACAGAGGGGCCGAAACAGAGATGCTGAAACAGAGGCGAGAAACAGAGGGGCTGAAACAGAGGGGCTGATACAGAGGGGCTGAAACAGAGGGCGAGAAACAGTGGGCGAGAAACAGAGGGCGAGAAACAGAGGGGCTGAAACAGTGGGGCTGAAACAGAGGGCGAGAAACAGAGGGCGAGAAACAGAGGGCGAGAAACAGAGGGCGAGAAACAGAGAGCGAGAAACAGAGGGGCTGAAACAGAGGGGCTGAAACAGAGGGGCTGAAACAGAGGGGCTGAAACAGAGGGCGAGAAACAGAGAGGCTGAAACAGAGGGGCTGAAACAGAGGGGCTGAAACAGAGGGGCTGAAACAGAGGGCGAGAAACAGAGGGCGAGAAACAGAGGGGCTGATACAGAGGAGCTGAAACAGAGGGGCTGAAACAGAGGGCGAGAAACAGAGGGGCTGAAACAGAGGGGCTGAAACAGAGGGGCTGAAACAGAGGGGCTGAAACAGAGGGCGAGAAACAGAGGGGCTGAAACAGAGGGGCTGAAACAGAGGGGCTGAAACAGAGGGGCTGAAACAGAGGGCGAGAAACAGTGGGCGAGAAACAGAGGGCGAGAAACAGAGGGGCTGAAACAGAGGGGCTGAAACAGAGGGGCTGAAACAGAGGGCGAGAAACAGAGGGGGAGAAACAGAGGGCGAGAAACAGAGGGCGAGAAACAGGGGGGCTGAAACAGAGGGCGAGAAACAGAGGGGCTGAATCAGAGGGGCTGAAACAGAGGGCGAGAAACAGAGGGCGAGAAACAGAGGGGTTGAAACAGAGGGGCTGATACAGAGGGGCTGAAACAGAGGGGCTGAAACAGAGGGCGAGAAACAGAGGCGCTGAAACAGAGGGCGAGAAACAGAGGGGCTAAAAACAGAGGGGCTGAAACAGAGGGGCTGAAACAGAGGGGCTGAAACAGAGGCGAGAAACAGAGGGCGAGAAACAGAGGGCGAGAAACAGAGAGCGAGAAACAGAGGGCGAGAATCAGAGGGGCTGAAACAGAGGGGCTGAAACAGAGGTGCTGAAACAGAGGGGCTGAAACAGAGGGCGAGAAACAGAGGGCGAGAAACAGAGGGGCTGAAACAGAGGGGCTGAAACAGAGGGGCTGAAACAGAGGGCGAGAAACAGAGGGGCTGAAACAGAGAGGCTGAAACAGGGGGGCTGAAACAGAGGGGCTGAAACAGAGGGCGAGAAACAGAGGGCTGAAACAGAGGGGCTGAAACAGAGGGGCTGAAACAGAGTGGCTGAAACTGAGGGCGAGAAACAGTGGGCGAGAAACAGAGGGCGAGAAACAGAGGGGCTGAAACAGAGGGGCTGAAACAGAGGGCCTGAAACAGAGGGCGAGAAACAGAGGGCGAGAAACAGAGGGCGAGAAACAGAGGGCGAGAAACAGAGGGGCTGAAACAGAGGGGCTGAAAGAGACGGCCTGAAACAGAGGGACTGAAACAGAGGGCGAGAAACAGAGGGAGAGAAACAGAGGGGTTGAAACAGAGGGGCTGATACAGAGGGGCTGAAACCGAGGGGCTGAAACAGAGGGCGAGAAACAGAGGGGCTGAAACAGAGGGCGAGAAACAGAGGGGCTAAAAACAGAGGGTCTGAAACAGAGGGGCTGAAACTGAGGGGCTGAAACAGAGGCGAGAAACAGAGGGCGAGAAACAGAGAGCGAGAAACAGGGCGAGAAACAGAGGGCTGAAACAGAGGGGCTGAAACAGAGGGGCTGAAACAGAGGGGCTGAAACAGAGGGCGAGAAACAGAGGGCGAGAAACAGAGGGGCTGAAACAGAGGTGCTGATACAGAGGGGCTGAAACAGAGGGGCTGAAACAGAGGGCGAGAAACAGAGGGCGAGAAACAGAGGGGCTGAAACAGAGGGTCTGAAACAGAGGGGCTGAAACAGAGGGCGAGAAACAGAGGGGCTGAAACAGAGGGGCTGAAACAGAGGGGCTGAAACAGAGGGGCTGAAACAGAGGGCGAGAAACAGAGGGGCTGAAACAGAGGGGCTGAAACAGAGGGGCTGAAACAGAGGGGCTGAAACATAGGCGAGAAACAGAGGGCGAGAAACAGAGAGCGAGAAACAGAGGGCGAGAAACAGAGGGCGAGAAACAGAGGGGCTGAAACAGAGGGGCTGAAACAGAGGGGCTGAAACTGAGGGGCTGAAACAGAGGGCGAGAAACAGAGGGCGAGAAACAGAGGGGCTGAAACAGAGGGGCTGAAACAGAGGGGCAGAAACAGAGGGCGAGAAACAGAGGGGCTGAAACAGAGGGGCTGAAACAGAGGGGCTGAAACAGAGGGGCTAAAACAGAGGGCGAGAAACAGAGGGGCTGAAACAGAGGGGCTGAAACAGAGGGGATGAAACTGAGGGCGAGAAACAGTGGGCGAGAAACAGAGGGCGAGAAACAGAGGGGCTGAAACAGAGGGGCTGAAACAGAGGGGCTGAAACAGAGGGCGAGAAACAGAGGGCGAGAAGCAGAGGGCGAGAAACAGAGGGCGAGAAACAGAGGGGCTGAAACAGAGGGGCTGAAAGAGACGGGCTGAAACAGAGGGGCTGAAACAGAGGGCGAGAAACAGAGGGCGAGAAACAGAGGGGTTGAAACAGAGGGGCTGATACAGAGGGGCTGAAACCGAGGGGCTGAAACAGAGGGGCTGAAACAGAGGGCGAGAAACAGAGGGGCTAAAAACAGAGGGGCTGAAACAGAGGGGCTGAAACTGAGGGGCTGAAACAGAGGCGAGAAACAGAGGGCGAGAAACAGAGAGCGAGAAACAGGGCGAGAAACAGAGGGCTGAAACAGAGGGGCTGAAACAGAGGGGCTGAAACAGAGGGGCTGAAACAGAGGGGGAGAAACAGAGGGCGAGAAACAGAGGGGCTGAAACAGAGGGGCTGATACAGAGGGGCTGAAACAGAGGGGCTGAAACAGAGGGCAAGAAACAGAGGGGCTGAAACAGAGGGGCTGAAACAGAGGGCGAGAAACAGAGGGGCTGAAACAGAGGGGCTGAAACAGAGGGGCTGAAACAGAGGGCGAGAAACAGAGGGGCTGAAACAGAGGGCGAGAAACAGAGGGGCTGAAACAGTGGGCGAGAAACAGAGGGCGAGAAACAGAGGAGCTGAAACAGAGGGGCTGAAACAGAGCGGCTGAAACAGAGGGCCTGAAACAGAGGGGCTGAAACAGAGGGTGGGAAACACAGTGGCTGAAACAGAGGGGCTGAAACAGAGGGGCTGAAACAGAGCGCGAGAAACAGAGAGCGAGAAACAGAGGGCGAGAAACAGAGGGCGAGAAACAGAGGGGCTGAAACAGAGGGCGAGAAACAGAGGGCGAGAAACAGAGGGAGAGAAACAGATGGCGAGAAACAGAGGGGGAGAAACAGAGGGGCTGAAACAGAGGGGCTGAAACAGAGGGGCTGTAACAGAGGGGCTGAAACAGAGGGGCTGAAACAGAGGGGCTGAAACAGAGGGCGAGAAACAGAGGGGCTGAAACAGAGGGGTTGAAACAGAGGAGCTGAAACAGAGGGCGAGAAACAGAGGCGCTGAAACAGAGGGCGAGAAACAGAGGGCGAGAAACAGAGGGGCTGAAACAGAGGGGCTGAAACAGAGGGGCTGAAACAGAGGGTTTGAAACAGAGGGCGAGAAACAGAGGGGCTGAAACAGAGGGGCTGAAACAGAGGGCGAGAAACAGAGGGGCTGAAACAGAGGGGCTGAAACAGAGGGGCTGAAACAGAGGGCGAGAAACAGAGGGGCTGAAACAGAGGGGCTGAAACAGAGGGGCTGTAACAGAGGGGCTGAAACAGAGGGCGAGAAACAGAGGGCGAGAAACAGAGGGCGAGAAACAGGGGGGCTGAAACAGAGGGCGAGAAACAGAGGGGCTGAAACAGAGGGGCTGAAACAGAGGGCGAGAAACAGAGGGCGAGAAACAGAGGGGTTGAAACAGAGGGGCTGATACAGAGGGGCTGAAACAGAGGGGCTGAAACAGAGGGCGAGAAACAGAGGGGCTGAAACTGAGGGCGAGAAACAGAGGGGCTAAAAACGGAGGGGCTGAAACAGAGGGGCTGAAACAGAGGGGCTGAAACAGAGGCGAGAAACAGAGGGCGAGAAACAGAGGGCGAGAAACAGAGAGCGAGAAACAGAGGGCGAGAAACAGAGGGGCTGAAACAGAGGCGCTGAAACAGAGGGGGTGAAACAGAGGGGCTGAAACAGAGGTCGAGAAACAGAGGGCGAGAAACAGAGGGGCTGAAACAGAGGGGCTGAAACAGAGGGGTTGAAACAGAGGGCGAGAAACAGAGGGGCTGAAACAGAGAGGCTGGAACAGAGGGGCTGAAACAGAGGGGCTGAAACAGAGGGCGAGAAACAGAGGGGCTGAAACAGAGGGGCTGAAACAGAGGGGCTGAAACTGAGGGCTAGAAACAGTGGGCGAGAAACAGAGGGCGAGAAACAGAGGGGCTGAAACAGAGGGGCTGAAACAGAGGGGCTGAAACAGAGGGCGAGAAACAGAGGGCGAGAAACAGAGGGCGAGAAACAGAGGGCGAGAAACAGAGGGGCTGAAACAGAGGGGCTGAAAGAGACGGCCTGAAACAGAGGGACTGAAACAGAGGGCGAGAAACAGAGGGCGAGAAACAGAGGGGTTGAAACAGAGGGGCTGATACTGAGGGGCTGAAACCGAGGGGCTGAAACAGAGGGCGAGAAACAGAGGGGCTGAAACAGAGGGCGAGAAACAGAGGGGCTAAAAACAGAGGGGCTGAAACAGAGGGGCTGAAACTGAGGGGCTGAAACAGAGGCGAGAAACAGAGGGCGAGAAACAGAGAGCGAGAAACAGGGCGAGAAACAGAGGGCTGAAACAGAGGGGCTGAAACAGAGGGGCTGAAACAGAGGGGCTGAAACAGAGGGCGAGAAACAGAGGGCGAGAAACAGAGGGGCTGAAACAGAGGGGCTGATACAGAGGGGCTGAAACAGAGGGGCTGAAACAGAGGGCGAGAAACAGAGGGCGAGAAACAGAGGGGCTGAAACAGAGGGTCTGAAACAGAGGGGCTGAAACAGAGGGCGAGAAACAGAGGGGCTGAAACAGAGGGGCTGAAACAGAGGGGCTGAAACAGAGGGGCTGAAACAGAGGGCGAGAAACAGAGGGGCTGAAACAGAGGGGCTGAAACAGAGGGGCTGAAACAGAGGGGCTGAAACATAGGCGAGAAACAGAGGGCGAGAAACAGAGAGCGAGAAACAGAGGGCGATTAACAGAGGGCGAGAAACAGAGGGGCTGAAACAGAGGGGCTGAAACAGAGGGGCTGAAACTGAGGGGCTGAAACAGAGGGCGAGAAACAGAGGGCGAGAAACAGAGGGGCTGAAACAGAGGGGCTGAAACAGAGGTCGAGAAACAGAGGGCGAGAAACAGAGGGGCTGAAACAGAGGGGCTGAAAGAGAGGGGCTGAAACAGAGGGGCTGAAACAGAGGGCTAGAAACAGAGGGCGAGAAACAGAGGGGCTGAAACAGAGGGGCTGATACAGAGGGGCTGAAACAGAGGGGCTGAAACAGAGGGCGTGAAACAGAGGGGCTGAAACAGAGGGCGAGAAACAGAGGGGCTGAAACAGAGGGGCTGAACCAGAGGGGCTGAAACAGAGGGGCTGAAACAGAGGGCGAGAAACAGAGGGCGAGAAACAGAGAGCGAGAAACAGAGGGCTAGAAACAGAGGGCGAGAAACAGAGGGGCTGAAACAGAGGGGCTGAAACAGACGGGCTGAAACAGAGGGGCTGAAACAGAGGGTTTGAAACAGAGGGCGAGAAACAGAGGGCGAGAAACAGAGGGGCTGAAACAGAGGGGCTGATACAGAGGGGCTGAAACAGAGGGGCTGAAACAGAGGGCGAGATATAGAAGTGCTGAAACAGAGTGGCTGAAACAGAGGGCGAGAAACAGAAGGGTTGAAACAGAGGGGCTGAAACAGAGGGGCTGAAACCGAGGGGCTGAAACAGAGGGCGAGAAACAGAGGGGCTGAAACAGAGGGCGAGAAACAGAGGGGCTAAAAACACAGGAGCTGAAACAGAGGGGCTGAAACTGAGGGGCTGAAACAGAGGCGAGAAACAGAGGGCGAGAAACAGAGAGCGAGAAACAGGGCGAGAAACAGAGGGCTGAAACAGAGGGGCTGAAACAGAGGGGCTGAAACAGAGGGGCTGAAACAGAGGGCGAGAAACAGAGGGCGAGAAACAGAGGGGCTGAAACAGAGGGGCTGATACTTAGGGGCTGAAACAGAGGGGCTGAAACAGAGGGCGAGAAACAGAGGGCGAGAAACAGAGGGGCTGAAACAGAGGGTCTGAAACAGAGGGGCTGAAACAGAGGGCGAGAAACAGAGGGGCTGAAACAGAGGGGGTGAAACAGAGGGGCTGAAACAGAGGGGCTGAAACAGAGGGCGAGAAACAGAGGGGCTGAAACAGAGGGGCTGAAACAGAGGGGCTGAAACAGACGGGCTGAAACATAGGCGAGAAACAGAGGGCGAGAAACAGAGAGCGAGAAACAGAGGGCGATTAACAGAGGGCGAGAAACAGAGGGGCTGAAACAGAGGGGCTGAAACAGAGGGGCTGAAACTGAGGGGCTGAAACAGAGGGCGAGAAACAGAGGTCGAGAAACAGAGGGCGAGAAACAGAGGGGCTGAAACAGAGGGGCTGAAAGAGAGGGGCTGAAACAGAGGGGCTGAAACAGAGGGCTAGAAACAGAGGGCGAGAAACAGAGGGGCTGAAACAGAGGGGCTGATACAGAGGGGCTGAAACAGAGGGGCTGAAACAGAGGGCGTGAAACAGAGGGGCTGAAACAGAGGGCGAGAAACAGAGGGGCTGAAACAGAGGGGCTGAACCAGAGGGGCTGAAACAGAGGGGCTGAAACACAGGGCGAGAAACAGAGGGCGAGAAACAGAGAGCGAGAAACAGAGGGCTAGAAACAGAGGGCGAGAAACAGAGGGGCTGAAACAGAGGGGCTGAAACAGAGGGGCTGAAACAGAGGGGCTGAAACAGAGGGTTTGAAACAGAGGGCGAGAAACAGAGGGCGAGAAACAGAGGGGCTGAAACAGAGGGGCTGATACAGAGGGGCTGAAACAGAGGGGCTGAAACAGAGGGCGAGAAATAGAGGGGCTGAAACAGAGTGGCTGAAACAGAGGGCGAGAAACAGAATGGTTGAAACAGAGGGGCTGAAACAGAGGGGCTGAAACAGAGGGCGAGAAACAGAGGGGCTGAAACAGAGGGCGAGAAACAGAGGGGCTGAAACAGAGGGCGAGAAACAGAGGGCGAGAAATAGAGGAGCTGAAACAGAGGGGCTGAAACAGAGGGGCCGAAACAGAGATGCTGAAACAGAGGCGAGAAACAGAGGGGCTGAAACAGAGGGGCTGATACAGAGGGGCTGAAAGAGAGGACGAGAAACAGTGGGCGAGAAACAGAGGGCGAGAAACAGAGGGGCTGAAACAGTGGGGCTGAAACAGAGGGCGAGAAACAGAGGGCGAGAAACAGAGGGCGAGAAACAGAGGGCGAGAAACAGAGAGCGAGAAACAGAGGGGCTGAAACAGAGGGGCTGAAACAGAGGGGCTGAAACAGAGGGGCTGAAACAGAGGGCGAGAAACAGAGAGGCTGAAACAGAGGTGCTGAAACAGAGGGGCTGAAACAGAGGGGCTGAAACAGAGGGCGAGAAACAGAGGGCGAGAAACAGAGGGGCTGATACAGAGGAGCTGAAACAGAGGGGCTGAAACAGAGGGCGAGAAACAGAGGGGCTGAAACAGAGGGGCTGAAACAGAGGGGCTGAAACTGAGGGGCTGAAACAGAGGGCGAGAAACAGAGGGGCTGAAACAGAGGGGCTGAAACAGAGGGGCTGAAACAGAGGGGCTGAAACAGAGGGCGAGAAACAGTGGGCGAGAAACAGAGGGCGAGAAACAGAGGGGCTGAAACAGAGGGGCTGAAACAGAGGGGCTGAAACAGAGGGCGAGAAACAGAGGGGGAGAAACAGAGGGCGAGAAACAGAGGGCGAGAAACAGGGGGGCTGAAACAGAGGGCGAGAAACAGAGGGGCTGAATCAGAGGGGCTGAAACAGAGGGCGAGAAACAGAGGGCGAGAAACAGAGGGGTTGAAACAGAGGGGCTGATACAGAGGGGCTGAAACAGAGGGGCTGAAACAGAGGGCGAGAAACAGAGGGGCTGAAACAGAGGGCGAGAAACAGAGGGGCTAAAAACAGAGGGGCTGAAACAGAGGGGCTGAAACAGAGGGGCTGAAACAGAGGCGAGAAACAGAGGGCGAGAAACAGAGGGCGAGAAACAGAGAGCGAGAAACAGAGGGCGAGAATCAGAGGGGCTGAAACAGAGGGGCTGAAACAGAGGTGCTGAAACAGAGGGGCTGAAACAGAGGGCGAGAAACAGAGGGCGAGAAACAGAGGGGCTGAAACAGAGGGGCTGAAACAGAGGGGCTGAAACAGAGGGCGAGAAACAGAGGGGCTGAAACAGAGAGGCTGAAACAGGGGGGCTGAAACAGAGGGGCTGAAACAGAGGGCGAGAAACAGAGGGCTGAAACAGAGGGGCTGAAACAGAGGGGCTGAAACAGAGGGGCTGAAACTGAGGGCGAGAAACAGAGGGCTGAAACAGAGGGGCTGAAACAGAGGGGCTGAAACAGAGGGCCTGAAACAGAGGGCGAGAAAGATAGGGCGAGAAACAGAGGGCGAGAAACAGAGGGCGAGAAACAGAGGGCGAGAAACAGAGGGCGAGAAACAGAGGGGCTGAAACAGAGGGGCTGAAAGAGACGGCCTGAAACAGAGGGACTGAAACAGAGGGGCTGAAACAGAGGGAGAGAAACAGAGGGCGAGAAACAGAGGGCGAGAAACAGAGGGGCTGAAACAGAGGGGCTGAAACAGAGGGGCAGAAACAGAGGGCGAGAAACAGAGGGGCTGAAACAGAGGGGCTGAAACAGAGGGGCTGAAACAGAGGGGCTGAAACAGAGGGCGTGAAACAGAGGGGCTGAAACAGAGGGCGAGAAACAGAGGGGCTGAAACAGAGGGGCTGAACCAGAGGGGCTGAAACAGAGGGGCTGAAACAGAGGGCGAGAAACAGAGGGCGAGAAACAGAGAGCGAGAAACAGAGGGCTAGAAACAGAGGGCGAGAAACAGAGGGGCTGAAACAGAGGGGCTGAAACAGACGGGCTGAAACAGAGGGGCTGAAACAGAGGGTTTGAAACAGAGGTCGAGAAACAGAGGGCGAGAAACAGAGGGGCTGAAACAGAGGGGCTGATACAGAGGGGCTGAAACAGAGGGGCTGAAACAGAGGGCGAGATATAGAAGTGCTGAAACAGAGTGGCTGAAACAGAGGGCGAGAAACAGAAGGGTTGAAACAGAGGGGCTGAAACAGAGGGGCTGAAACCGAGGGGCTGAAACAGAGGGCGAGAAACAGAGGGGCTGAAACAGAGGGCGAGAAACAGAGGGGCTAAAAACAGAGGAGCTGAAACAGAGGGGCTGAAACTGAGGGGCTGAAACAGAGGCGAGAAACAGAGGGCGAGAAACAGAGAGCGAGAAACAGGGCGAGAAACAGAGGGCTGAAACAGAGGGGCTGAAACAGAGGGGCTGAAACAGAGGGGCTGAAACAGAGGGCGAGAAACAGAGGGCGAGAAACAGAGGGGGTGAAACAGAGGGGCTGATACTTAGGGGCTGAAACAGAGGGGCTGAAACAGAGGGCGAGAAACAGAGGGCGAGAAACAGAGGGGCTGAAACAGAGGGTCTGAAACAGAGGGGCTGAAACAGAGGGCGAGAAACAGAGGGGCTGAAACAGAGGGGCTGAAACAGAGGGGCTGAAACAGAGGGGCTGAAACAGAGGGCGAGAAACAGAGGGGCTGAAACAGAGGGGCTGAAACAGAGGGGCTGAAACAGACGGGCTGAAACATAGGCGAGAAACAGAGGGCGAGAAACAGAGAGCGAGAAACAGAGGGCGATTAACAGAGGGCGAGAAACAGAGGGGCTGAAACAGAGGGGCTGAAACAGAGGGGCTGAAACTGAGGGGCTGAAACAGAGGGCGAGAAACAGAGGTCGAGAAACAGAGGGCGAGAAACAGAGGGGCTGAAACAGAGGGGCTGAAAGAGAGGGGCTGAAACAGAGGGGCTGAAACAGAGGGCGAGAAACAGAGGGCGAGAAACAGAGGGGCTGAAACAGAGGGGCTGATACAGAGGGGCTGAAACAGAGGGGCTGAAACAGAGGGCGTGAAACAGAGGGGTTGAAACAGAGGGCGAGAAACAGAGGGGCTGAAACAGAGGGGCTGAACCAGAGGGGCTGAAACAGAGGGGCTGAAACACAGGGCGAGAAACAGAGGGCGAGAAACAGAGAGCGAGAAACAGAGGGCTAGAAACAGAGGGCGAGAAACAGAGGGGCTGAAACAGAGGGGCTGAAACAGAGGGGCTGAAACAGAGGGGCTGAAACAGAGGGTTTGAAACAGAGGGCGAGAAACAGAGGGCGAGAAACAGAGGGGCTGAAACAGAGGGGCTGATACAGAGGGGCTGAAACAGAGGTGCTGAAACAGAGGGCGAGAAATAGAGGGGCTGAAACAGAGTGGCTGAAACAGAGGGCGAGAAACAGAATGGTTGAAACAGAGGGGCTGAAACAGAGGGGCTGAAACAGAGGGCGAGAAACAGAGGGGCTGAAACAGAGGGCGAGAAACAGAGGGGCTGAAACAGAGGGCGAGAAACAGAGGGCGAGAAATAGAGGAGCTGAAACAGAGGGGCTGAAACAGAGGGGCCGAAACAGAGATGCTGAAACAGAGGCGAGAAACAGAGGGGCTGAAACAGAGGGGCTGATACAGAGGGGCTGAAAGAGAGGACGAGAAACAGTGGGCGATAAACAGAGGGCGAGAAACAGAGGGGCTGAAACAGTGGGGCTGAAACAGAGGGCGAGAAACAGAGGGCGAGAAACAGAGGGCGAGAAACAGAGGGCGAGAAACAGAGAGCGAGAAACAGAGGGGCTGAAACAGAGGGGCTGAAACAGAGGGGCTGAAACAGAGGGGCTGAAACAGAGGGCGAGAAACAGAGAGGCTGAAACAGAGGGGCTGAAACAGAGGGGCTGAAACAGAGGGGCTGAAACAGAGGGCGAGAAACAGAGGGCGAGAAACAGAGGGGCTGATACAGAGGAGCTGAAACAGAGGGGCTGAAACAGAGGGCGAGAAACAGAGGGGCTGAAACAGAGGGGCTGAAACAGAGGGGCTGAAACAGAGGGGCTGAAACAGAGGGCGAGAAACAGAGGGGCTGAAACAGAGGGGCTGAAACAGAGGGGCTGAAACAGAGGGGCTGAAACAGAGGGCGAGAAACATTGGGCGAGAAACAGAGGGCGAGAAACAGAGGGGCTGAAACAGAGGGGCTGAAACAGAGGTGCTGAAACAGAGGGCGAGAAACAGAGGGGGAGAAACAGAGGGCGAGAAACAGAGGGCGAGAAACAGGGGGGCTGAAACAGAGGGCGAGAAACAGAGGGGCTGAATCAGAGGGGCTGAAACAGAGGGCGAGAAACAGAGGGCGAGAAACAGAGGGGTGGAAACAGAGGGGCTGATACAGAGGGGCTGAAACAGAGGGGCTGAAACAGAGGGCGAGAAACAGAGGGGCTGAAACAGAGGGCGAGAAACAGAGGGGCTAAAAACAGAGGGGCTGAAACAGAGGGGCTGAAACAGAGGGGCTGAAACAGAGGCGAGAAACAGAGGGCGAGAAACAGAGGGCGAGAAACAGAGAGCGAGAAACAGAGGGCGAGAATCAGAGGGGCTGAAACAGAGGGGCTGAAACAGAGGTGCTGAAACAGAGGGGCTGAAACAGAGGGCGAGAAACAGAGGGCGAGAAACAGAGGGGCTGAAACAGAGGGGCTGAAACAGAGGGGCTGAAACAGAGGGCGAGAAACAGAGGGGCTGAAACAGAGAGGCTGAAACAGGGGGGCTGAAACAGAGGGGCTGAAACAGAGGGCGAGAAACAGAGGGCTGAAACAGAGGGGCTGAAACAGAGGGGCTGAAACAGAGGGGCTGAAACTGAGGGCGAGAAACAGTGGGCGAGAAACAGAGGGCGAGAAACAGAGGGGCTGAAACAGAGGGGCTGAAACAGAGGGCCTGAAACAGAGGGCGAGAAAGAGAGGGCGAGAAACAGAGGGCGAGAAACAGAGGGCGAGAAACAGAGGGCGAGAAACAGAGGGCGAGAAACAGAGGGGCTGAAACAGAGGGGCTGAAAGAGACGGCCTGAAACAGAGGGACTGAAACAGAGGGGCTGAAACAGAGGGAGAGAAACAGAGGGCGAGAAACAGAGGGCGAGAAACAGAGGGGCTGAAACAGAGGGGCTGAGACAGAGGGGCAGAAACAGAGGGCGAGAAACAGAGGGGCTGAAACAGAGGGGCTGAAACAGAGGGGCTGAAACAGAGGGGCTAAAACAGAGGGCGAGAAACAGAGGGGCTGAAACAGAGGGGCTGAAACAGAGGGGCTGAAACTGAGGGCGAGAAACAGTGGGCGAGAAACAGAGGGCGAGAAGCAGAGGGGCTGAAACAGAGGGGCTGATACAGAGGGGCTGAAACAGAGGGCGAGAAACAGAGGGCGAGAAACAGAGGGCGAGAAACAGAGGGCGAGAAACAGAGGGGCTGAAACAGAGGGGCTGAAAGAGACGGGCTGAAACAGAGGGGCTGAAACAGAGGGCGAGAAACAGAGGGCGAGAAACAGAGGGGTTGAAACAGAGGGGCTGATACAGAGGGGCTGAAACAGAGGGGCTGAAACAGAGGGGCTGAAACAGAGGGCGAGAAACAGAGGGGCTAAAAACAGAGGGGCTGAAACAGAGGGGCTGAAACTGAGGGGCTGAAACAGAGGCGAGAAACAGAGGGCGAGAAACAGAGAGCGAGAAACAGGGCGAGAAACAGAGGGCTGAAACAGAGGGGCTGAAACAGAGGGGCTGAAACAGAGGCGAGAAACAGAGGGCGAGAAACAGAGGGCGAGAAACAGAGAGCGAGAAACAGAGGGCGAGAAACAGAGGGGCTGAAACAGAGGGGCTGAAACAGAGGGGGTGAAACAGAGGGGCTGAAACAGAGGTCGAGAAACAGAGGGCGAGAAACAGAGGGGCTGAAACAGAGGGGCTGAAACAGAGGGGCTGAAACAGAGGGCGAGAAACAGAGGGGCTGAAACAGAGAGGCTGAAACAGAGGGGCTGAAACAGAGGGGCTGAAACAGAGGGCGAGAAACAGAGGGGCTGAAACAGAGGGGCTGAAACAGAGGGGCTGAAACTGAGGGCTAGAAACAGTGGGCGAGAAACAGAGGGCGAGAAACAGAGGGGCTGAAACAGAGGGGCTGAAACAGAGGGGCTGAAACAGAGGGCGAGAAACAGAGGGCGAGAAACAGAGGGCGAGAAACAGAGGGCGAGAAACAGAGGGGCTGAAACAGAGGGGCTGAAAGAGACGGCCTGAAACAGAGGGACTGAAACAGAGGGCGAGAAACAGAGGGCGAGAAACAGAGGGGTTGAAACAGAGGGGCTGATACAGAGGGGCTGAAACCGAGGGGCTGAAACAGAGGGCGAGAAACAGAGGGGCTGAAACAGAGGGCGAGAAACAGAGGGGCTAAAAACAGAGGGGCTGAAACAGAGGGGCTGAAACTGAGGGGCTGAAACAGAGGCGAGAAACAGAGGGCGAGAAACAGAGAGCGAGAAACAGGGCGAGAAACAGAGGGCTGAAACAGAGGGGCTGAAACAGAGGGGCTGAAACAGAGGGGCTGAAACAGAGGGCGAGAAACAGAGGGCGAGAAACAGAGAGGCTGAAACAGAGGGGCTGATACAGAGGGGCTGAAACAGAGGGGCTGAAACAGAGGGCGCGAAACAGAGGGCGAGAAACAGAGGGGCTGAAACAGAGGGTCTGAAACAGAGGGGCTGAAACAGAGGGCGAGAAACAGAGGGGCTGAAACAGAGGGGCTGAAACAGAGGGGCTGAAACAGAGGGGCTGAAACAGAGGGCGAGAAACAGAGGGGCTGAAACAGAGGGGCTGAAACAGAGGGGCTGAAACAGAGGGGCTGAAACATAGGCGAGAAACAGAGGGCGAGAAACAGAGAGCGAGAAACAGAGGGCGATTAACAGAGGGCGAGAAACAGAGGGGCTGAAACAGAGGGGCTGAAACACAGGGGCTGAAACTGAGGGGCTGAAACAGAGGGCGAGAAACAGAGGGCGAGAAACAGAGGGGCTGAAACAGAGGGGCTGAAACAGAGGTCGAGAAACAGAGGGCGAGAAACAGAGGGGCTGAAACAGAGGGGCTGAAAGAGAGGGGCTGAAACAGAGGGGCTGAAACAGAGGGCTAGAAACAGAGGGCGAGAAACAGAGGGGCTGAAACAGAGGGGCTGATACAGAGGGGCTGAAACAGAGGGGCTGAAACAGAGGGCGTGAAACAGAGGGGCTGAAACAGAGGGCGAGAAACAGAGGGGCTGAAACAGAGGGGCTGAACCAGAGGGGCTGAAACAGAGGGGCTGAAACACAGGGCGAGAAACAGAGGGCGAGAAACAAAGAGCGAGAAACAGAGGGCTAGAAACAGAGGGCGAGAAACATAGGGGCTGAAACAGAGAGGCTAAAACAGAGGGGCTGAAACAGAGGGGCTGAAACAGAGGGTTTGAAACAGAGGGAGAGAAACAGAGGGCGAGAAACAGAGGGGCTGAAACAGAGGGGCTGATACAGAGGGGCTGAAACAGAGGGGCTGAAACAGAGGGCGAGAAATAGAGGGGCTGAAACAGAGTGGCTGAAACAGAGGGCGAGAAACAGAAGGGTTGAAACAGAGGGGCTGAAACAGAGGGGCTGAAACAGAGGGCGAGAAACAGAGGGGCTGAAACAGAGGGCGAGAAACAGAGGGGCTGAAACAGAGGGCGAGAAACAGAGGGCGAGAAATAGAGGAGCTGAAACAGAGGGGCTGAAACAGAGGGGCCGAAACAGAGATGCTGAAA